>NC_079189.1:390615357-390918900 GCF_029499605.1 Hyla sarda | reverse complement strand
GTAGTTGTTCATATGGTATGTCCTCATCTCCCTGCATAAAAGAAAAAAAACATAAAATCGTTTCCCAATGGTATCAATGGTATGCACAGGCTGTATGCAAAACAAACAGACAGATGTTGGAGATGTATGGAGGAGGAAGGGAAATTTTTACACGCTTGGTGGGGCTGCTCTGAAATTAAAGGGGTACTCTGCCCCTGGCATCTTATCCCCTATCCAAAGGATAGGGGATAAAATGCTAGATCGCCGTGGTCCCGCTGCTGTGGACCCCGGGGATCGCCGCTGCGGCACCCCGCCATCATTACTGCACAGAGCGAGTTCGCTCTGTGCGTAATGACGGGCGATACAGGGGCCAGAGCAGCGTGACATCATGGCTCCGCCCCCTCATGACATCACGGCCCGTCCCCTTAATGCAAGTCTATGGCAGGGGGCGTGACGACCGCCACGCCCCCTCCCATAGGCTTGTATTGACGGGGGCGGGCCGTGACATCACGAGGGGCGGAGCCATGACGTAACGATGCTCCGGACCCTGTATTGCCCATTATTATGTGCAGAGCGATCTCGCTCTGCGCAGTAATGATAGTGGGGTGCTGCAGCAGTGATCCCCGGGGTCCCCAGCAGCGGGACCCCGGCGATCTGACATCTTATCCCCTATACTTTGGATAGGGGATAAGATGTCTAGGGGCGGAGTACCCCTTTAAAATGTTTTGGGAAGAATGTTGGAAAATTCACCAATGATTGCTTTGTTATCCCTCTTCCCGGGCTCCCAGACACTCCATAAGAAAGATGTGTTAATATTTTTAAATGCAGCAGGGAGAATGGTAATTCCTAGGCACTGGAAGTCGCCTGTGGTACTAGAAGTGCAGTTCATCATGCAGGTGGAGGAAAAAATGAGTGATGAGTGAGATGAGATGAGATGAATGATAGCTCTGAAGGCTTTTGGAAAGTGTGGGGAGAGTGGTTAATGTTTATTGATTCCCAGGATCTCTGAATTGTTTGGGGGGCACTTAGGTGAAATAGACTAGGGGGGAGGAGAGGGGTTGGGAGAGGAGGGGAGAGGGATTTTTTTCTTCTTCCTTTGGGTATTAGGGTGTTCTGTTTATTTCTGTATTTCTCTGTATTTGTCTGTATTATGTTTTATTTGTTTATTGTTGTGTAATGAAAAAATCTTAGTAAAATTAGAGTAAATCTAAGACTTTAACAGGAACAAAATGGTACACCAAGTAGATGTACGTACGTGGTTTGCACTTATGTGGGGAGGACAATACCCTCCACTACGCTTAAACAGTATTTGTCTACAACACCAGCAGGTGTGTACTTTTGGCTAGCCTTTCACAGTAACTTTGCCCTTAAGACTATAACAGGAACAAAATTGGACACCTCGTAGATGTACGTACATGGTATGCACTGATGAGGGGAGGATAATACGCTCCATTATGCGTAAAACAGTATTTATCTACAACACCAGCAGGTGTGTACTTTTGGCTGGCCTTTCACCGTAACTAGGCCCTTAGGACTATAAACAGGAACAAAATGGTACACCACGTAGATGTACGTATGTGGTATGCACTTATGAGGGGAGTACAATACGTTCCACTACACCTAAAACAGTATTTGTCTAGAACAACAGCAGGTGTGTACTTTTAGCTGGCCTTTCACAGTAACTAGGCCCTTAGGACTATAACAGGAACAAAAATGGTACACCACGTAGATGTACGCACGTGGTATGCACTTATGAGGGTAATACAATATGCTCCACTACACTTAAAACAGTATTTGTCTAGAAATGTATCAGGTGTGTACTTTTGGCTGGCCTTTCACAGTAACTAGGCCTTTAAGACCTCAACGGGAACAAAAACGTACACCACCTATGTACGCACAGGTTACACTTAATAGAGGACAATACGCTCTGCAACGCAACCTGTATTAGGCACTAATAGCAGGTGATTATGGCTTTTTGTGCTCTGCTCACCCTAACTGGCTGGCTACTATTAGCTTTTCAGTTGTTGTACACATCAGTGCGGCAGCACAGTCGCTGTGTAGTTGTCACGTCTGGGCAGGGAAGGAGTGCACACTATTCTCACCCACTCCTCTGTCCCTGCCTACTTACGTACTTGTCGTACATGGTCGTACGTGGTTACGGACGAAAGATCTGTAACCACGGTGACAGTCCCTTCCTAAATAAGTGAGGAACAGTCAAAAAGTCTAAACAATAAACTTCAAAACTGACAAAAGGTCGGGAAAGGCTGGAGGTACATGACTAACAGAAAACAAACCTAAACACGCACACACAAAAATATGTGGTCAGAGGGCCAACTACAGTAACAGAGTATCAAAGGGAAGTCAAAAGCCAAGCCAAAAGTCACAAAACCAGAATAAACAGAATGAGCACAGAGATAGCTAGGTAAGTTACTAGGAACTATCACAAGCAGAGAATGACTGAAAAGGGCCTCCCTATATATGCCTGAGCTGAAACCAGGAGGACTCTAATTTTCTCAGCAAGCTTAACCACACCCAGGAGCAAAGGCACCATCCCAGCAACCAAAACAAACAACAGGGCTAGAAATCATTAACCCTATGGGTTCTGGCAGAACCAGTCCCCACAGTACCCCCCCCCCCCTTTATGAGGGGCCACTGGACCCTTACAAATATTAGAGGGTCAAGAGACAGACGGACCATCGATCTCCTCTATCTGGACGCGGATGCTTGGCACAGGTACTGATGAAATGAGTATCTGTTGAGATACCGGAACTTTTTACGCTTTTCTGGAGTAGATATGGAGCCAAGCTGCATGGCTTTCTCCTCAGACACTGGTTGATGATTGGAAATAGAAGAGGAGACAGGCAAAAATGGAGAGACAGAGGAGGAATAACATTCTCGTCTGCGTTCATACAAATGTCTATCCAAATGTTCCGCTAAAGTCATAGATTGGTCTAAGATGTCAGGAGAGGGATAGGTCACCAGTATATCCTTTAGGATGCCAGATAACCCCAGTCTGAACTGGCAAATCAAAGCTGGGTTGTTCCATTTGGAAGCCACACAGCACTTCCTAAAATCTGCGCAATATTTCTCGACAGGTCTACGTCCCTGTTTTAATGTACACTGTTGAGACTCAGCATACACAGCTTGGTCAGGTTCTGCATACAGAAGACCCAAACCAGCAAACAGAGAGTCCACAGAGGACAACTCAGGGGCATCAGGCTCAAGAGAAAATACCCACTCTTGGGGACCTCCTTGCAAAAGAGACATAATACTACCAACTTTTTGTGCCTCAGTAACAGGACAAATGGGTGGGGTCTTAACCAAAGCATAGCTTGCAACTTTCACAAAAGGTTTTACAAGCTTTTGGGTTCCCTGAAAAACACTCAGGGAGACTAACCTGAGGTTCCAAAAGTGCAGAAAGAGAAGTAGGAACCATTGAGTGTGAAGACTCAAGCTCCAAGATTCTGGACAATGATTCAGCTGCTCCTGGTGTTCAAGCCTCTCAATCAAGTCCTGGTTTATTCTAGACTGAGATTGAGACGACTCTTGCTGCTGTACCTTCTCAGCTAAATCCTTGACCAACTGAGTTGGGTTCTGCATCTGACCAACAAGAGCTGTCATGATGTCCATGACTAACAACAAAACAGATGCAGTAGTTGGGTTCGTGATAATGTCACATCTGGGCAGGGAAGGAGTGCACAATATTCTCACCCACTCCCCTGTCCCTGCCTACTTACATACCTGCCCTAGAAGACAGGTCAGTAACTACGTTGACAGTCCCTTCGTAAATAAGTGAGGGACATTCAAAAACTCAAATTAATAAACTACAAAACTGACAAAAGGTCGGGAAAGGCTGGAGGTACACGACTAACAGAAAACAAACCTAAACACGCACACACAAAAATACGTAGTCAGAGGGCCAAAATTGCACTCTCTCGCAATCTCTCTCCTTTCCCTATCAGTTCTTCTAGGCTGGATTTGGGCTTGAGATGCATCGCTGCTGTAAATATGCCTTCTGTGCAACACACACTGCTCTCTGTCCCTCTCTCTCTGCAATAGAACGCTGATGTGAGTAGCCGCAAGATGGCTGTCGATTATATACGGCTGTGACATCACATGGGTGGCTGGCTGCTGATTCAGGGTCATACCGCCTACCCGTCTTCCCGCCTTCCCAGAGTTCCTTGCCC
Source organism: Hyla sarda (assembly GCF_029499605.1). Taxonomy (NCBI): domain Eukaryota; kingdom Metazoa; phylum Chordata; class Amphibia; order Anura; family Hylidae; genus Hyla; species Hyla sarda. The sequence goes on along the minus strand of NC_079189.1, from coordinate 390,914,734 downwards.
CATGTGGACATGTGGAGCCGCCATCTTAGATGCCCTGGAGCTTGGACAGCACTAAATGAAGTTTAATGAAGCGATTCGTGCAATCTAATCACGGCGATATTTGGATTCGATGCAAAGCAAATTTTTCCTGAAATTCGTAACGAATTTGTCAGATTCGATACGCTCATCCCTAACAGACATCTCAGAATCTGAGACCTCTGGTACCTAAGGTTTTCTGTCTAATATTTACACTACACAGTGGCTTAGCAACAAAAGAAAAACTAAGTCTTACAGGTTCAAACATTTGCAAGACAACCATATTATCCTTAACCCAATGGCAATAAACTGTCAGCAGTCCTCAGGGGTGATCCTCTGGTGGAGCAGCTGGGACCTTCTTGTCTTCTTCATTAGATACATTGATACCTTCCTCTTCAACAGAATACACATTCGATACCCAAACACATGAATGACATAGGGATGATGTCTGTAATTTTACCTCATATGACTGCCGAGTGGTCTGTGTTTTACACAGTAATGATATTTATGGATCAAATTTTATTCTACAGTCCGCCCTATATTGTACATTCCATCTACATACTTCTGTACATGCAAATCTATGGAGATCAAGTGAGGAGAGGAGTGCACAGTGCGTACGTATGGGCAGCTGATGACAAGGCTGGCGCAGAGTGGTGATGGGCACAAATGGGAGTAGGCTCCGGTCACTGAGAGATTATGTTAAAATGTACTGGTCTTCTGATTGGTGAGATCCTTTTTTTTTTTTTTTTTCCCGCTTGGAGCTGTAAAAACAAAAAATAAGCCATAGTCACATGCCCTGATTCCTCACCACTACTGTTTTTAAGCATACCAGTGTCTGGTGTGCTCATTAGAAAATATGGTTTGATGACAGGTTTGATACTCTTTACAGGTACTCTTTAATATACAATGACCCATTCTTTACACAATGAATACAAAATCCTGAATATGCAGATGGGAATGAAGGCAACAGAAACTTTTTAGCAGGGGATAATTGTTTTTAGTAGCAATAGGGTTAAACTATAAAGTTATTCTGAGAGTGTAATAAAAAATGACTTGCAAGTCTTCCAGTATCTGCCTAGATTTCTCATTAGAAACCCTTTATGATGTGGCGAACGAGGGAAATGAGAAGCACAATTTCAGGGAAACACTAATGATGTTGTAAAGATTGTTGTAATTAAAAAAAAATAAGATGATCTGGTCGATAGCTTAGACAGTGAAAGCCCAAAAGATTCATTCTGGCTGAACATTTTCTTAATATGTAGTCATTAGTAAAACACCATGAAATTGAAGTGCTATCTATCTGCTTGAAAAAGCCCTCACACTGTATGGTTGTAGTAACAAATTAAGGCCACTAAGCTATGGATAAATTGAAGTGTTCGTCATATGATTCATCGCAGCTAAGAATTGTAGTTCACATGGTGCAAACTGCTTGGCAAGCTACAAAGTCTTATTAGCTGAAACAAATGATGTAGCAAGTAAGATAATTATTGGTATGCTTACAAGTAGCATTTAACCCCATAACAGCCCTAGACACAATTGCATGTAAAGGATGTCTGTCTGTTCGTGCTCTGCTGGCCCCATGGTCTGCCATCTCATTTAAAAAAGAAAACAATTCCATTATTGCTGGAAAAAAAGAAAAAACTATACATATTTATAACTGCATTGTTTGTCATGAACTAAACTATTAAAATTATCATATTATTAATTCTGCACAGTAATAAAAAAGCAAACACAATACTGGAAATACAATTTTTTTTGTAGCCAAGTCATAAAAAAAAAAAAAAAAGTTGCATATACCCAAAAATTGTACCAATGAAAATAAACTTATCTGGCATAAAAAACCTGAAAAGTATAATTGTATAATTGTGGCACATTTCTAAAGTGTTTTTGAGATACATACATGTGTGTGTGTGTGTGTGTGTGCATGTTTATATATATATATATATATATATATATATATATATATATATATGCCAAATAGAAAGGAAGAGCAGCACACCGGAGTATACGCTGGTGTGCTGCAGTCAACCTTCTTATACACACACACATATGTATATATATATGCAGTACCTCCTATAAGTGAGTATACCCCTCACATTTTTGTAAATATTTTATTATATACATGTGATAACACTGAAGAAAGGACACTCTGCTACAATGTAATGTAGCGAGTATACTGCCTGTATAACAGTGTTTAATGTTGTGTCTCTTCAATACACAGCCAAAAATGTTTAAACCTTGGCAACAAAAGTGAATTCAACCCTGTGTGAAAATGTCATAATCGGGCCTAATTAACCATCTTCCCTCCCTGGTGTCATTTGACTTGTTAGTGTTACAAGGTCTCAGGTGTGTATGGGAAGGAGGTGTTTTAAATATGGTGTTATCACTCTCACACTCACTAATACTGATAACTGGAAGTTTTGCATGTCAAAGAATTTTTTTTTTGTCTGTACTTTTTTTTTTCATCTCCAACTGATTACTAGAAAAATGTGCTGCAGTGCTTGTTAAGCACAAAACCCCCCCTCTGATTCATTCTCTGCACAAAGTTAGAGCTCCCAAACTGAAAATGAACCTGTATTGTAAGACTTCCTCTCTCCTCTCATCCCTGCTCGATTGACAGCTGGCAGCCTATCCCTGTTTCCAAATCTTACACCTGAATGTGAAATGTAGCTGACAGATTTCCATTTAAAGAAAAGTGATTTTCAAGTGAGATTGGCCTTCATCTCCTAATGATCCCCCCCCCCCCCCCCCCCATACATGTTTTTACGGTGTTCACAAAATTGCTTTGGGTGGGCTGACACCTTACTTAAGCGGCAGCATAGCCGCTTAGCATGGCTCTTCAGAACTGTGTATTTCTCTTACCTCAGCAGCAGCCCAATACCGGAAGCCAAGGGGTTTCTATGACAGCCAAGGGTCTTATGAAGGCCCCCAGGTCTGCCAGAAATTTTCCTGTTTAGAGCTGTGTATACATTGCACTTCAGCATAATGGCGACTAGTGAAATTCCCCTAGTTAAAAAGTAAAAAAAGAAAGTTTACTTGGTATTGCTACTTTTGTAATGATACGAACAATAAAAATATATCATTATTTACCTCGTATAGGGAATGCTTGAACTTTTTATAACAACTATATGAAAATGGCAGCATTTTGTTAATGTGAATGGTGTAAATTTAAATCACAAAAAAAGAAAAAGAAAAAAGAGAAATTCAATTATTTTAAATTATCATTATCATAACAATTTAAACCCCAAATTTGAGCCATTAAAAAGTACAACTTGTCCTGCAAAATATAAGCCCTCTTGCGTCTATGGGGACAGAAAAAATATAGTTCTAGAGGGAGATTTGTCTAAACCTATATAGAGGAAAAACTGACCTTAACAATTAATCACATTGCTTCATTTATTTTAGAGTTTTTTTTTTTTTTTATGAAAGAAGCAATCTGATTGGTTGCTCAGGGCTACTGGTCAACTTTTCCTATGCACAGGTTTTGATAAATCTCCCCCATAGCTCTTAGATTATGAAATAAATGAAAAAAACTGAGCAATAGGGGCCACATTGGCTTGGTCACTAGGATTTTTACTAATTACAAAGGGATATTGATTGTAAATATTTTATTCTATCATATTTAATTTCATTCTATTTTCTGTACCTGATTATAGGGGAAGCCATCTTGCCTAAACCACAGTTAACAAAATTTAGAGAGATGCTTTACAGAAGCCACATGAAATAAAAGAAACAATAGTCTGGAGTTCAGGTAAAGTACGAGCTGATCAGCTAACACCGGATCATCCTCCCAAAACCAACGCACGGCAGGTGTATGGCAACACCGAATGCAGGAACAAGGAAGAAATGCCAGCGAGGTATAGTGGATCCCAGATTTATTAAATGGATAAAAACAGGAACGGTAAATACAGGGTTAGGCGTTTCAGGCGTGTAACAGAACGCCCTTAGTCATACAGAGTAAGATAAAAAATGCCCAACTTATATAGGGGAAGTGATGTGGGGAAGGAAGGAGTTCCCAATCCCACAAGACCTTAATCCTTGCATAAATACAAGTGGGAAACAAATTTACCAAGTGTAAATAAAAACCTTTTTCATCAAAATCAAAAGCACAGAGATGTAATAGTTCCCCATATAACATTATATAATATTTAGTATGAATACAATTAAGAAATATATAAAAAATATATAGGTTATCCATACTGAAAAACATGTAAATATGAGCAAAAATAATAATAAATGTAAAATAATGATATGGGGGATGAACAAGAACAAAACAGCCTAACGAGAAATAGTTAGTATATAGTCTGGAGTTGACTCATTTATTTTTGTCGTAGAATTTTCTAGGCATGCTCTGTGACCTGTGCAGTAGTAACAGAAAATTTGAGAAAATTACCAAAAGTACTTCAATAAATAGATTGAGAGGGGTATTCTGGAGAAATATATTTACTTCTACAACTGCTCAGGAGGTAAAAATCTAATATATATATTTGCAGGGTGATCCTCCACCAGGTTTATTCCAAAGGTCAAAGGTGCCAGTCTCAACTGTGCATGCTTATAGTTCTCTGATCCAACACATAGGAAATGCACGCTCACCCAATGGCTGAAATGGGTCTCGCTGTGGCCAGTGATTGGCTGAGCGGGCAATTTCTGTTTATTGGGACAGAGACAGCAGTGACTATGGACAGTGACTACTGGTGAGGGATCAGTGATCAGTGCCAGGTGAGTATATATATATATATATATATATATATATATATATATATATATATATTGTGTGTGTCTGTGTGTGCAATTTTAAATATTTCTCCAGAGCATATCCTTTAACATAAAATCTTTGGACTTGCACTGGCATTTGATCAGACTTAGGTTTTGTATAATTCCACAGCTTTTATTAATATTCTATTGATATATTTATATGTTTTGGATTACCTACTTAAAATAGGATCTGATGAAATTTGCAGTTACAGGATTAAAACTGGAGAAAAGGTCTTGTAATAAAGAGTATGATTTTTAATAAAAAACAATATTTCAACATATCCAGCTCCATCTGATATGAACCCTGGAAGACCTCCAATTATCTTCAAAATTTCAGCTGTGGTTTAAATATGTAGGATTACATAAGAGACATCTGTACAAACAGAATGCTGGCACTAAGCTTGGCTAAGCTTGTCTATCACTAGGTCATGTTATCCCGCTTTTTCTTTAGAACTCCAGTAACAGCATGATGTAGCGTCAACTTCCATACATTTCTACACCTCATAATAGTTACCTCAAAAAGATAACCACTAAATATCGTATAGTGTCATATCATTGGCTATGTCTATGAAATACTCTCTTTTGTAGGAAAGATTTGTTGTCTTTGTGGTAAAAATTAATACTTATTTTATTCGTGCAAGATGTTTGTTGTTTATTTTTATTTTTTTTTACATTGAAAGGTGTTTGTGAACACAGATTTTCTTCTGATTATTGGAATTGCTATTTATCAGGGAACCAACACCTTTTGAACATAAATATAGTTAGGGTGCGTTCACACGTGCATATTTTTCCAGCAGATCTGCTGCAGATTTTGCTGTCCATTGACTTCAGAAAATATGACTGCAGAAAATATGCACATGTGAACTCTCCCTAATACAATATTGGACTGCATCCTACTCTGCAGATACCAGCCGGTAATGGCCGACATCCGCGATCATGCGGATGTCCGCCATTAACTCCTCAGAAGCCGTGATCAATAGATAATGATAGAAATAGATGATCGGATTGTCCGCAGCACTGCCGTGGGGATCCGATCATCTGTAATGGCGGCCGGAGGTCCCCTCACCTTCCTCCGACTGTCTCCCGACATCTTCTGCTCTGGTCTGAGATCGAGTAGACCAGAGCAGAAGATAGCCAATAATACTGATCAGGGCTATGCCTTATGCATAGCACTGAACAGTAATAGCAATTAACTGATTGCTATTGATAGTCCCCTATGAGGACAAAAAAAGTGTAAAAAAAAAATTTGAAAAATGTAAAAGTAAAAGTAAAAAATCCCCTCCCCCAATAAAAACGAAAATTGTCCCTTTTTCCCATTTTACTCCCAAAAAGCTTAAACATTTTTATTATAAACATATTTGGTATCTCCGCATGCGTAAATGTCCGAACTATCAAAATATAATGTTAATGATCCAGTATGTGGAATGGTGTAAATGTAAAAAATAAAAAAATGTCCAAAAATGCAGCTTTTTTGTCACATTTTACTCCCCAAAAAATTAATAAAAAGTGATCTAAAAGTTTTAAATATGTAAATGTGCTATCAATTAAAAGTACAGATGACGGCACATAAAAGGAGCCCTCATACCACCCCATATACAGAAAAATGAAAAAGTTATAGGTGGTCAAAATTGGGCGATTTTATATCACTGATTTTGTACAAAAAGTTTGAGATTTTTTTAAGCGATACAATAGTGGAAAAGTATCTAGCCATGGGTATCATCTTAATTGTATTGACCCACAAAATAAAAAAAATATGTCATTTTTACCGTAAAGTTTACAGTGTGAAAACGAAACCCTCCAAAGTGTGCAAAATTGTGGTTTTCATTAAAATTTCCTCCATAAAATAATAATTCTTTGAGTTTGCCATACATTTTTGGGTAAAATGAGAGGTTTCATTACAAATTACAATTTGTCACACAAAAACAAGCCCTTATATGGGTCTGTAAATGGAAATATAAAAGGGTTATGGATTTTAGAAGGCGAGGAGGAAAAAACAAAAACGCAAAAAATAAAATTGGTGTTACGCCGAGCGCTCCGGGTCCCCGCTCCTCCCCGGAGCGCTCGCTACACTCCTCTCACTGCAGCGCTCCGGTCGGTTCCACGGACCCGGGGCGCTGCGATACCGCCTCTGGCCGGGATGCGATTCGCGATGCGGGTAGCGCCCGCTCGCGATGCGCACCCCGGCTCCCGTACCTGACTCGCTCTCCGTCAGTTCTGTCCCGGCGCGCGCGGCCCCGCTCCCTAGGGCGCGCGCGCGCCGGGTCTTTGCGATTTAAAGGGCCACTGCGCCGCTGATTGGCGCAGTGGTTCCAATTAGTCTTTACACCTGTGCACTTCCCTATATCACCTCACTTCCCCTTCACTCCCTCGCCGGATCTTGTTGCCTTAGTGCCAGTGAAAGCGTTTCCTTGTGTGTTCCTAGCCTGTGTTCCAGACCTCCTGCCGTTGCCCCTGACTACGATCCTTGCTGCCTGCCCCGACCTTCTGCTACGTCCGACCTTGCTTCTGTCTACTCCCTTGTACCGCGCCTATCTTCAGCAGCCAGAGAGGTTGAGCCGTTGCTAGGGGATACGACCTGGTCACTACCGCCGCAGCAAGACCATCCCGCTTTGCGGCGGGCTCTGGTGAAAACCAGTAGTGACTTAGAACCGATCCTCTAGCACGGTCCACGCCAATCCCTCTCTGGCACAGAGGATCCACTACCTGCCAGCCGGCATCGTGACAGTAGATCCGGCCATGGATCCCGCTGAAGTTCCTCTGCCAGTTGTCGCTGACCTCACCACGGTGGTCGCCCAGCAGTCACAACAGATAGCGCAACAAGGCCAACAGCTGTCTCAACTGACTGTTATGCTACAACAGTTACTACCACAGCTCCAGCAATCATCTCCTCCGCCAGCTCCTGCACCGCCTCCGCAGCGAGTGGCCGCTTCTGGACCACGACTATCCTTGCCGGATAAATTTGATGGGGACTCTAAGTTTTGCCGTGGCTTCCTTTCCCAATGTTCATTACACTTGGAGATGATGTCGGACCAGTTCCCCACTGAAAGGTCTAAGGTGGCTTTCGTAGTCAGCCTGCTGTCTGGAAAAGCCCTGGCTTGGGCCACACCACTCTGGGACCGCAATGACCCCGTCACTGCCTCTGTACACTCCTTCTTCTCGGAAATTCGAAGTGTCTTTGAGGAACCTGCCCGAGCCTCTTCTGCTGAGACTGCCCTGTTGAACCTGGTCCAGGGTAATTCTTCCGTTGGCGAGTATGCCGTACAATTCCGTACTCTTGCTTCTGAATTATCCTGGAACAATGAGGCCCTCTGCGCGACCTTTAAAAAAGGCCTATCCAGCAACATTAAAGATGTTCTGGCCGCACGAGAAATGCCTGCTAATCTTCATGAACTTATTCACCTAGCCACTCGCATTGACATGCGTTTTTCCGAAAGGCGTCAGGAGCTCCGCCAAGATATGGACTCTGTTCGCACGAGGCGTTTCTTCTCCTCGGCTCCTCTCTCCTCTGGTTCCCTGCAATCTGTTCCTGTGCCTCCCGCCGTGGAGGCTATGCAGGTCGACCGGTCTCGCCTGACATCTCAAGAGAGGACACGACGCCGCATGGAGAACCTCTGCCTGTACTGTGCTAGTACCGAACACTTCCTGAGGGATTGTCCTATCCGCCCTCCCCGCCTGGAAAGACGTACGCTGACTCCGCACAAAGGTGAGACAATCCTTGATGTCTACTCTGCTTCTCCACGTCTTACTGTGCCTGTGCGGATGTCTGCCTCTGCCTTCTCCTTCTCTTCTGTGGCCTTCTTGGACTCTGGATCTGCAGGAAATTTTATTTTGGCCTCTCTCGTCAACAGGTTCAACATCCCAGTGACCAGTCTCACCAGACCCCTTTACATCAATTGTATAAACAATGAAAGATTGGACTGTTCCATACGTTTCCGCACGGAGCCCCTTCTAATGAGCATCGGATCTCATCACGAGAGGATTGAACTTTTGGTCCTCCCCAATTGCACCTCGGAAATTCTCCTTGGACTTCCCTGGCTTCAACTTCATTCCCCAACCCTGGATTGGTCCACTGGGGAGATCAAGAGTTGGGGGCCCTCTTGTTCCAAGGACTGTCTAAAACCGGTTCCCAGTAACCCTGGCCGTGACTCTGTGCTTTCTCCAGTAACCGGTCTCCCTAAGGCCTATATGGACTTCGCGGATGTTTTCTGCAAAAAACAAGCGGAGACTCTACCTCCTCACAGGCCTTATGATTGTCCTATCGACCTCCTCCCGGGCACTACTCCACCCCGGGGCAGAATTTATCCTCTCTCTGCCCCAGAGACTCTTGCCATGTCTGAATACGTCCAGGAGAATCTAAAAAAGGGCTTTATCCGTAAATCCTCCTCTCCTGCCGGAGCCGGATTTTTCTTTGTGTCCAAAAAAGATGGCTCTCTACGTCCTTGCATTGACTACCGCGGACTTAATAAAATCACGGTTAAGAACCGCTACCCCTTACCCCTCATCTCTGAACTCTTTGATCGCCTCCAAGGTGCCCACATCTTTACTAAATTGGACTTAAGAGGCGCCTATAACCTCATCCGCATCAGAGAGGGGGATGAGTGGAAAACAGCATTTAACACCAGAGATGGACACTTTGAGTATCTGGTCATGCCCTTTGGCCTGTGCAACGCCCCTGCTGTCTTCCAAGACTTTGTTAATGAAATTTTTCGTGATCTGTTATACTCCTGTGTTGTTGTATATCTTGATGATATCCTAATTTTTTCGGCCAATCTAGAAGAACACCGCCAGCATGTCCGTATGGTTCTTCAGAGACTTCGTGACAATCAACTCTATGCTAAAATTGAGAAATGTCTGTTTGAATGCCAATCTCTTCCTTTTCTAGGATACTTGGTCTCTGGCCAGGGACTACAAATGGACCCAGATAAACTCTCTGCCGTCTTAGATTGGCCACGCCCCTCCGGACTCCGTGGCATCCAACGTTTTTTGGGGTTCGCCAATTATTACAGGCAATTTATTCCACATTTTTCTACCATTGTGGCTCCTATTGTGGCTTTAACCAAAAAAAATGCCGATCCCAAGTCTTGGCCTCCTCAAGCGGAAGACGCCTTTAAACGACTCAAGTCTGCCTTCTCTTCGGCTCCCGTGCTCTCCAGACCTGACCCATCTAAACCCTTCCTATTGGAGGTTGATGCCTCCTCAGTGGGAGCTGGAGCTGTCCTTCTGCAAAAAAACTCTTCCGGGCATGCTGTTACTTGTGGTTTTTTTTCTAGGACCTTCTCTCCGGCGGAGAGGAACTACTCCATCGGGGATCGAGAGCTTCTAGCCATTAAATTAGCACTTGAGGAATGGAGGCATCTGCTGGAGGGATCAAGATTCCCAGTTATTATTTACACCGATCACAAGAACCTCTCCTACCTCCAGTCTGCCCAACGGCTGAATCCTCGTCAGGCCAGGTGGTCTCTGTTCTTTGCCCGATTTAATTTTGAAATTCACTTTCGGCCTGCTGATAAGAACATTAGGGCCGATGCTCTCTCTCGTTCCTCAGATGCTTCTGAAATTGAACTCTCACCTCAACACATCATTCCTCCTGACTGCCTGATTTCCACTTCTCTAGCCTCCATCAGGCAAACTCCTCCAGGAAAGACCTTTGTTTCTCCACGCCAACGCCTCGGAATCCTCAAATGGGGTCACTCCTCCCATCTCGCAGGTCATGCGGGCATCAAGAAATCTGTGCAACTCATCTCTCGCTTCTATTGGTGGCCGACTCTAGAGACTGATGTGGTGGACTTTGTGCGAGCCTGCACTATCTGTGCCCGGGATAAGACTCCTCGCCAGAAGCCCGCTGGTTTTCTTCTTCCTCTGCCTGTCCCCGAACAACCTTGGTCTCTGATTGGTATGAATTTTATTACTGACTTACCCCCATCCCATGGCAACACTGTTATTTGGGTGGTCGTTGATCGATTCTCCAAAATGGCACATTTCATCCCTCTTCCTGGTCTTCCTTCAGCGCCTCAGTTGGCTAAACAATTTTTTGTACACATTTTTCGTCTTCACGGGTTGCCTACGCAGATCGTCTCGGATAGAGGCGTCCAATTTGTGTCTAAATTCTGGAGGGCTCTCTGTAAACAACTCAAGATTAAATTAAATTTTTCTTCTGCATACCATCCTCAATCCAATGGACAAGTAGAAAGAATTAACCAGATCTTGGGTGACTATTTACGACATTTTGTTTCCTCCCGCCAGGATGACTGGGCAGATCTTCTACCTTGGGCCGAATTCTCGTATAATTTCAGAATCTCTGAATCTTCCTCCAAATCCCCGTTTTTCGTGGTGTACGGCCGTCACCCTCTTCCCCCCCTCCCTACCCCCTTGCCCTCTGGTCTGCCCGCTGTGGATGAAATTTCTCGTGATCTTTCCATCATATGGAGAGAGACCCAAAATTCTCTCTTACAGGCTTCTTCACGCATGAAGAGATTCGCGGATAAGAAAAGAAGAGCTCCTCCCATTTTTTCCCCTGGAGACAAGGTATGGCTCTCCGCCAAATATGTCCGCTTCCGTGTCCCTAGCTATAAGTTGGGACCACGCTATCTTGGTCCTTTCAAGATTTTGCGCCAGATTAATCCTGTCTCTTACAAACTTCTTCTTCCTCCTTCTCTTCGTATTCCTAATGCCTTTCATGTTTCTCTTCTTAAACCACTTATCATTAACCGTTTCTCTCCCAAATCTGTTCCCCCCACTCCTGTCTCCGGCTCCTCGGACATCTTCTCCGTCAAAGAAATTTTAGCATCTAAAAAGGTCAGAGGGAAAACCTTCTTTTTAGTGGATTGGGAGGGTTGTGGTCCAGAAGAGAGGTCCTGGGAACCTGAGGACAATATCCTGGACAAAAGTCTGGTCCTCAGGTTCTCAGGCTCCAAGAAGAGGGGGAGACCCAAGGGGGGGGGTACTGTTACGCCGAGCGCTCCGGGTCCCCGCTCCTCCCCGGAGCGCTCGCTACACTCCTCTCACTGCAGCGCTCCGGTCGGTTCCACGGACCCGGGGCGCTGCGATACCGCCTCTGGCCGGGATGCGATTCGCGATGCGGGTAGCGCCCGCTCGCGATGCGCACCCCGGCTCCCGTACCTGACTCGCTCTCCGTCAGTTCTGTCCCGGCGCGCGCGGCCCCGCTCCCTAGGGCGCGCGCGCGCCGGGTCTTTGCGATTTAAAGGGCCACTGCGCCGCTGATTGGCGCAGTGGTTCCAATTAGTCTTTACACCTGTGCACTTCCCTATATCACCTCACTTCCCCTTCACTCCCTCGCCGGATCTTGTTGCCTTAGTGCCAGTGAAAGCGTTTCCTTGTGTGTTCCTAGCCTGTGTTCCAGACCTCCTGCCGTTGCCCCTGACTACGATCCTTGCTGCCTGCCCCGACCTTCTGCTACGTCCGACCTTGCTTCTGTCTACTCCCTTGTACCGCGCCTATCTTCAGCAGCCAGAGAGGTTGAGCCGTTGCTAGGGGATACGACCTGGTCACTACCGCCGCAGCAAGACCATCCCGCTTTGCGGCGGGCTCTGGTGAAAACCAGTAGTGACTTAGAACCGATCCTCTAGCACGGTCCACGCCAATCCCTCTCTGGCACAGAGGATCCACTACCTGCCAGCCGGCATCGTGACAATTGGCCTTGTCCTAAGGTCCAAATGAACTTGGTCCTTAAGGGGTTAAAGATTTATTCCAGAAAAAATGGAGCAGATACATAAAAAGCATCTACAGTAAAATCTCCCCTAGTGGACAACTCCCAATAGTGGACTGTTTTTTATTCCCCGGCATGGTCCCATAAGATTTAATATATTTGCACCCTCCCAAGAGTTCCAATAGCAGACACGGACACACTTGTGCTGAGCAGCACACTTCCAATAGCAGACAACCTGGCTTATCTGCTGGCCCTACCAGGCGCTACCTTGTGAGTAGGGCCACCATCATGGGGTACATACAATACCCCAGTAAGGTCCTGGCCCTGCTGCACCTCTTGCTGGCACAGGGGGAATAAAGTATCATGGGGGATCAGATGTCATACAGGGGGGATTAAGGGGGAAGGAAATGGCACAGTCAGGGAAGAAATTGCGCAGAGGGTAATAAATGGGGAATGAAACGGCACAGAGGGGGATGTGGCACAGGGGGTCAAGGGGGAGGAATGAAGTGGCATTGGAGGGATCAAGAGGGGGTATAAAATGGCACGGGGGGATGTAATGCTACAGCTGGGGGATTAAACAGCACTGGGAGATTCTACTGTTATATTGCTTTTTATTGTGTTTTAGAGGTAATTATACTCTGGAGTGAGTACAGTACAGTATTTGGACATTTAGAAAGATTTTTAGCACTCCCCCCCCCCCCCCCCTCATAAGTGTTTGCTATTGGGAGATTCTACTGTAATACAGTCTAGACGGTCTAGACAGTGGCTCAGGCTTTTTGATAATCTGGTTCAGATTCTTTACTTTGTCTACTTTAAGTTTAGACCATTTGTTAGTTGCCTTACTATTATGCCAGAAATATGTAAGAAAACTAGTCACAATTTCAAAGCATAATATTGCATTTAAGTCACGGCCCTTTTTCAACGAAACCACGCCCACTTTCTGCAAAATTTTCCCCTTGAAATGAAGAAAAGCAAAATTGTCCAAAAATTTCCAAACATATAAAAAATATGATATAAGCCAGTATTCGGTTCAACTTGCACCAGCAGCTGTATTTATTTCCCTCAATAGGTCTTAGAAGCATGTCATTGTCTTCAAATGTGTTTAAAATTCTATCATTTGTATTGTACAGGCCTAGTGTCAGAAAATGGGATCATCAGTTGATCCTGAGATACTGTGATGTGTCAATCTAACAATGACTACCAGTGCAAATTTCAATTTAGTTACTAAAATGCCATTTTAGTTTTGGTTATATTTTAGTTTTACTTATATTTTAGTCTTCTTAATTGTTTTAGTTTTTGTCTATTGTTAGTCAATTAAATCTCCAACAGATTTTAGTCGACTACATCTCCGTCAGATGGGTTTAGTTAATGTGTAATGAATTACTTAAGCATTACTTATCACTGAAATTTTCACACTAAAATTTTCAAACTCATTGGCCCTGTTTTGCGATCCTGACCTGTTTTTGGTGTTGTGCACCAAAATAAACCTACAAAACTGACAAACCCCAAAAACGGGTTATGGCTGGCTGATAAAGAGACATAACCAATTGGAAAAAGGAGGGTGTTTTCGCAACTCGACCTATTTACTATTGAATTCTCAGAAGATTATTGTTACGCCGAGCGCTCCGGGTCCCCGCTCCTCCCCGGAGCGCTCGCTACACTCTCCCCGCTGCAGCGCTCCGGTCAGATCCACTGACCCGGGGCGCTGCGATTCCGCTTCCAGCCGGGATGCGATTCGCGATGCGGGTAGCGCCCGCTCGCGATGCGCACCCCGGCTCCCGTACCTGACTCGCTCTCCCTCGGTCCTGTCCCGGCGCGCGCGGCCCCGCTCCCTAGGGCGCGCGCGCGCCGGGTCTTTGCGATTTAAAGGGCCACTGCGCCGCTGATTGGCGCAGTGATTCCAATTAGTGTCTTCACCTGTGCACTTCCCTATATCACCTCACTTCCCCTGTACTTCCTTGCCGGATCTTGTTGCCATTGTGCCAGTGAAAGCGTTTCCTTGTGTGTTCCTAGCCTGTGTTCCAGACCTCCTGCCGTTGCCCCTGACTACGATCCTTGCTGCCTGCCCCGACCTTCTGCTACGTCCGACCTTGCTTCTGTCTACTCCCTTGTACCGCGCCTATCTTCAGCAGCCTGAGAGGTGAGCCGTTGCTAGTGGATACGACCTGGTCACTACCGCCGCAGCAAGACCATCCCGCTTTGCGGCGGGCTCTGGTGAAAACCAGTAGTGACTTAGAACCGGTCCACTAGCACGGTCCACGCCAATCCCTCTCTGGCACAGAGGATCCACTACCTGCCAGCCGGCATCGTGACAGTAGATCCGGCCATGGATCCCGCTGAAGTTCCTCTGCCAGTTGTCGCTGACCTCACCACGGTGGTCGCCCAGCAGTCGCAACAGATAGCGCAACAAGGCCAACAGCTGTCTCAACTGACCGTTATGCTACAGCAGTTACTACCACAGCTTCAGCAGTCATCTCCTCCGCCAGCTCCTGCACCTCCTCCGCAGCGAGTGGCCGCTCCTGGTCTACGCCTATCCTTGCCGGATAAATTTGATGGGGACTCTAAGTTTTGCCGTGGCTTTCTTTCCCAATGTTCCCTGCATCTGGAGATGATGTCGGACCTGTTTCCCACTGAAAGGTCTAAGGTGGCTTTCGTAGTCAGCCTTCTGTCTGGAAAAGCCCTGTCTTGGGCCACACCGCTCTGGGACCGCAATGACCCCGTCACTGCCTCCGTACACTCCTTCTTCTCGGAAATCCGAAGTGTCTTTGAGGAACCTGCCCGAGCCTCTTCTGCTGAGACTGCCCTGTTGAACCTGGTCCAGGGTAATTCTTCCGTTGGCGAGTATGCCGTACAATTCCGTACTCTTGCTTCAGAATTATCCTGGAACAATGAGGCCCTCTGCGCGACCTTTAAAAAAGGCCTATCCAGCAACATTAAAGATGTTCTGGCCGCACGAGAAATGCCTGCTAATCTTCATGAACTTATTCACCTAGCCACTCGCATTGACATGCGTTTTTCCGAAAGGCGTCAGGAGCTCCGCCAAGATATGGACTCTGTTCGCACGAGGCGTTTCTTCTCCTCGGCTCCTCTCTCCTCTGGTCCCCTGCAATCTGTTCCTGTGCCTCCCGCCGTGGAGGCTATGCAGGTCGACCGGTCTCGCCTGACACCTCAAGAGAGGACACGACGTCGCATGGAGAACCTCTGCCTGTACTGTGCTAGTACCGAACACTTCCTGAGGGATTGTCCTATCCGTCCTCCCCGCCTGGAAAGACGTACGCTGACTCTGCACAAAGGTGAGACAATCCTTGATGTCTACTCTGCTTCTCCACGTCTTACTGTGCCTGTGCGGATGTCTGCCTCTGCCTTCTCCTTCTCTACTGTGGCCTTCTTGGACTCTGGATCTGCAGGAAATTTTATTTTGGCCTCTCTCGTCAACAGGTTCAACATCCCAGTGACCAGTCTCGCCAGACCCCTTTACATCAATTGTGTAAACAATGAAAGATTGGACTGTACCATACGTTTCCGCACGGAGCCCCTTCTAATGAGCATCGGATCTCATCACGAGAGGATTGAACTTTTGGTCCTCCCCAATTGCACCTCGGAAATTCTCCTTGGACTTCCCTGGCTTCAACTTCATTCCCCAACCCTGGATTGGTCCACTGGGGAGATCAAGAGTTGGGGGCCCTCTTGTTCCAAGGACTGTCTAAAACCGGTTCCCAGTAACCCTTGCCGTGACTCTGTGGTTCCTCCAGTAACCGGTCTCCCTAAGGCCTATATGGACTTCGCGGATGTTTTCTGCAAAAAACAAGCGGAGACTCTACCTCCTCACAGGCCTTATGATTGTCCTATCGACCTCCTCCCGGGCACTACTCCACCCCGGGGCAGAATTTATCCTCTCTCTGCCCCAGAGACTCTTGCCATGTCTGAATACGTCCAGGAAAATTTAAAAAAGGGCTTTATCCGTAAATCCTCCTCTCCTGCCGGAGCCGGATTTTTCTTTGTGTCCAAAAAAGATGGCTCCCTACGTCCTTGCATTGACTACCGCGGTCTTAATAAAATCACGGTTAAGAACCGCTACCCCCTACCCCTCATCTCTGAACTCTTTGATCGCCTCCAAGGTGCCCACATCTTTACTAAATTGGACTTAAGAGGCGCCTATAACCTCATCCGCATCAGAGAGGGGGATGAGTGGAAAACAGCATTTAACACCAGAGATGGACACTTTGAGTATCTGGTCATGCCCTTTGGCCTGTGCAACGCCCCTGCTGTCTTCCAAGACTTTGTTAATGAAATTTTTCGTGATCTGTTATACTCCTGTGTTGTTGTATATCTGGATGATATCCTAATTTTTTCGGCCAATCTAGAAGAACACCGCCAGCATGTCCGTATGGTTCTTCAGAGACTTCGTGACAATCAACTCTATGCTAAAATTGAGAAATGTCTGTTTGAATGCCAATCTCTTCCTTTTCTAGGATATTTGGTCTCTGGCCAGGGACTACAAATGGATCCAGACAAACTCTCTGCCGTCTTAGATTGGCCACGCCCCTCCGGACTCCGTGCTATCCAACGCTTTTTGGGGTTCGCCAATTATTACAGGCAATTTATTCCACATTTTTCTACCCTTGTGGCTCCTATCGTGGCTTTAACCAAAAAAAAATGCCGATCCCAAGTCCTGGCCTCCTCAAGCGGAAGACGCCTTTAAACGACTCAAGTCTGCCTTTTCTTCGGCTCCCGTGCTCTCCAGACCTGACCCTTCCAAACCCTTCCTACTGGAGGTTGATGCCTCCTCAGTGGGAGCTGGAGCTGTTCTTCTACAGAAAAATTCTTCCGGGCATGCCGTCACTTGTGGTTTTTTTTCTAGGACCTTCTCTCCGGCGGAGAGGAACTACTCCATCGGGGATCGAGAGCTTCTAGCCATTAAATTAGCACTTGAGGAATGGAGGCATCTGCTGGAGGGATCAAGATTTCCAGTTATTATTTACACCGACCACAAGAACCTCTCCTACCTCCAGTCTGCCCAACGGCTGAATCCTCGCCAGGCCCGGTGGTCTCTGTTCTTTGCCCGGTTTAATTTTGAGATTCACTTTCGTCCTGCCGATAAGAACATTAGGGCCGATGCTCTCTCTCGTTCCTCGGATGCCTCAGAAGTTGAACTCTCTCCGCAACACATCATTCCACCTGACTGCCTGATCTCCACTTCTCCTGCCTTCATCAGGCAAACTCCTCCAGGAAAGACCTTTGTTTCTCCACGCCAACGCCTCGGAATCCTCAAATGGGGTCACTCCTCCCATCTCGCAGGTCATGTGGGCATCAAGAAATCTCTGCAACTCATCTCCCGCTTCTATTGGTGGCCGACTCTGGAGACGGATGTTGTGGACTTTGTGCGAGCCTGCACTATCTGTGCCCGGGATAAGACTCCTCGCCAGAAGCCCGCTGGTTTTCTTCATCCCCTGCCTGTCCCCGAACAGCCTTGGTCTCTGATTGGTATGGATTTTATTACTGATTTACCCCCTTCCCGTGGCAACACTGTTATTTGGGTGGTCGTTGATCGATTCTCCAAAATGGCACATTTCATCCCTCTTCCTGGTCTTCCTTCAGCGCCTCAGTTGGCTAAACAATTTTTTGTACACATTTTTCGTCTTCACGGGTTGCCTACGCAGATCGTCTCGGATAGAGGTGTCCAATTCGTGTCTAAATTCTGGAGGGCTCTCTGTAAACAACTCAAGATTAAATTAAATTTTTCTTCTGCATATCATCCCCAGTCCAATGGACAAGTAGAAAGAATTAACCAGGTCTTGGGTGATTATTTGCGACATTTTGTTTCCTCCCGCCAGGATGACTGGGCAGATCTCCTTCCATGGGCCGAATTCTCGTATAACTTCAGAGTCTCTGAATCTTCCTCCAAATCCCCATTTTTCGTGGTGTACGGCCGTCACCCTCTTCCCCCCCTCCCTACCCCCTTGCCCTCTGGTCTACCCGCTGTGGATGAAATTTCTCGTGACCTTTCCATCATATGGAGAGAGACCCAAAATTCTCTCTTACAGGCTTCATCACGCATGAAGAAGTTCGCAGATAAGAAAAGAAGAGCTCCTCCCGTTTTTTCCCCTGGAGACAAGGTATGGCTCTCCGCTAAATATGTCCGCTTCCGTGTCCCTAGCTACAAGTTGGGACCACGCTATCTTGGTCCTTTCAAAGTTTTGTGTCAAATTAATCCTGTCTCTTACAAACTTCTTCTTCCTCCTTCTCTTCGTATCCCTAATGCCTTTCACGTCTCTCTTCTTAAACCACTCATCCTCAACCGTTTTTCTCCCAAATCTGTTCCTCCCACTCCTGTTTCCGGCTCCTCGGACATCTTCTCTGTCAAAGAGATCTTAGCCTCTAAAAAGGTCAGAGGGAAAACTTTTTTTTTAGTGGACTGGGAGGGTTGTGGTCCTGAAGAGAGATCCTGGGAACCTGAGGACAACATCCTAGACAAAAGTCTGCTCCTCAGGTTCTCAGGCTCTAAGAAGAGGGGGAGACCCAAGGGGGGGGGTACTGTTACGCCGAGCGCTCCGGGTCCCCGCTCCTCCCCGGAGCGCTCGCTACACTCTCCCCGCTGCAGCGCTCCGGTCAGATCCACTGACCCGGGGCGCTGCGATTCCGCTTCCAGCCGGGATGCGATTCGCGATGCGGGTAGCGCCCGCTCGCGATGCGCACCCCGGCTCCCGTACCTGACTCGCTCTCCCTCGGTCCTGTCCCGGCGCGCGCGGCCCCGCTCCCTAGGGCGCGCGCGCGCCGGGTCTTTGCGATTTAAAGGGCCACTGCGCCGCTGATTGGCGCAGTGATTCCAATTAGTGTCTTCACCTGTGCACTTCCCTATATCACCTCACTTCCCCTGCACTTCCTTGCCGGATCTTGTTGCCATTGTGCCAGTGAAAGCGTTTCCTTGTGTGTTCCTAGCCTGTGTTCCAGACCTCCTGCCGTTGCCCCTGACTACGATCCTTGCTGCCTGCCCCGACCTTCTGCTACGTCCGACCTTGCTTCTGTCTACTCCCTTGTACCGCGCCTATCTTCAGCAGCCTGAGAGGTGAGCCGTTGCTAGTGGATACGACCTGGTCACTACCGCCGCAGCAAGACCATCCCGCTTTGCGGCGGGCTCTGGTGAAAACCAGTAGTGACTTAGAACCGGTCCACTAGCACGGTCCACGCCAATCCCTCTCTGGCACAGAGGATCCACTACCTGCCAGCCGGCATCGTGACAATTATGTGTATTTATCGCTGAAAATGTCCCCATGTCAATCCTGAGTCCCAAGAAAAAGTTGTTCAGGACTTGTGTGTCCCAATAGTAAATAGAGTGGAATCATGCAAGTCTGACATCTCGCACTTTAGACACCTATAAGCGCACTAGATGCGCAAACATATAACCCCCAAAGAGTATTGAAAATAAATAAATAAGTAAAATTCGTTTGAATTTTACTTATTTATTTATTTTCAATACACTTTGGAGGTTATATGTGTGCGCATCTAGTGCGCTTATAGGTGTATATTGTTGGTTTTCTTAACCCCTTCATATATTTATTTTTTGAGCCGATTTAGGGTAGGGTTATATTGGTTCTTTTTTAACATCTCGCACTTAAAAACCCAACACTCTTAGTAAACCAGAGTCATTATATACTCCTGGAATAAACATCTATAAACCTGTTATTATGTATGGAAGGGGTGTTAAATTTATACAGCAAAAATATAACAGTTAGTATTTTCAGAAATAAGAATTGTGAGCTCCATTCATTGACAATAAGCTAAATGAGCTGTATTTTCACCCAACGTTCTGAACACACTGACCAAGTTTTCTGTCATTCATATGGTTTCCATTCTAACAACCTCTTTAAACCAGATCTCAACCAGCATCATGTTCTGTATACAGGTAAAATTATCACAGGCCTCTCAAAAGATGCCATCTGTGGTGCCATCGAAAGCCATGATGCAAAAGAGAGATTCAATAAATAGTAGATTAATTAAGTCTAAAAAAAGTTTAGGGGTGATGTATTGCTGAAATACATTTTGTAAGACCATGTATATAAATGACTATGTTGAATTTAGCAAATCAATTTTTCTATATAATATCGGTATATCTATGTATAGATGGTCCCTATGATCTAGTGCTACATACTTTTGACTATTGTTTTGGATTATTGATGTCCCATTAACTGCCATAAATGTGAACAAAAGATACTGGAATTACTTAAAAAGCCCATCAGATTGCTTGAATGAGAAGGAGCAAAAACCAGCAGTACAAGGATTACTGTATATTCAACTGCCATACTAGAGAAGAGGTTGGCTAACTTTTCCACCAATGGAAGAAAATACAGGAGAATGACAGAACACAAGAGAGCGTTTTCTAACAGACATGCAGAAATGCAGGTCATAGCAATTCTTTTATGCCTTTAAACTCCACCCTCCATGCGCAGGGAAGATGAATCGGCACCAATCAAAAGTAGCGATCTTCTCCACACAGGTCTGTAACACACAGGCCATGCTTGGCAAGTCACAGCTTGGCTCGATGACCGGCAGAAGGAGTACTAATGTACTCTACATGTTCTCCCAGTGTAGGCAGATAGGCAGATACAGAGCTGTCTACTGAAGGTTCACATACTGTAGTTGAAGGAAGACCGTCAGCAAGGGAGCTGCAGTGCAGGACTGTGTACATTACTCTGGTATGTGAGGGTATTCTTAACCCATTAAGGACGAGCGCTGTAAATGTACGTTGCTGCTAAGAGTTACTTAGCGCACAGTGCCTTCCCGTTATCTACCAGCAGTCGTTCCAGCATATCGCCCAGGGGGGTCCCAGAGATCCACCTTGTCAGCGATCGCTGTTATTGACCGTCAGAATTGACTGACGAATCACAGTATTTCTGGGCCTAACAGGTCACTGGTGAACCAATGGCCAGAAAATAAGGGTGATTAGGTCTGTCTGAGACAGTACCAATCACCCCAATGCAGCAGGAGTGAGGTGGCAGGGGTGCCACCTCACGATCAAGGTGATTGGTTGGCCAGGACTGGAAGAAAAGACCTAGCGAGGGTCCAATAAGGTGGAGAGCCAGAAGTAATCCCGCTGCCGACTGGTGACATTTCAGCGGTAACTACGCAAGCAATTGAGCATGCATCGTGCCATTTGTGCAAGTGACTCGGACGGACTCCCTGCCTCCATCTCCACTACTTACTGCCACGGTGTGTCTGGGTCCCCTGTCTCACCTTCCTCATAACCCTCTAGTTCATCTGGCTGCTCCTGCTCCTTCTAGTCAGGTGACTAGAAAAACCGCCCATTTTGCAAAACCTAAACCGTGCTCCACTGTGCCCCTCCCCCTCCTCCTCCTCCTCCAGTTAAGCCCCCACAGGGCTCACGTGGCCGTGAAATGTAGGCTCCATGTCTCCAGTGCCCTGACCAGCCATCATTTCCAACATGTTTTGTAGGAAATAAAGCAGTGAAATGAAGTAGTTCATCCCGTAATACTGGCGACTGACTAATAATGTAGCTTTCTCAAAGGGCCTGAGCAAACGGCAGTTGTCACGCATGAGCTGCCACTGGTTAACATTGAAGTTACACAGGGGAGTCCCCCTATCCGCTCGGATCATCAAAAAATCGGTGATGGCTTTTCTCTGTTTGTATAGTCGGTCCAACCTATGGAGGGTGGAATTCCAATGTGTGGAAACGTCGCAAATCAGACTATGTTGGGGGATACCGTTCTGACGCTACAGCTCAAGGAGGGTGTGCTTTGCGGTGTATGAGTGGCTGAAGTGCATGCAAAGTTTCCTTCCCGTGGTTAGGATTTCTTGCAGATGGGGGGTACACAGGAACCACTTGACAACCACATTGAACACGTGTGCCATGCAGGGTGCATGACTCAGGCTTCCTTGTCGTAGCGCAGACAAGATTTTCTTCCCATTGTTGCTCACCTTGGTTCCCATTTCTAGTTTTAGTGCAGTAAGCCATGATTCAATTTCTTGATGAATTACTTTTGGTAGTTCCTCCCCTGTGTGACTCTGTTCGCAAAGGCACTAAGACTTGTTCGTGAAGTGGAGGCTGAGCATAACAACAATTCAACCCACATGGGTTAACAAGACCTCTATATATTATGTGTCCAAACTAAAACATAACTTTTAATTAAACTAAATAGTATAATAAATGGTGAGAAAAACACACTTAAAAACACAACCCCCTATGTGTCTCAAAAGGTTATAGAATTTACAGTGACTACTGGTGGTCTCAATATAATCTGAGAGCGCTTATTAGGTGTTCATGTGTACACCATTATATCAGGTATTGGAGACATTTATTGTCTTCCATATATATAGTGCTCTCATATGGGTTATAGATGTTGAGCCAATAACCTGCTGTGCACCGCAGGTCAAATAACCAGTGTACTAACACCTATTATTATTATATAATGGACACTTGGGGGTTGCAGATTAAAACGTGATACTGTCACACCCCGACATATTTCGCCACTATGTGGCTTTATCAAGGAGGACAACTGACAGCATTCATTTTAGTGGAGGCCACGGTGGAATATGAGGAGGTGGCGTTGCACATTGTCACAGGACCAATGGCCTGAGAGCATGGAGGCGAAAAAGGCGGGACCTGTCCAAGTTGCTGTTGTGGCTGTGCAGGAACCACATTCACCCAGTGGGCCATAAAGGACATGTATTGTCCCTGACCGTGCTTACAGCTCCACACATCGGCGCTGCCGGGCTATTTGGTACACGCTGACAGGCTCAAGGACTGGCCCACCTTCTGTTCCACAAAATTGTGCAGAGCTGGTACTGCCTTTTTCGCAAAGATATGACGGCATGAGGTCTCTCTACCTCAGTTCGGCACAAGCCATCAGTGCTCTGAAAGGTGCAGAGTTCACCACTTGAAAAGGGAGGGACTGCAGCACCAACACCAACTTGGAGAGGAGCACATTCAGTTTCTGCGCCGTTGGATGTGGGCGTTGTCTCTTGGACATGGCTTTGCCAATGGATTTCTGGCAGAATGACTGACTCGAAGTAGGTGGAGCAGGAGCATCTGAACCGACGTAAGATGAGTATGACAGAAAGCTCCCTTCAGATGAGGTGGCGGAGCCTCGGCTGGCTGAAAAAGGGAGTGGCGTGCCACTGGGTGATGCAGCAGGCTGGACCACCATATCGGAGCCACTGTTCTCCCAGGAAGCATTATGGTGACGATTCATATGTTGACGCAGGGCCATGGAGCCAACATTCACCTTCTGCCGACACATCTTGCATGTGGCCATATGTGGCCATGTGATGCTTGATGAAAAACTGCCGAGTAGCTGATTTTCCCATCAACAGTCCACACTGATTGACTGCTACTGCCGTCGACTCCCTGTTCCACTACCTCCCGGGAAGGTAGGCTGCCACGAAGCAGGTGGTCTCTCCCGGGCACGTTTGGCTCCAGGCTTTCCACTTCTGCCACCACGCTGACTGCCAACCATACTACCACCTTGTAGGCTCAGGTGCTGCCTCACAGGCAACCTGCAACCCTCTTCTCCTGATGGGAATGAAGCCCCTTCTGCACCCAGGTTCCAAGTGCGATCTGCTTCATTATCATCGGGTTGCATCTGCACGTCACTGATGTCATCCTCAGGTTCCTCAACAGTGTCTGCTTCAGGAGCCTGAACGCTCGCAACAGGACCTGCCACGCCACTCTCCTCATCACTACTTGCCCACCTAGCGGAGGAAGCGTCGGATGTTTCCTCCACTTCTTGGTTGGGCAGATGCTGCTGACTGTCCTCTAGTAGATTGCCCTCACTAAATAGTGGAGCTGAACCCACAGCATTAGATACTTCTGTGGGGGAGGGAACAACATATACAGAGGAAATAGGAGGACAGGGACTGCTCCCGGGCCATGCCAACTGAGGGTTGTGTCTGAGGAACCCACCGACTGTTGACTGGGGTTGTCAGAT
The DNA here is from genome assembly GCF_029499605.1 of Hyla sarda. Classification (NCBI taxonomy): domain Eukaryota; kingdom Metazoa; phylum Chordata; class Amphibia; order Anura; family Hylidae; genus Hyla; species Hyla sarda. Next base: position 390,890,356 of record NC_079189.1, on the reverse strand, counting down.
GTCCCTTGAGATGAAGTGGATGACTGTGTTAAACAATTGATGATGGTTGGGCTTGGTTGGGCAGTGGTGGGGCTGCCTGGCCACTTGGTCACTCCCCCTTTGGGCATGGGGTCTCGGAGGCACTGGTCGCCGCCGGGTGCTACGCCAGTGTTAGGTTAAGGACCCACTCTAATTAGGTGGCCTTGACGTGGCGAGTGGGATTGTACTTTTTGATCAAAATGTATACTAACAACCTGTTAGTTTTTGAAATTATGCTGAGAAGCAAGTAGATCAAATTACAAATGGTGGATGTGTGGCTGTGTTTCTCTTTTTGTGTTGCACATTTGTAGTCTCTCCCTTCTTCCATGGCCAGCACTCCGCTCCACCCATTTGGCCCAGGCATTTTTTATTAGCAGGAAACTGCATAAGAGTTTCCTCCTATCATTCTCCCAGCCCTCTGGCAGTGAGCACATGGTAGGTTTCATACTGGTGTGGTTTTCTGTGGCGGCCATTGTTTCTGAGATGCTTTGTCTGTGGGGTGGGGTGGCCCAGAGCCAGGGGCTTGGTCGGGCAGTGGTGGGGCTGCCTGGGCACTGGGTCGCTCCCCCCTTTGGGCATGGGGTCTCGGAGGCAGTGGTCGCCGCCGGGCGCTACACCAATGTTAAGTTAGGGACCCACTCTAACTAGGTGGCCTTGACGTTGCGAGTGGGATTGTATTTTTTAATCAAAATGTATACTAACAACCTGTTAGTTTTTGAAATTATGCTGAGAAGCAAGTAGATCAAATTACAAATGGTGGATGTGCGGCTGTGTTTCTCTTTTTGTGTTGCACAATTGATGATGGTAGATAGGTTGCTGGGCAAGACAAGACTGCTAGCAGATACCAGGAGCTCAGGCCTCTTGCTGTGACTCCTGCTGCCACTCACCTCTATTTTGCTGTGACCTCTGCCTTCACCTGATGAATTTAGGCCTCTGCCACTCCTCTGTGCACGTCCTGGCACTTCTCTGCCTGATATACTTAGTGTGTAGATGAGGGGAGGACAATATGCTCCACTACGCTTAAAGCAGCATTTGTCTACAACACCAGCAGGTGTGTTCTTTTGGCTGGCCTTTCACAGTAACTTGCAATGTAAAAAGGAGGTCCCAGCACTCACCGATGAAAGAAAAAGAAGATTTATTGAATATCCAAATCACAGGACGCGTTTCGGCACTTAGCCTTCCTCTGTTAAGTGCCGAAACGCATCCTGTGATTTGGATGTACAATAAATATTTTTGCTTGCATCGGTGAGTGCTGGGACCTCCTTTTTTACATTGCATCATCATTTTTCCTCATGCACCACCACTACTCAGAAGTGCCGACCTTTTCTTTACTACTTTCACAGTAACTTGGCCCTTAGAACTTTAACAGGAACAAAATGGTACACCACTTAGATGCACATGCATGGTATGCACTTATGAGGGGACTACAATGCACTCCAGTACGCTTAAAACAGTATTTGTCTAGAACAGCAGCAGGTGTGTACTTTTTGCTGGCCTTTCACAGTAACTAGGCCCTTAAGACTGTAATAGGAACAAAATGGTACACCATTTAAATGTACATACGTGCTATGCACTTATGAGGATAATACAATGCGCTCCGGTAGGCTTAAAATAGTATTTGTCTACAACACCAGCAGATGTGTACTTTTGGCTGGCCTTTCACCGTAACTTGGCCCTTAGGACTATAACAGGAATAAATGTATGTATGTACATGGTATGCACTTATGAGGGGACTACAATGCACTCCAGTACGCTTAAAACAGTATTTGTCTACAACACCAGCAGGTGTGTACTTTTGCCTGGCCTTTCACAGTAACTAGGCCCTTAAGGTTTTAACAGGAACAAAATGGTACACCACTTAGATGTACTACATGGTATGCTCTTATAAGGGGAGTACAATGCGCTCCATTATGCATTAAACAGTATTTGTCTAGAACAGCAGCAGGTGTGTACTTTTGGCTGGCCTTTCACAGTACCCTGGCCCTTAAGACTTTAACAGGAACAAAATGGTACATCACCTATGTACGCAAAGGTTACACTCCGCTACTCAACCAGTATTAGGATGAGCAGAGCACTAAAAGCCAAAATCCCCTGCTATTAGTGCCTAACTGGCTGGCTACTATAAGCCTTTCAGTTGTTGTACACACCAGTGCTGCAGCACACAGACGCTGTGTACTACACCTGAAATTGCACTTTCTCTCTCAATCTCTCTCCCTACCCTACCAGTGCTTCTAGGCTAGATTTTGGCCTGAGGTGAATCGCTGCTGTAATACACTTACAATTGCACTTTCTCTCTCAGTCTCTCTCCCTTCCCTATCAGTGCTTCTAGGTCGGATTTGGGCTTGACGTGAATCGCTGCTGTAATACACCCACAATTGCACTTTCTCTCTCAATCTCTCTCCCTTCCCTATCAGTACTTCTAGGCTGGATTTGGGCTTGAGGAGAATCGCTGTTGTAAAAATGCTTTTCTGTGCAACACACTGATCTCTGTCCTTCTCTTTCTGCAATAGAACACTGATGTGAGTGGCCGCAAGGTGGCTGCTGATTTTATAGGGCTGTGACACCACATGGGTGGCTGGCTGCTGATAGGACGCATGCTGCATGTGATTCAGGGTCATCCCGCCTATCCTTGTTCCTGCCTTCCCAGCATTCCTTGCACCATCTTAGATGCCCTGGAGCCTGGACCACACTAAAGGAAGTTTAATGAAGCAATTCATATTTGTTGCAAATTTTTGTTGAAATTTATAACGAATTCAGATTTGTCAGATTCCATTTGCTCATCCCTAGTAGTGATGAGTGGCGTAGGCCATATTCAAATTTGCAATATTTCGCAAATATATGGATGAATATTTGTCATATATTCACGAAATTCGCAGATTCGTTATATTTGCTTTTTTTATGCGCACATGCGCAAATCGATGCACATATGTGCATATTTGAGCTTATTGAGCACTCCCTAATCTTTAAAGGGAACTACTGGGCTAGAGCAGTGTGATTCTGTGATTTTTTGCCCATTGAAACCAATAGGCCCCTTGTGGTCTATGGGGATCTCACGGTATGTAAAACTGTAAGATAAGCAGGACCGTCTCAGCAGTACAGTGTATGGGAGACCCGTACAGTGGTTCGAGTCCCAGTGTGGGAAGGAGTGTTACAGTGTTGTGTTTTAAACTTTACTTTCCTGGAAAAGCTGCTGACTTACACATAGCAACCAATCAGATCGCTTCTTTCATTTTTCACAAGGCCTCTGCTAAATGAAAGAAGCAATCTGATTGGTTGCTATGGGCAACTGTACAACTTTTCCTCTGCACAGGTTTTGATAAATCTCCCCCTGTGGGGGAGATTTATCAAAACCTGTCCAGAGGAAAAGTTTCTAAGTTGCCCATAGCAACCAATCAGATCGCTTCTTTCATTTTTTAAAAGGCCTCTGAAAAATTAAGGAAGCAATCTGATTGGTTGCTATGGGCAACTCAGAAACGTTTCCTCTGGACAGGTTTTCATAAATCTCCCTTTATGGGGGAGATTCATCAAAAACAGTGTAGAAGAAGAGTGGTGCAGTTGCCCATAGCAACCAATCAGATCGCTTCTTTCATTTTTCACATGAAAGAAGCGATCTGATTGGTTGCTATGGACAACTGGACGACTTTTCCTTTGCACAGGTTTTGATAAATCTCCCCCTATGGGGGAGATTTATCAAAATCTGTCCCGAGGAAAAGTTTCTGAGTTCCCCATAGCAACCAATCAGATTACGTCTTTCATTTTTAACAAGGCCTTTGAAAAATGAAAGAAGCAATCTGATTGGTTGCTATGGGCAACTGGGCAACCTTTACTCTGCACAGGTATTGATAGATATCCCATTATGTTCCATAACCTCCCATTCAATCATTAATACCCAGCCTTACACATTACATCCAGTTTCAATTAACCCCAATACCCATATTTGGTACCCCATTAACCTAGTTCCCATGGTTCAAACACTCCAATTAATTGCCAATTGATCTAGTTCCCACGGTTCAGAGGCTTTCTTAATTACCAATTGACCTACATTTGTCAATCACGAGAAAAAAAAAGTTAAACCATAACACTCCCTCCCACCCCGGGACTCGAACCACAGCATGGGTCTCCCATAAACTGTACTGCCTAGAGGGTCCTGCTTATTTTACAGTTTTACATACCATGAGATCCCCATAGACGACAATAGGCCTATTGGTTTCAGCAGGCAAAAAATGACAGAGTAAATGCACTAGTGCAGTGGTCTAAAACCTGCGGACCTCCAGATTTTGCAAAACTACAACTCCCAGCATGCACGGACAGCCAACGGCTGTCCGGGCATGCTGGGAGTTGTAGTTTTGAAACATGTGGAGGTCCGCAGGTTAGACCACTGCACTAGTCCATTAGTTCCCTATACCATTAAAGAAGGGAGGGCTCAATATTCGCGATTATAGTATCAGAGCCTTCTTTAGACCACACAAGCTGGAAGCAGAGAGGGATGTTCAGTGATCACTGTGATTTGTACTGTGAAAAAAAAATTAATATTCGTAATTGCTCGGATGTGGCTCAAGCATGAGGAGACCATATATTGGCTGAATGACACATCATGGAAGTGTTGGCAGCATGAGGAGACCATATAGTGTCTGAATGACAAAGCGTGGAGGTGTTGGCAGCATGAGGAGACCATATAGTGGCTAAATGAAACAGCATGAAGGGGCTGGCAGCATGAGGAGACCATACAGTGGCTGAATGACACAGCGTGGATGTGTTGGCAGCATGAGAAGACCATATAGCTGCTAAATGACACAACGTGGAGGTGTTGACAGCATAAGGAGACCATATAGTGGCTGAATGACAAAGCTTGAATGTGGCTGAAGCATGAGGAGATCATATAGTGTCTGAATGGCACAGCCTGGAGGAGACCATTGAAATTTAACATTTTTAAATATCAATTTAAGATTTGAACTTGAAATTGAGGATTTTTAAACTGAAATTTTAACTCCCAAGTGTCAGTGTCGCGGGCCACGGCATGTGGGTACAAAGGACCAAATATAACAAGGAGTCACTTGTCACATGGCAACAAAATGACAGCCTGGAGGTGGCATCAGTATGAGGAGACCATATAGTGGCTGAATGACTGCCTGGAGTTTGTGGCAGCATGGGGAGACCATATAGTGTCTGAATGGTACAGCCTGGAGTTGGCTGAAGCATGAGGAGACTATATAGTGTCTGAATGGCACAGCCTGGATTTGGCAGGAGCATGAGTAGACACTAGGGTTTAACAATCCCTAAGATTAAAAGATTAATTTTGAAATTTAAATTGAAGATTTATGGTAGCTAGTACTGCCATAAAAATTTTTTAGGTCCAGGCCCAGGCCCAGCACCATCAGTAAGCCATATATTGGCTGAATGACACAACCTGGAGGTGGCTGAAGCATGAGGAGACCATATAGTGGCTGAATGACTGCCTGGAATGTGTGGCAGCATGGAGAGACAATATAGTGTCTAAATGGTACAGCCTGGAGTTGGCTGAAGCATGAGGAGACCATATAGTGGCTGAATGACTGCCTGGAGTTTGTGGCAGCATGGAGAGAGACGATATAGTGTCTGAATGGTACAGCCTGGAGTTGGCTGAAGCATGAGGAGACTATATAGTGTCTGAATGGCGCAGCCTGGAGTTGGCAGGAGCATGAGTAGACATTATGGTTTAACAATCCCTAAGATTAAAAGATGATTTTTGAAATTTAAATTGAAGATTTATGGTAGCTAGTACTGCCATAAAAAAAATGTTTAAGGGCCAGGCCCAGGCCCAGCAGCATCAGTAAACCATATATTGGCTGAATGACACAACCTGGAGGTGGCTGAAGCATGAGTAGACCATATAGTGGCTGAATGACACAGTGTGGAGGTGTTGGCAGCATGAAGAGACCATAAATTGGCTGAATGACACAGCCGGGAGGTGTTGGCAGCATGAGGAGATCATATAGTGGCTGAATGGCACAGCCTGGAGTTGGCAGAAGCATGAGGAGGCTATTGAAATTTAAGATTTTGAAATTGAAATTTAAGATTTTGAAATTGAAATTTAGGATGTTGAAATAAAAAATTTAAATTCCCAAGTTTTAGTGTCCTGGGCCCCGGCGTGTGGGTACAAAGGACCAAATCTAACAAGGAGTCACGTGTCACATGGCAGAACAATGACAGAGCCTGGAGTTGGCATCAGTATGAGGAGACCATATAGTTGCTGAATGACACAGCCTGGAGCTGGCAGCAGCATGAGTAGACACTAGCGCTTCACAATCCCGAAGATTAAAAGATGAATTTTGAAATTTAAATTGAAGATAGCTAGTGCTACCATAAATTTTTTTAGGCCCAGACTCAGGAGCATCAGTAAACCATATATTGGCTGAATGACACAGCCTGGAGGTGGCTGAAGCATGAGGAGACCATATAGTGGCTGAATGACACAGCCTGGAGTTGGCTGAAACATGAGGAGACCATATAGTGTCTGAATGGCACAGCCTGGAGGAGACCATTGAAATTAAAAAAATTTAAATATCAATTTAAGATTTTGAACTTGAAATTGAGGATTTTGAAACTGAAATTTTAACTCCTAAGTGTCAATGTTGCGGGCCCTGGCATGCGGGTACAAAGGACCAAATATAACAAGGAGTCACATGGCAACACAATGACACAGCCTGGAGGTGGCATCAGTATGAGGAGACCATATAGTTGCTGAATGACTGCCTGGAGTTTGTGGCAGCATGGGGAGACCATATAGTGTCTGAATGGCACAGCCTGGAGTTGGCTGAAGCATGAGGAGACCATATAGTGTCTGAATGGCACAGCCTGGAGCTGGCAGCAGCATGCATAGACACTAGGGCTTCACAATCCCTAAGATTAAAAGATTAATTTTGAAATTTAAATTGAATAATTATGCTAGCTAGTGCTACCTACCATAAAAAATTTTAAGCCCAGGCACAGGCCCATGCCCAGCAACATCAGTAAACCATATATTGGCTGAATGACACAGCCTGGAGGTGGCTGAATCATAAGACCATATAGTGGCTGAATTGCACAGCCTGGAGGTGGCTGAAGCATGAGGAGACCATTGAAATTTAAGATTTTGAAATTTAAACCTAAGATTTTGAAATTTAAATTGAGTATTTTGAAATTGAAATTTTAACTCCCAAGTTTTAGTATCCCAGGCCCCGGCGTGTGAGTACAAAGGACCAAATTTAACAAGGAGTCATGTCACATGGCAGCACAATGAGTCTGGAGGTGGCATCAGTATGAGAAGACCACATAGTGGCTAAATGACTGACTGGAGTTTGTGGCAGCATGGGGAAACCATATAGCATCTGAATGGCACAGCCTTGAGTTCGCTGAAGCATGAAGAGACCATATAGTGGCTGAATGGCACAGCCTGGAGTTTGTGGCAGCATGAAGAGACCATATAGTGGCTAAATGGCACAGCCTGGAGTTGGAGGCAGCATGAGTAAAACATAGTGGCTGAATGGCACAGCCTAGAGTTAGCGGCATATGAGGAGACCATATAGTGGCTGAATGGCACAGCCTGGAGTTGTCGGCATATAAGGAGACCATATAGTGGCTGAATTGCACAGCCTGGAGTTGGCGGCAGCATGAGTAGAACATATAGTGGCTGATTGGCACAGCCTGGAGTTTGTGGCAGCATGAGGAGACCATATAGTGGCTGAATTGCACAGCCTGAAGTTGGCTGAAGCATAAGGAGACTGTAGAGTGGCTGAATGAGAGAGCCTGGAGGTGGCAGCAGCAGCATCAGGAGTCCTGAAAGTGACCCTAATGCAGAGGAATTTCTGAAACTGGGGACCAGCACCTTAATTATGTTTTGCAGTATCCATGGCAGCACAATGAGAGAGCCTGGAGGTGGTAGCATCTGCATGGGGAGACCATAGAGCAGAACAATTAGAGAGCCTGGAGGTGGCAACATTAGCATGAAGAGACCATAGAGCAGAACAATTAGAGAGCCTGGAGGTGGTAGCATAAACATGAGGAGACCATGTGGCGGCACAATGACAGTGCCTGGAGGTGGTAGCATCAGCATGAGGAGATCATATGGTGGCACAATGACAGAGCGTGTAGATGGTAGCATTAGCATGAGGAGACCATAGAGCAACACAATGAGAGAGCTTGGAGGTGGCAGCATCAGCATGAGGAGACCAAATGGTGGCACAATGACAGATCATGGAGGTGGTAGCATTAGCATGAGGATACCATAGAGCAGCATAATGAGAGAGCCTGGAGGTGGCAGCATCAGCACGAGGTGACCATATGGCGGCACAATGACAAAGTCTGGACATGTTAGCATTAGCAGGAGGAGACCATACAGCAGCACACTGACAGAGCATTGAGGTGGCAGCAGCGGCATGAGTGCCATGCCAACTGAGGGTGGAGTCAGAGGAACCCACCGACTGTTGAATGGGGGTGTCCGATGTCACTTGGGATGAAGTGGATGACTGAGTGAACCAATCAATCATGGCTGTTGGGTTACTGGTCGAGACACAACTGCTAGCTGACACCAGGAGCTCAGACTTCTCGCTGCAATTCCGGCTGCCACACGCCCCTACTCTACTGCGACCTCTGCCTGCACCTGATGAATTTAGGCCTCTGCCAATCTACTGTGCACGTCCTGGCACTACTCTGCCTGACATACTTATTGCATATATCAGGGGAGTACAATACGCTTCACTACGCTTAAAACAGTATTTGTCTAGAACAGCAGCCGGTGAGTACTTTTGCCTGGACTTTCACAGTATGTAGGCCCGTGACATATTAACAGGTACAAAATAGTACACTACTTAGATGTATGTATGTGGTATGCACTTATGAGGGAAGAAAAATGCGCTACAGTACGCTTAAAAATACGTATTTTGGTAAAACACCAGACAGAGATAACTTTTGCCTGGGCTTTCACAGTTTGTAAGCCCACAACAGATTAGCAGGTAAATAATTGTACACTACTTAGAGATTTAGGTATGTGGTATGCACTTATGAGGGCAGAAAAATGCGCTACAGTATGCTTTAAAACTCTGTATTTTTGTAACACACCAGCCGGTGATTACTTTTGCCTGGACTTTCACAGTATCTAGGTCCTTGACAGATCAACAGGTCCAAAATAGTACACAATTTAGATGTACGTATGTGGTATGCACTTATGAGGGCAGAAAAATGTGATACAGTACACTTAAAAAATTTATTTTTGCGGTACACAACAGTGCTGCAGCACAAAAAAGCTGCGTACTAAACACAAAATTGCACTCTGTCGAAGACTATCAGGAATGGACTGCCGGGTATTATACCGTCTTCAGACTAGTATAACCAGCAGATGATTTGTTGTGGAACAAAGACACAGAATTGCGCTGAAAAATTATTCCTGCCTCCTCTGCTAAGGTTTATGAAGTTGAGGCAGCTTTTTGAAATTTATGAGGTAACACACAGTTATCTGCCCCTCTCTGTAATACATTGCTGAATAAAGTGACTGGGAGGTTAATGGCTGTAGAAAAAATCATTTTCAGTGAAAAAAAACACTGCTCTCTGTCCACCAGAACGCTGAGGTGACTAGGATGTGAAACGCTGCTGGAATTAGCTTTTCTGTGCAACATACACACACAGCATTGTCCGTCGTATCTGTATGCAGTGTAATGAATGAAATGACGAGCTGCAAAATGGCTGTCGAATATATAGGGCTGTGACATCACAGGGGTGACTTGCTGCTGATAGGCTGCATCCTGCATGTGATTCAGGGTCATCCCGCCTACATCCCTTTCCATCTTGCCTTCCCAGTGTTCCTTGCCCCATGTACTGACATGTGGATCTGCCATATTAGGTGCCCTGGAGCCCGGACCACAGTAAATGGAGGTTAATGAAGCGATTCACACAATACAATCGCGGTGATATTCGCATTGGTTGCGAATCGAATATTTCATGAAATTCATAACGAATTCGGGTTCGTCAGCTTCAATTCGCTCATCTCTATTTCCATACTTAGGAGAAATTGGGTTACACATTTCTGGGGGCTTTTCTCCTACTATTCCTTGTAAAAATAAAAAATTAGGGGGTACACCAGCATTTTTGTGTAAAAATTTTAATTTTTCATTTCCAAAGCCCATTGTTCCAAAATTGTGTCAAACATCTGTAGCGTGTAAATGCTCACTGCACCATTTATTGCATTCCTTGAGGGTGTAGTTTCCAAAATCGGGTCACTGTCCTGGCACCATGAGGGCTTTGTAAGTGGGATGTGCCCCCCAAAAACTATTCTGGATTAATTCTCTCTCCAAAAGCCAAATGATTCTTCGTCCCTTCTGAGCCATGTTGTGCACCAGAGAGCGCTTTATGTCAACATATGGGTTATTTCCTTACTCGGGAAAAATTTGGCTACAAATTTTGGGGGAGTTTTCTCCTATTATCCCTTGTGAAAATTAAAAATTTGGGGTAAAACCAACATTTTAGTGAAAAAGATAAAATTTTTCATTTTCACATCCCGCTTTAACAAAAGTTTGTCAAACACCTGTGGGGTGATAAGGCTCACTGTACCCCTCATTACGTTCCTTGAGGGGTGTAGTTTCCCAAATAGTATGCCATGTGTTTTTGTTTTTTTTCCTCTTTTTTTGCTGTTCTGGCACCATAGGGGCTTCCTAAATGTGACATACCCCCCAAATACCATTTCAGCAAAATTCCCTCTCCAAAAGCCCAATGTTGCTCCTTCCATTCTGAGCCCTGTAGTTCACCCACAGATCGCTTTACATCCCCATATGAGGTATTTCCATACTTGGGAGAAAGTGGGTTACATATTTTGGGGGTCTTTTTCTCCTTTCATCTCTTGTAAAAATGAACAATGGGACTACAAGAACATGTTAGTGTAAAAAATGAAGATTTTGAGTTTTCTCTTTTACTTTGCTGTTATTCCTATGAAACACCTAAAGAGTTTTAGAAAGAAAGGCCCCTCATATCCACTTTAAACTGAACTGGCCCCTAAAAAAATTCAGATTTTAAATTTTTCGTGTAAATTTGGAAAATTGCTGCCTCCTAATGTTTTCAAAAAGTAAAAACATGTCAACTTTATGATGCAAATATAAAGGAGACATATTGTATATGTGAATCAATATATAATTTATTTGACATGTCCATTTTCCTTACTAGCAGAGAGCTTCAAAGTTTACCACTAGCTTAAAGTAGAATATGTCTCGAAAAAAACTCGGAATCAGAAGGATAAGTAAAAGCATCCCAGAGCTATCTATATATATATAAAACTCAATGGTGGAGATTTATCAAAACCTGTGTAGAGGAAGCGCGGCGCAGTTACCCATGAAAACCAATCAGGTTGCCTCTTTCATTTTTCACAGGTTCCTTTTAAATTGAAAGAAGCAATCTGATTGGTTGCCATGGGCAACTGCACTGCTCTTACTCTACACAGGTTTTGATAAATCTCCCCCAATGTGTGTATGTGTGTATGTTCCAGCATCACGTCCAAACGGCTAAAGTTATTAACATGAAACTTGGCACACATGTTACTTATATGTCAACAACAAACATAGGATAGGTGATTTAACCCTTACCCACCCCCCATTTGCCAGGGGCGGGGTTTATGTTTTAAGTCCCATACAAGTCTATGGGAAATATATGTCACTGCATAACTTCAAAACGGCTGGAGATATTTCCATAATACTTGATCACATGTTACTTATATGTCCACTTAAAATACAGGATAGTTAATTTAACCCTTAACTACTCCATTTTGTGAGGGTTGGGGTTTTTGTTCAAAGTCCCATGCAAATCAATGGAAAATGTATGTTCCCACATAACTACCATATGGCTGGAGATATTTCAATACCTGGTACACATATTACAGGTCAGGATATGAGGACGGGATGGGAGGTTGGGATATTAGGTCGAGATAGGAGGTCGAGATAGGAGGGCAAGATAGGTGATCGAAATAGGAGGTCGAAATAGGAGGCCGGGATAGAAGGTCGAGATACAAGGTCAAGATATGAGGACCTGATATGAGGTCGGGATAGGAGGTTGGGATAGGTGGCCAGGATATGAGGACAGGATAGGAGGACGGGATAGGAGGATGGGATAGGAAGTCGGGATAGGAGGTTGGGATAGGAGGTTGAAATAGAAGGACGGGATAGGAGGTCAGGATAGGAGGTCGAGATAGGAGGTCAGGATAGGAGGACGGGATAGGAGGTCAAGATAGGAGGACGGGATAGGAAGATGGGATAGGAGGTCGAGATAGGAAGTCGGGATAGATGGACAGGATAGGAGGACGGGATAGGATGTAGGGATAGGAGGTCGGGATAGGAGGTCGGAATAGGAGGTCGAGATAGGAGGACGGGATAGGAGGTCGACATAGGAGGTCGAGATATGAGGACGGGATATGAGGTTAGGATAGGAGGCCGGGATATGAGGACGGGATAGGAGGATGGGATAGGAGGTTGGGATAGGAGGACGGGATAGGAGGTCGGGAAAGGAGGTCAAGATAGGAGGTCGGGATAGGAGGTCGGGATAGGAGGTCAGGATATGGGGTTTATTATAACCTATATAACTTACTACATGCTTTATAACACTGATCGTTCACATTAAAGCCAATCTTTTGACTGCTCCCGCTTCATACATTATCTACACTATAACCACCAGTGGTATAGCCATTCATGAGTTCAGGAAAGCTGGGTGACAGCACCTGTCATCTGTAACAACCCAATGGCTTCCAATATATCTCCAACAGGAGTTGTCACTAATCTTTGCCATGCAGGATTCTGGGAGAGAAGAATGATGGCAGATAGTGGTTCTTTGAAGGAAACAACATCAGAGAGACCAATGCGCATCTAAGCGCAATTATCCTTTTAAGGACAAAAATACAGTATAATGTATAGATAAAGGCTTGCTCACCTTTTCATGTTGTGCTATGAGCACAACACCACAGATCGCTTGTCTCCACACTAGGTGGTGTGTTGAGAAGTGCAGCCTGCACTGGTCCCGTATCAAGCTGGTGGAAGACGGTCTGATAGAATCCAAAGTTTGGAAGATACAATCTCCCGGGAAAATGGTGCAGCCAGCGGCGCTCTCCTCTTAGTCGGAACAGGCTGAGGTGTTTCCAAAGAAACAAAATGAGGGAAAACTAACAGCAGGAGAACAGCGTGCCCTTAAGAACTCAGGGAGAATGTCTGGATAAACTGGATTATGAACGTGGCCTGGAGGCAAAAGGGAAAGAAAAACCTTCCTCAGTGAGTCCCCTCCGCTGTGAAGTTATCCAGTGTTATCCCGAACACTGGACTATGCCCAAGGAACTTTTTTGTTGTTGCTATGCCTTGATTTTTGCAGGATAAGTTGTACTTTTTAAATGCAGAATATTGGGTTTCATATAGCTTTCCCAAGGGTACCTGTCATATGTAGCTACCTAGTTTTAGGAAATGGATACCTCAAGGGAAAGCTGGTTTTGATATGAGAAATGTAGGAATTGTTGAATCTTCCACAGTCACTTTTAAAAGCAAACTGCAGATCATTTGTATACTACACTCAAGTGCAGTGTATGATGCCTATCAGCATAACGCTGAAAGGTAATGTACTCTGCTGTACTGCAGGCAAAGCTGGGTACTCATGCATTCTAGCCCTATCCTAAAAAAGCATATCAGCAGTCATTAAGAGGTTATGTTATTCCTCTGTATAGTACTAACACTACTGTAACATATACTATTATTATTATTATTATTAATAATAATAATAATAATAATAATAATTAATTTAAAAAATGTGTTTTTTTTCTAAATAAAGTATTTATCTTCTCTGCCATACATCAAACTTACCCAAAGTAAATCATTACACTTTAAGAGCAAAACAAGCCCAGAAGACATACATACATACCTTTTAGCAGTTGAGAAAATATGCAAAAAATGCACAGTCAAAAGTTTAAAGCCTGCATTAAAAGAATGTTATGAAAGTGCTCATTTACTAACAATATTATTGAGTTGCCAAATATTATTGTGAGGATAAGCCTTTTACTAAAAGCTTATTTACTTTTGTGATACTGTTGTTCATACAAGGTTTATAGAAGCCATTGTTGTTCATACAAGGTCTGAACTAATAATTATAAAGTGTTCCAAGTGTTCAGTAGAGTACTTAAGAAGCATTTACAATACACCACGGGGTGTGCCATTAAAAAAAAATGAAAGAATTTAATATATAAGGGCACATTACACAGCATGGCAACAATCGTGAATACTTTTATAGGTTAGAAAGACTTAATGTTTAGTGACAGGTAAATTATGGCATGTGTAGTACTCTGCCAGTGATGAATTGCAAGCTTCTTTGAAGGCAAAAGAATTTTAGTTTCTTAACCCCTTAAAGGGAACTTGACACACTGAACATGCAATCTGATTGGCCAGAATCATGTTGTAGAGCAATAGGAGCTGTGTAAATTCATATATAGTGTTTCAAGAAATATTTAGCATCATTTTTTGTATTTTGTTTATTTGATCTCTTTTGGTTCAATGTTAAGGAATCTAGTGAGCGGTCACCAGTGTGGTGGTCACTGGGATGATGTAGAGGGTGATGATGAGGGTAGTAGTCTCTGAAGTGGGTTATCATTTAGCTGAGTGGTGTACTCCAAAGTTTTTTGATGTACCACAACCTTTTTTCTAATGAAGCTGTTCATTTACTCAAATCCTAGGAATGAGACTTCAGAAAACCAGGGTCTTGTGGAAAAGTTAAACCTTTCTTAACTCTTTTGCAATTTACAGAATATTTACAGTCACTGGTACACAATTTAGGTAGTCAAATTTAAGGAGTAAGGTAAATGAGGATTCTAGTCACTGTTCCTTTAACACCTTTAGGACCAAGCCCATTTTGACTTTAAAGCGTACCTGTCAGATAAAAAAAAAAAACACATTTTTAAAAATATATCACTCAGTACCTATTCCAGACCATGTACATCTAATTTTTGTGTCTAGTACCTTTATTTATTTTTTTATTACCCTTTAATTTAGCTCCCTCAGTATGCTGTCTGCTCACATCTCCCCTAGCATTAGCAAAACTACCACTCCCAGCTTGTCCTCACACACAGTAGCGGGACACAAGCTGACAGTGGGAGGATTTTTCCTCCAGCTGTGAGCCCTGCACTCACAGCTGTCAATCAAGAAAGTGGGTCCATGATGCATGGACAAAGCAGGACTAGTATGTGTCCAAGCAGGCAGGGGGGGGATTGTTTTACTGGCTTTTTTAGTATGAAATACTGAAAATTTGCTAATGAAAGCAATTGCAAAACCTATTGGATTTGTATGCTTTACAATATATCAAAAGTTTTCGTATCTGACAGTGCTCATTTAACGCCTTAATGACGCAGAACGTAAATGTACGTCACGGTGAGCTGGTACTTAACGCACCAGGACGTACATTTACGTCCTATACATTACCGCGAGCATCGCAGCGATGCTCACGTCATGCACGGCAGGTCCCGGCTGCTGATAGCAGCCAGGGATCCGCCGGTAATGGCGGCCATCCACGATCGCTCGGATGTCCGCCATTAACCCCTCAGATGCCGTGATCAATACAGATCACGGCATCTGCAGCATTGCGGACACTAAAATGGATGATCGGATCGCCCGCAGCACTGCCGCGGCGAACTGGTCATCCAGAACGTCAGATGGCGGTCCCCTCACCTGCCTTTGCTGCCTTCCACGGGTCTTCTGCTCTGGTCTGTGATCGAGCAGACAAGAGCAAAAGTTGACCGATACTACTGATCAGTGCTGTGTCCTATGCATAGCACTGAACAGTATTAGCAATCGAATGATTGGTATAAATAGTCCCCTATGGGGACTATTAAAGTGTACAAATAAAAGTTAAAAAAGTAAAAAAAAATTGAAAAACCCCTCCCCCAATAAAAACGTAAATTGTCCCATACCATTTTCCCTATTTCACCCCCAAAAAGTGTAAAAAATATATTTTATATACATATTTGGTATCACCGCATGCATAAATATCCCAACTATTAAAATAAAATGCTAATGACACCGTACGATTAACGGCGTGAACGTCAAAAAAAAAGTCCAAAATAGCTGCTTTTTTATAACATTTTATTCCCAAAAAAATTAATAAAAAATGTATTAAAAGTTTTATATAAGCAAATATGGTATCAATAAAAAGTACAGATCATGGCACAAAAAATGAGCCCTCATACCACCACTTATACGGAAAAATTAAAAAGTTATAGGTCTTCAAAATAGGGGGATTTACAACGTACTAATTTGGTTAAACAGTTTGTGATTGTTTTTTAAGCGTAACAGTAATAGAAAAGTATGTTATCATGGGTATCATTTTAATCGTAATGACCCAAACAATAAGGAACACATGTAATTGTTTACCATAAAGTGTAAGGCGTGAAAACGAAACCTTCAAAAATTAGCAAAATTGCGGATTTCTTTTCAATTTCCCCACACAAATAGTATTTTTTGCGCCATACATTTTATGGTAAAGTGAGTGATGGCATTACAACGGACAACTGGCCACGCAAAAAACAAGCTAGTCTGTGGATGAAAATATAAAAGAGTTATGATTTTTTGAAGGCGAGAAGGAAAAAATGAAAACGTAAAAATAAAATTAAGGGGTTAAGGACCAGGCCAATTTTATTTTTGCATTTTCGTTTTTTCCTCCTCGTCTTCAAAAAATCGTAACTCTTTTATATTTTCATCCACAGACCAGTATGAGGGCTTGTTTTTTGTGCGATCAGTTGTCCTGTGGAAAGACATCACTCATTTTACCATAAAATGTATGGTGCAGCCAAAAAAATACTATTTGTGTGGCGAAATTAAAAATAAAACCGCAATTTAGCAAATTTTGGAAGGTTTCATTTTCACGACGAACAATTTATGGTAAAAATGACATGTGTTCTTTATTTTGTAGGTAAATACGATTAAAATGTTACCCATGATTACATACTTTTCTATTATTGTTGCGCTTAAAAAAAATTGCAAACTTTTTAACCAAATTAATACGTTTTAAATCCTTCTATTTTGACGACCTATAACTTTTTTAGTTTATCATATGAGGGCTAATTTTTTGTGCCATGATCTGTTCTTTTTATTGATACCTTGTTTGTGTATATAAAACTTTTATACATTTTTTTATAAAAAAAAAAAATTGAATAAAATGTGACAAAAAAGCAGTAATTTTGTGTTTTTTTATTTTATTTTACGTTCACGCCGTTCACCATATGGAATCAATAACATTATATTTTAATAGTTCGGACATTTACACACGTGGCGAGACCAAATATGTTTATTAATTCTTATGTTTTACACTTTATGGGGGTAAAAGTGGGAAAAAAGAACATTTAAAATTTTTATTGGGGGAGGGGATTTTTCAAATTTTTTCAACTTTTTTTTTACACTTTAATAGTTCCCATAGGGAACTGTTTTTAGCAATCCTTTGATTGCTTTTACTGCTCAGTGATATGCATAGATCATTGTTATCGGTAATCTTCTGCTCTGATCTGCTCGATCTCAGACCAGAGCAGAAGACCCGTGGAAGGCGGCAGAGGCAGGTGAGGGGACCTCCGTGCCCCGTTCTGGTCGATCGGATCGCAGCGCTGCAGATCGGGGGCATGGGGGTTAAAGTTTGGTTCCAGTCTGGCCACTAGGCCTAAAATTAAGCTGAGACTTTCTGTTCTGTCTGTGTGTTAAGGAGTGGCTTCTGGTTTTGCCTTGAATGTGAGTGACTGCCGCTGTCCATATTAGTATATGCTGAGTGTCGACACCAGGAATGAACACCAGACAAAGAGTTGGTATAAATCTCCTTCTCAGCAGAGGTTTTGCTCACATTATCACATCAAAATCATTGTGTTATATTTTGATTGGTTACTTAGGTATATACGTTCATATAAGGCAAAAGCACATTTCAAGAATCCGCCTGTTTCTCACTACTGAAACTGCTAAAACTCTCATTATTGCTTTGATTCACTCCCGCCTCGACTACTGTAACTCTTTACTAAAAGGCCTTCCTTTCTCCAAACTCTCTCCTCTCCAGTCCATCCTTAATGCCGCAGCCAGACTCATCTTCCTCTCCAGCCGCTACACCGACGCCTCCTTCCTGTGCCAGTCACTACACTGGTTACCAATTCAGTCCAGAATATAGTACAAAATTCTCAGTCTCACACACAAAGCTCTCCACAATGCTGCACCTTTCTACATCTCCTCTCTCATCTCCGTCTACCATCCTACACGTTCTCTCCGATCTGCTAATGATCTCACACTAACATCTTCTATAATCCGAACTTCTCACTCCCGTCTCCAAGACTTCACTCGTGCTGCACCGGTTCTCTGGAATGCTATCCCTCAATCCCTCAGACTCAACAACAACATCCATAGTTTCAAACATGGCCTAAAAACACATATCTTCAGACAGGCCTACAACAGTCTCTAATTGGCCTCAACATATCCTCAACATATCCTCAACATATCCCCAACATATCCCCAACATATCCCCAACATATCCTCAACATATCCTCAACATATCCCCAACATATCCTCAATATATCCCCAACATATCCTCAATATATCCCCAACATATCCCCAACATATCCCCAACATATCCCCAACATATCCCCAACATATCCTCAACATATCCCCAACATATCCCCAACATATCCCCAACATATCCCCAACATATCCCCAACATATCCTCAACATATCCCCAACATATCCCCAACATATCCCCAACATATCCCCAACATATCCCCAACATATCCCCAACATATCCCCACACCTCTTGTTTGAATAGTTATTGTGTAATTTTATGTCTGATACTTGTCTTTGTTTGTACCCCATAATTGTAAGCGCTGCGGAATCTGTAGGCGCTATATAAATAAATAAATCTTATTAATCATATATCATGTGCATTCTTTACTAATGTTTTCCTGGCAGTGATATTAACTTTTTCTTTTTCTTCAACTTCTTCTTGCATCAGGTGCTGTTCTGACCGCAGGCACAGTCTTCAGCTACTTGCATGAGCTGGTAATTTTCCTTGCTTCTAGATATAGTTTCAAAAGCAGGCTCCATCTTAGTTACTAGCATAATCTGATATATTGGATAAGGGAAATAATGTTTTTCTGCATCATTAACAATAACATATAAAGTCATGGCTGTAAATGTTGGCACCCCTGAAAGCTTTCTAGAAAATGAAGAATTTCTCACAGAAAAGGATTGCAGTAACACATATTTTGCTAAACACATGTTTATTTCCTTTGTGTGTATTGGAACTAAACAAAAAAAGGGAGGAAAAAAAAGCAAATTGGACATAATGTCACACTAATCTCCAAAAATGGTCTGGACAAAATTATTAGCACCCTTAACTTAATATTTGGTGGCACACCCTTTGGACAAAATAACTGAAATCAGTCGCTTCCTACAACGATCAATAAGCTTCTTGCACCTCTCAGCCGGAATGTTGGACCACTCTTCCTTTGCAAACTGCTCCAGGTCTCTCTGATTGGAAGGGTGCCTTTTCCCAACAGCAATTTTAAGATCTCTCCACAGGTGTCCAGTCGGATTTAGATCTGGACTCATTGCTGGCCACTTCAGAACTCTCCAGCGCCTTATTGCCATCTATTTCTGGGTGCTTTATGACATTTGTTTGGGATCATTGTCCTGCTGGAAGACCCAAGATCTTGAACACACTTGGCTGTGCAGTGCAACCTAAAATCTGTTGGTAATCTTCATATTTCATGATGCCTTGCACACATTTAAGGCACCCAGTGCCAGAGGCAGCAGAACAACCAAAAAACATCATTGAACCTCCACCATATTTCACTGTAGGTACTGTGTGTTCTTATCTTTATAGGCCTCATTCCATTTTCGGTAAACATTAGAATGATGTGCTTTACCAAAAAGCTCTATCTTGGTCTCATCTTCCACAAGACGTTTTCCCAGAAGGATTTTGGCTTACTCAAGTTCGTTTTGGCAAAATGTAGTCTTGCTTTTTTATGTCTCTGTGTCAGCAGTGGGGTGCTCCTGGGTCTTCTGCCATAGCGCTTCATTTCATTATATGTTGACGGATAGTTCCCTCTGACACTGATGCTCCCTGAGCCTGCAGGACAGCTTGAATATCTTTGGAACTTGTTTGGGGCTGCTTATCCACCATCTGAACTCTCCTGCCTTGACACCTTTCATAAATTTTTCTCTTCAGTCCACGCACAGGGAGATTAGCTACAATGCCATGGGTGGCAACTTCTTGATAATGTTGTGCACTGTGGACAAAGGCAAATCTAGATCTCTGGAGATAGACTTGTTACCTTGAGATTGTTGATATTTTTCCACAATTTTGGTTCTCAAGTGCTCAGACAGTTCTCTTCTACTCTTTTTGTGGTCCATGCTTAGTGGGGCACACACAAATACACAATGCAAAGACTAAGTGAACTTCTCTCCTTTCTATCTGCTTTCAGGTGTGATTTTTATATTGCCCACACCTGTTACTTGCCACAGGTGAGTTTAAAGGAGCATCACATGCTTGGAACAATCTTATTTTTCCACAATTTTGAAAGGGTGCCAATAATTTTGTCCAGCCCATTTTCTGAGATTGGTGTGACATTATGTTCAATTTGCTTTCAGCTGACTACTACAACTATCACCAGTCCACCAATGCCTACTTTTCACTGGCTACTACAACTACCATGAATCCACCTGGCTGCTGCTTCTACCATCCTACACATAAACAATGCACAACCCAAATAAAAAATAAAAAAAATGTTTTACTGCTTTTCATACAAAAGCTATTTCTTCACTATTTTATGACAAAACTCCCAAAAGGTAGTAGCAGCATTGCATCTTCTTCACTTGCCAGCCATAAAACCTGTTTCAACTCATAACAAGGGAGAATGTTTGATATTTTTTCCAAATTCAATGTTTACAAAAACTATTACCTCTTGACTGTTTTGTGACACCAATCCTGTTGCAACTGCCAAAATGGGAAAATTTTTAGAATGCTTGAAAAAAATAAAAAAATAAAAAAAACATTGCATCTTTCAATACCTTTGTGTGCATTTTCTACACCAGAAAGTATCTGCCAACAAAAAATGAAGCTTTATGCACCTTTATTTCAGTGTTAAAGTGGTTCTCCGGTGCTTAGACAACTTCTCCCCTATCCAAAGGATAGGGGCAGGGGCGGACATATCACTTGTTCAGCCGGTTCGGCTGCACAGGGGCCCAGCGTGTTAGGGGGCCCCCTAGTAGCCCAGGTCACAGCCTGGGCCTCACAGTCTGGGCCCCTGCAGGGCCCCCTGCCAGTACTTCATACTAAATGCTGCAGCAACAGGTCCCGGACCTGCCGCTGACAGCAGTAATTTACCTCGGCCGGGCGAGAGGACAGGCCAGGGGCTGATGGGAACAGACGTGCCCCGCGCAGGCACGCACGTCTGTTCCAAGCCCCTGACGTCACGTGTCATGGCCTCTGATCCCGGCAGAAGCGACAGGAGCAGCAAACCCTCCCGCCTCACACGGCCGCATCGCTGAGCAGATAAGGTGAGGAGAGTGACGGTCGGGTGCAGGGGGGTGGGGGGAGGGGATTGTAATGATGATGAAGAGGACAGGAGGGGTGTTGAAGAGGTTGGTGGTGTAATGATAAGAAAGATTGGGGGTCTGGGAGAGCGTAGTGTTGATAAGGAGGACCAGAGGGGGGGTCAGGGGGGTAATGATTAGGGGGTTTAATGTTGATGAGAAGGACTGGGGTGGGGGGTGTCAGCTGTGTAATACTGATGAGGTGCTTAAGGTATATGGGATGATGAGGAGACTGAGGATGGAGTGCATGGGGTGATGAGGAGACTGAGGATGGAGTGCATGGGGTGATGAGGAGACTGAGGATGGAGTGCATGGGGTGATGAGGAGACTGAGGATGGAGTGCATGGGGTGATGAGGAGACTGAGGATGGAGTGCATGGGGTGTATGGGGTGATGAGGAGACTGAGGATGGAGTGCATGGGGTGATGAGGAGACTGAGGATGGAGTGCATGGGGTGATGAGGAGACTGAGGATGGGGTGCGTGGGGTGTATGGGGTGATGAGGAGACTGAGGATGGAGTGCGTGAGGTGATGAGGAGACTGAGGATGGAGTGCATGGGGTGATGAGGAGACTGAGGATGGGGTGCGTGGGGTGATGAGGAGACTGAGGATGGAGTGCGTGGGGTGATGAGGAGACTGAGGATGGAGTGCATGGGGTGATGAGGAGACTGAGGATGGAGTGCATGGGGTGATGAGGAGACTGAGGATGGGGTGCGTGGGGTGTATGGGGTGATGAGGAGACTGAGGATGGGGTGATGAGGAGACTGAGGATGGAGTGCATGGGGTGATGAGGAGACTGAAGATGGAGTGCGTGGGGTGATGAGGAGACTGAGGATGGAGTGCATGGGGTGATGAGGAGACTGAGGATGGAGTGCATGGGGTGATGAGGAGACTGAGGATGGGGTGCGTGGGGTGAATGGGGTGATGAGGAGACTGAGGATGGAGTGCGTGGGGCGATGAGGAGACTGAGGATGGGGTGATGAGGAGACTGAGGATGGAGTGCATGGGGGGATGAGGAGACTGAGGATGGGGTGCGTGGGGTGATGAGGAGACTGAGGATGGAGTGCGTAGGGTGTATGGGGTGATGAGGAGACTGAGGATGGAGTGCATGGGGTGATGAGGAGACTGAGGATGGGGTGTATGCGGTGATGAGGAGACTGAGGATGGAGTGCATGGGGTGATGAGGAGACTGAGGATGGAGTGCGTGGGGTGATGAGGAGACTGAGGATGGAGTGCGTGGGGTGATGAGGAGACTGAGGATGGAGTGCATGGGGTGATGAGGAGACTGAGGATGGAGTGCATGGGGTGATGAGGAGACTGAGGATGGGGTGCGTGGGGTGTATGGGGTGATGAGGAGACTGAAGATGGGGTGTGTGGGGTGTATGGGGTGATGAGGAGACTGAAGATGGGGTGTGTGGGGTGTATGGGGTGATGAGGAGACTGAGGATGGGTTGTGTGGGGTGTATGGGGTGATGAGACTGAAGATGGGGTGCGTGGGGTGTATGGGGGTGATGAGGAGACTGAGGATGGGGTATATGGGGGTGATGAGGAGACCGAGGATGGGTTGTGTGGGGTGTATGGGGTGAAGAAACTGAGGATGGGGTGCGTGGGGTGATGATTAGACTGAGAATGGGTTGTGTTGGGTGTATGGGGGGATGAGACTGAGGATGGGGTGCGTGGGGTGTATGGGGTGATGAGGAGACTGAGGATGGAGTGTATGGGGTGATTCAGTGGTGTATCGTGGTTGGCAGTATTATATTGATAGAGTACAGTGGTGGGCAGTATTATATTCAGGGGTACAGTGGTTGGCAGTATTATATTCAGGGGTACAGTATTTGGCAGTATTATATTCAGGGGTACAGTGGTTGGCAGTATTTAGGGAGTACAGTGGTTGGCAGTATTATATTCAGGGATGCAGTGGTTGGCAGTATTCAGGGGGTACAGTGGTTGGCAGTATTATATTCAGGGGTACAGTGGTTGGCAGTATTATATTCAGGGGTACAGTGGTTGGCAGTATTATATTCAGGGGTACAGTGGTTGGCAGTATTATATTCAGGGGTACAGTGGTTGGCAGTATTATATTCAGGGGGTACAGTGGTTGGCAGTATTATATTCAGGGGTACAGTGGTTGGCAGTATTCAGGGGGTACAGTGGTTGGCAGTATTTAGAGAGTACAGTGGTTGGCAGTATTATATTCAGGGATACAGTGGTTGGCAGTATTCAGGGGGTACAGTGGTTGGCAGTATTATATTCAGGGGTACAGTGGTTGGCAGAATTATATTCAGGGGTACAGTGGTTGGCAGTATTATATTCAGGGGTACAGTGGTTGGCAGTATTATATTCAGGGGTACAGTGGTTGGCAGTATTATATTCAGGGGGTACAGTGGTTGGCAGTATTATATTCAGGGGTACAGTGGTTGGCAGTATTCAGGGGGTACAGTGGTTGGCAGTATTATATTCAGGGGTACAGTGGTTGGCAGTATTCAGGGGGTACAGTGGTTGGCAGTATTATATTCAGGGGTACAGTGGTTGGCAGTATTATATTCAGGGGGTACAGTGGTTGGCAGTATTCAGGGGGTACAGTGGTTGGCAGTATTATATTCAGGGGTACAGTGGTTGGCAGTATTCAGGGGGTACAGTGGTTGGCAGTATTATATTCAGGGGTACAGTGGTTGGCAGTATTATATTCAGGGGGTACAGTGGTTGGCAGTATTATATTCAGGGGTACAGTGGTTGGCAGTATTATATTCATGGAGTACAGTGGTTGGCAGTATTATATTCAGGGGGTACAGTGGTTGGCAGTATTATATTCGGGGGTACAGTGGTTGGCAGTATTATATTCAGGGGTACAGTGGTTGGCAGTATTCAGGGGGTACAGTGGTTGGCAGTATTATATTCAGGGGGTACAGTGGTTGGCAGTATTCAGGGGGTACAGTGGTTGGCAGTATTATATTCAGGGGGTACAGTGGTTGGCAGTATTCAGGGGGTACAGTGGTTGGCAGTATTATATTCGGGGGTACAGTGGTTGGCAGTATTATATTCAGGGGTACAGTGGTTGGCAGTATTATATTCATGGAGTACAGTGGTTGGCAGTATTATATTCAGGGGTACAGTGGTTGGCAGTATTATATTCGGAGGTACAGTGGTTGGCAGTATTATATTCAGGGGTACAGTGGTTGGCAGTATTCAGGGGGTACAGTGGTTGGCAGTATTATATTCAGGGGTACAGTATTTGGCAAGGTTATAATGATTATTGTCATCATACAGAGGATGAGGATCTACTGACAAATTAAGGAACCAATGATGTCCGGGTGTCAGACTCTGCAGAGAAGATGGAAGAAATCCTGGTGTCTGGACCAGATGAAGAAGAAAAGTAAAGACAACAGAGAAGACGTCACTCAGGTCAGTGATATCATTGTGTATTTTCCTAACTGTCCCATCAGAGCTTTAGTCACTGATATCATTGTGTAGTCTCCTAACTGTCCCATCAGCTGTAGTCACTTCAGACATGATGGGAGTTGCAGCTTTCCAACATCTCGGGAGCCACTTGAACCAAGGTGATTGGTGGGGGTCCCATGAGTCAGACCCCCACCATAAAAATGGGCTGTTTATTTTAAAATGCCTGGGCCTATTTTTGGTCCCAGTCTGGCCCTGCCTGTAAGTCACTTCTATCATTAAGGATAAGAAGCCAAGAAACCAGGGGGTGCCAAGGGGTGTCGTGCTAAGTCCAGGGGTGCGAATGTAAAGGGGAGCACTGCCCTCTGCCTCCCAGCTGACCTGGGGGAGTACTCACTGGGCCGCACACTGAGAGGGACAGGGGCCACCCGGAGCCCACCTCAGGAGTCGTTCCATCCACCTGTGGTGGACAAGGCAAGTGGCGACACTACACGCGCGGGGTAAGTGGAGGCCCCCCCGGTGGGGTCTAGGTACATGAGGGGGCACAGTGCTGGGGGGGGGGCCCAGGCACATTCTTTGCACAGGGGCCCTCTGCTGTCTGTGTCCGCCCCTGGATAGGGGATAAGATGCCTGGTCGTGGGAGTCCCGCAGCTGGGGACGCCCGCGATCATGCACGCGGCATCCCGTTTGTAATCAGTCCCCGGAACGTGTTCGCTCCGGGTCTCATTACGGGCGACTACAAGGCCGGCGGTGTGTGACGTCACGCCTCCGCCCCTCAATACAAGCCGATGAGAGGGGGCGTGATAGCTATCACGCCCCCTCCCGTCAGCTTGCATTGAGGGGTGGAGTGTGACGTCACACGGGGGCGGAGGCGTGACGTCACACGCCGCCGGCCCTGTAGTCGCCCGTAATCAGACCCGGAGCGAACACGCCTCGGGGACTGATTACAAACGGGGTGCCGCATGCATGATCGTGGGCGTCCCCAGCTGCGGGACGCCCGCGATCAGGCATCTTATCCCCTATCCTTTGGATAGGGGATAAGATGTCTAAGCACCGGAGAACCCCTTTAAAAAGCATACAAAACTAGGGCAGTGTTTCATATAAACGGCATATCGTTGTAACTTTGGCATTCAGTTAGCCTTAAAACCACTTAAAAACTACTTGAATACATTATGGGTTGACCCTACCAGGGCTTTAGAGCTCGTGTGGTGTGTTATGGTGTTATGCACATGTTTTGAGGTTTATTGCATTGCTGGTTTGCGTAGAACT
This sequence comes from Hyla sarda, assembly GCF_029499605.1. Classification (NCBI taxonomy): domain Eukaryota; kingdom Metazoa; phylum Chordata; class Amphibia; order Anura; family Hylidae; genus Hyla; species Hyla sarda. The sequence goes on along the minus strand of NC_079189.1, from coordinate 390,864,109 downwards.
TCGCTGCAGACCAAACATTTGAAAACTTGCTCAACTCTAGTAGTGAATTTTGTTCCTTGGTTTATATACGGAGTGATAAGTACTTGAGGCATAGGAAACATAGGGTAACACCTCGACTATGCTATACAGCCGGTGATATACAGAAATGGGGTAAATGGAAAGTTTGTAATTGTGATGCATGATGGCAAATACTGATTTAGGACATCACTGGTGGGAGTATAAGGAAATTCAAGGGTACTGGCATTTTATATTAAAAAATATGGAGAATATTTGTAACATGAGTATAAAGGAAAGATACATATGTGCACTATTATATGAGAATTACAAATAAATCAAACAAAAATGACAAATCTCTCTAAACTATTTTTTGCCACTCCTTCAGCGACAGCAAGGAACTGGATATCTAGCAAAGTGCCATCTGTTACAGAATAGAAGGAGGTGGGGAATATGATATTAAGATACAAAATGTGTATTTACAGAAATAAAAAGAAGTGAGAAGAATCTGAAGGATGTGGCGAATAAATGGTTTCAATACTGGATAAGACATAATTGAAATGTTTGTTTATGGGTTGGTGGAGGGAGGTGGTTATAAATGTAGTAATGTGATGTATAGTGCTCACTGCATGTCTCCAGGAATGGTGAGGATATAACCTGATACATTACTTGTTTAGTTGGAATAAATCCTTTAAAATAATATATGTTTTGTGCCAAAAATGGGTTATATTGGCCCACATTTATCATTGCAGTGCAGGTGAAGCATTTTTTTACACCTTTTTTTGTGTGCTGATAATGTGTAGGAACAGCAAATATATTAAAAGGTAAAAGAGCTTTGATAAATTTTGTGCAGGTCACATTTTCTAAAATTTCTGTCTACACATACATCAAAAAGCTACACCAGGTCTGGGCTGGTGTAGTTTTAGAGACTTTTCAGTGGCTTTGTGCCTTTTTTTGCTCCTTTTTACAAAAAGGGGCAATGATAAATCCCTTCTATATCATGTGTATTGCCAAAATCAGTGGATTGCAACTCAAAATCAGTGGATTGCAACTCAAAATCAGCAGAAATGTGTAAACAAAAAGGGGCAAAAAAGGCGCAAAAAACCCTGCTTGCGCCTTTTTTGCCCCTTTTTTCGACACAAAAAACTGTCTAAAGACAATGATAAATGTGGGCCATTGTGTTATAAATGTGAGATTAAGCACTGGGAGGTGGCGTAACCGGGAGGAGTCTATGATGGGGATTGTGCTGTGTGTGTGTTCCCCACCCCCCTTCTCGGTGTCAGCACAGTTGGGTAGGTACAGGGTGTATTTAATTGATAACCGAGTATAAATTTAATCTATTGGTAAAATGTGAAGGCTATAGGCTCCAGATCCTTGGAGGCAGACTCATATATAATGGTGGGTTATGGGTTAAAGGAGAACAGGAAATGGGAAGAAGGGGAAGTGTATGTTCTTAATTTTTTTTTTTTTCTCTTTGTATGGTTGAAAATCTATGAGGAGAGAACATAATTAAGGAGAATAAGTATATGTAAGATCATTTTATATTTAGTTATAGGGCATATAGTCCTCGCATCCAGAAGGGCTGCATAATATACACTTCCAGAGGACACTTCCAGAGGACACCAGAGGAGCAGTCCAGTTGGATATGAATGTATATTCTAAGTTTTATAAATTGATAATATTAAAATGCTGTGATATTTATAAAAAAAATTAAATAAATAAAACAAAATATGCTATTTAACTCCTTTAGCTAGCTTTTACACAATTCAGAAACCCTCTTTAATTCTATGTATATTCAGGTTTATTCTTCCTTTTGCTTCTGAAGCTAAAATACTTATTGTAAAGGGAAAGGTTTAGAAAAATCATTACCCAACATTACAAATCATCTTGTATATGTTATCATCTTGTATCTCATACCATGTACCTGGCAGCCATGTTTCAATCTGTAATATCACATACAGTTACATCTCAAGGATTTTGGTTGTAAAGATCCAGCTAGTAGGGAGTCTTTGGGCCATGGGGTCCTGGGGGAAAGTATGTCAAATTGCGCTGCTCGATGAGGAAACTATCCTTCTGATATACTTTTTTTTAGTTGTAGCGATGTTCATGTCATTGTACAAGGCAAATCTACATACACATTCATGACACACAGTGCCTTTACTGTTTTGTATTATAGGGATATAGGCACCCAATAAACCTCCAGAATACTTTTTGTGAGGCACTATAGCCCTAGAATCAATGGGATAATACTTATATTAAATACAGTGCATGCATTGGAACATGCCATTTTCTTTCTCATGGATTCATATAATATATAATTCATATGTATATATAATACACTCATATGAAGGGGTCATATATGTTTTTATGTGTTTTTTTTATGGAAACTTCAAGAACATTAATAACAGCAACCATCACTGGAATGATAGAACACAGTAATGTCTGTAATGTGTAATGTCTACATATAAAAAAAAATAATGCCAAGAATAGGAAATTATAATAAGAAAAACTGATTGGAACATATCACTTAATGCAAAAACAAACCAGTATTTGTTCAGACACATAGGCTATGCTTGCATTCATACAAAAATGATAAGTTTGGGAAAAAGAAAACTGATTTCCATTATGTTACACTTGTTTAGTGTATATATTATATCTATTTAGTCAACTCCGGTTATTGTTAAACTCACACAAATACACAACCTATTTAGTAGTGAGATCACATTTGTAGGATTCCCCTAGGTAAACATCTGGAAGATATAATAAATACACAGAAAAGAAGTGTAGTCATAGGTTGCTGGCTGTGTGAGCTGTTTTTAAATAATCCCCTAGACTGCAAGGCAATTTCATGATGATGAAATCTGAAGCAGTAGGCTGTGATATTTAATCTCTTCCATTTTCCAAGCTGTTTTTTGTCGGTTTTCCTGCCTAAACAAGATATATTTTGTCAGTGGTACTGGTATAGAAAAGTTATATATAATTTATTTTACACTTTTAAAATATTTTATTTTTTTGTTAAAGAGAACTTTTTGTGCTAGTGATAATCACAATATATTATTTTATAATTTTCTGTATATAACTTTGCAAATGTGACCACAGTTTGAATCAACCAAAGCTGATTACAATAAATAATGCCCTATTTGTGATCAACCACTTTCTCCAGGGAAAGCTACAAGTGGATGAAGGAAAAACAGCAATTGTACTTCATGGCTGACTATCTGCACTCTTTTTTCCCCCTCAACTTCATATTCACACACCCCCTGAGCCTGATTTACGTCCCCTCAGCCTCCATCAACCCCCCCCCCCCCCCCCCAAACTTGGTTCATGCTGCTTTTACGCCCACCTGACTGTTCAGGAAAAGTGTAGATATTAAACCATATGTTAAAATCCCTTTATTTCAGGAATGGGGGAGTATAACAACAAAATAAAAACAAATCATCAGAACAAAAACAAACAAATTGAAATCACGTTGCCCACCATAGACTACAAAATGGTATTTACATTTTTTTTTTTTTTTTTTTAATTGACAACAGTTATTCTTTACAGGGAGCCTGTCAGGTGCGTTATGTTTCTAAACCATGGGCAGCATGAAATGGCTCATATGTGTATAGGGAGAGACCTATCATATGTGCTCAGCAGGACAGGGAGAAGCCAGTGTAGAGCCAGCCATTGTGACTTTATGTCTTGTTTCCAGCTGTTCTTTAAAGAGTACCTGTCACCAAATAAAACTTTTAATATAATGTCCCTTGTGTAATTAGCAGACAATTTCTCGTTCACTTGCTTTTAAGTAAATATGTTTAAAATGTAATATGAATATGTTTAAAATGTAATATAAAAAATGGCCACTAGGTGACGCTGTTCTATTCCCTGCCATAATTAATACAGTGAGTTTGGTCTCCTCCTGGCCTGGCAGGAGTTTGAACTCAGGAAGTGCTTCTCTGCACTGAGCTTGATTGACAGCTGCACAGAAAGTGAATGCTCCACATATTCTCACAAAAAGCCACACAGACTGACAGCTGATGGAGTGCCTCACTGACAGCAACACAGTCTGAAACATGCATAGAGCCTGAGGTCTTCTATTCATCACAATGCTGCAACAATGTGAGGGCAGAAGTTGTCCCCCAGCTGGCTTCATTAATGCCATGCCTGTTGGGAAACACTCACTTTCTCCTGTTGGGAAATTGCACTATGTGAGCAGGAAGAAAGGTGTGATACACAGCTTTTTAAAGCTCTGAAATTGTTTTTAAGAGCAGAAGGGGTGATAGTAGTAGTTAGGGAACAGAGCCTGAGGCTGTTGAGAACTGTTTATTTGGTGACAGGTACTTTTTAAACTATGACTCTGAAATGCTGAAGGGGTTTACAGTAAATCATAGCTTATTGTAATGGAGAATAATGTGCCTGTTTCTGTGCCTTCATGCTTCCTGAGCGATCAAGCAACATGAAGCTCATGGAATTCTGTCAGAGTAAGGCTCTTGACTATCCATCCTGTTGCTACTCCTAATGCCATACCAGCTGCTTATACTTTAACTTTATCAACATGGTATCACTCTAAATTATTCATGTTTTCCTTGTATTACTGGTCTGTGACATCATTGTAGATATTAGAATTTAGCGCCAGATATAATATTGTTGTGTATATATCATGGATCCAAAAGATTTAGACAGACAGAATTTAAGGAAGGAAAATAACTGCTGATACACAAATAAGAGGAATTATTTTGTTGTTTACAAACTGACAAGTACAGACTGGCAAGTGACTGGCTAATCGTATTCCATTCTAAACCAATGTATATATTTTTTATGTAATCTAGAAAAGTGCAGCAAACTGCAAAAAATACCATATGGGTGTTTGTATTGGTATATGATAGGTAGTTGATGGAATAGAAAGTTTAATAAAAGAGAATCTGTCAGCTTTGTATCATGCTCAGGGCAGCAGGCATGGACAGATAGCTAATAGGGAGATAAAACAAATGATAGCTGTCTTTTGGCTAATGGCTGTTTGCAAAGGTAAAGAATTGTGCTTTCCTGCAGTTCAGCCATAGATACTGTTCCGAGCTGAAGCATGTATGCCTCCTTCCTGCTTGGCTTCCTGCCCTAAGCCCTGTACATAATTCATGCAGGACAGGAAAGGGTGGGTGAGGGAGGAGGCAAGCATGCTGCATATCTTGCATATCTTTTTGCTTGACTTATGGGCCATTTTAATTTAAAAAAAGCATACTTTTGCACAAGTTGACCCCAGCCCGAGCAAACAGAAGTTAACATATGTGAAACCACCTAAAGCAATCACTGTAAACATTAGAAAGACAATCGGTTCAAATGTAGTTTACACTGTGCTCCATTATGATAAATTTGTTGCACATATGCAAGGCATGAACAGCCCTTATCTATTAGGGAGTAATTTCCCTCTCCCATTGTTTTCAATGGAATTATTCTGCACCATGAACTGTGCTAAATTACAACAATGGAAAATTTTGCAACGGAAGTTAACCCCTTAACCCCTTAAGCCCATTTTCACCTTAAGGACCAGAGCGTTTTTTTGCACATCTGACCACTGTCACTAATTAAAGGAGTAGTCCAGTGGTGATTCAGTGGTTTACAACTTATCCCCTATCTTAAGGATAGGGGATAAGTTGCAGATTGCGGGGGGTCCGACCCTTGGGGCCCCCCGCGATCTCCTGTACGGAGCCCCGACAGCCCGCTGGAATCTCCGGCTCTGCCATTGAGATGTATTGAGGGGGCGTGTCGGCCGCCGCCTCGTGCGGGGGTCGACACCCGCTATCTCGGCGGAGAGCCGGGGCCCCGTACAGAGAGATCGCAGGGGGCCCCAGAGGTCGGACCCCCCGTGATCTCAAACTTATCCCCTATCCTTAGGATAGGGGATAAGTTTTTCACCACTGGACTACCCCTTTAAGCATTAATAACTCTGGGATGCTTTTACTCATGAATTTGATTCCGAGATTGTTTTTTCGTGACATATTCTACTTTAACATAGCGGTAAAATTTTGTCTATACGTGCATCATTTCTTGGATAAAAATTCCAAAATTTCATGAAAAATTTGAAAATTAGAAAATTTTCAAACTTTGAAGCTCTCTGCTTGTAAGGAAAATAGCAATATACAAACAAGGAGAGCGCTCCTAGTGTGATAACGTAATGCGAAGAGGAGATGAAAAAACAAGTAAAATTGCTCACCAAGTATAGTTGTACTGCGACCAAGTACAAATATGGTGAAAGCATGGAATAACCCTTCAACGGGCGAAGAACGGCAGCCGCTCCTGGCAACACAGGTGAAGCACTCAGACGGATCCCTCCAAGGAACAGCCCAGGATAAAGGCAGCTGTCACGATTCGGCTAGATGGTTGTCGGTCCTCTGTGTCAGCGAGGGATTGGCGTGGATCGTGCCGGTGGACCGGTTCTAAGATGCTACTGGTATTCACCAGAGCCCGCCGCAAAGCGGGATGGTCTTGCTGCGGCGGTAGCAACCAGGTCGTATCCACTGGCAACGGCTCAACCTCGCTGACTGCTGAGAAGGCGTGGGACAGAAGGACTAGGCAGAGGCAAGGTCAGACGTAGCAGAAGGTCGGGGCAGGCGGCAAGGTTCGTAGTCAATATGGATAGCAGGAGATCTGGAAACACAGGCTTTGGACAACACTAAACGCTTTCACTGGCACAAGGCAACAAGATCCGGCAAGGTAGTGCAGGGGAAGTGAGGTAATATAGCCAGGGAGCAGCTGGAAGCTAATTAGGCTAATTGGGCCAGGCACCAATCATTGGTGCACTGGCCCTTTAAGTCTCAGAGAGCTGGCGCGCGCGCGCCCTAGAGAGTGGAGCTGCGCGCGCCAGCACATGACAGCTGGGGACCGGGACGGGTAAGTGACTTGGGACGCGATTCACGAGCGGGCGCGTACCGCTATGCGAATCGCATCCCCGCCGCCAATGTCAGTGCAGCGCTCCCGGTCAGCGGGTCTGACCGAGGCGCTGCAGAGAGAGAGACGCCGTGAGCGCTCCGGGGAGGAGCAGGGACCCGGAGCGCTCGGCGTAACAGCAGCGCACAAGACTTCAAAGGTAAAATGGTTTATTTACCCAGCATGCCGGGTAAATAAACCATTTTACCTTTGAAGTCTTGTGCGCTGCCTTTATCCTGGGCTGTTCCTTGGAGGGATCCGTCTGAGTGTAAGGAAAATAGGCATTCCAAATAAATGATATTTTGATTCACATATAAAATATGTCTACTTTATGCTTGCATCATAAAGTTGACATGTTTTTACTTTTGGAAGACATCAGAGGGCTTCAAAGTATAGCAGCAATTTTCAAATTTTTCACAACATTTTCTAAATCTGAATTTTTCAGGGACCAGTTCAGTTTTGAAGTGGATTTGAAGGGCCTTCTTATTAGAAATACCCCATAAATTACCCCATTATAAATACTGCACCCCCAAAGTATTCAAAATGACAATCAGTAAAGAAGTTAACCCTTTAGGTATTTCACAGGAATAGCAGCAAAGTGAAGGAAGAAAATTCAAAATCTGCATTTTTTACACTCGTATGTTCTTGTAGACCCAGTTTTTGAATCTTTATAAGGGGTAAAAGTAGAGAAATCCCCCCAAAATGTGTAACCCAAATTCTCTCGAGTAAGGAAATACCTCATATGTGTATGTCAAGTGTTCGGCGGGCGCAGTAGAGGGCTCAGAAGAGAAGGAGCGACAAGGGGATTTTGGAGAGTGAATTTTTCTGAAATGGTTTTTGGGGGGCATGTCACATTTAGGAAGCCCCTATGGTGCCAGAACAGCAAAAAAACTCACATGGTATACTATTTTGGAAACTACACCCCTCAAGGAACGTAACAAGGGGTCCAGTGAGCCTTAACACCCCACAGATGTTTGATGACTTTTCGTTAAAGTTGGATGTGTAAATGAAAAAAAGTTTTTCACTGAAATGCAGTTTTTTTTCCCCAAACTTACCATTTTTACAACAGGTAATAGGAGACAATGCCCCCCAAAATTTGTAACCCCGTTTCTTCTGTGTATGGAAATACCCCATATGTGGATGTAAAGTGCTCTGTGGGCGAACTACAATGCTCAGAAGAGAAGGAGCGCCATTGGGATTTTGGAGAGAGAATTTGTTTGGAATGAAGGTCGGGGGTCATGTGCTTTAGAAAGCCCCCCGTGGTGCCAGAACAGTGGACCCCCCCCCCACGTGACCCTTATTTCGGAAACTACACCCTTCAAGGAATGTAATAGGGGTGCAGTGAGCATTTACACCCCACTGGCCTTTGACAGATCTTTGGAACAGTGGGCTGTGCAAATGAAAAATTAGATTTTTCATTTTTGCGGACAACTGTTCAAAAAATCCGTCAGACACCTGTGGGGCGTAAATGCTCACTGTTCCCCTTTTTACATTACGTGAGGGGTGTAGTTTTCAAAATGGGATCACATGTGGGTGTTTTTTTTTTTTTGTGTTTATGTCAGAACGACTGTAACGAACAGCCACCCCTGTGCAAATCACCTCAAATGTACATGGCACTCTCACTCCTGAGCCTTATTGTGCGCCCGCAGAGCTTTTTATGTCCACATATGGGGTATTTCCATACTCAGGAGAAATTGCGTTACAAATTTTGAGAGTCTTTTTTTCCTTTTACCTCTTGTGAAAATAAAAAGTATGGGGCAACCCAAGCATGTTAGTGTAAAAAATGTAAAAACATTTTTACAATGACAGCTGGTATAGATCCCAACTTCAACTTTTCATAAGGGGTAAAAGGAGAAAAAGCCCCCCAAAATTTGTTAGGCAATTTCTCCTGAGTACGAAAATACCCCATACGTGGCCCTAAACTGTTTCCTTGAAATACGACAGGGCTCTGAAGTGAGAGAGCGCCATGCGCATTTGAGGACTAAATAAGGGATTTGCATAAGGACGGAACCGGATGCAAGAATTACACTTCCCTCTGATACCAAAAATACCCTATGGCAGGGTTTCCCAAACAGGGTGCCTCCAGCTGTTGCAAAACTTCCAGCATGCCTGGAAAGTCAATCGCTGTCCGGCATACTGCGAGTGGTCTTGCAACAGCTGAATTCTCTGTTTTGGAAACAGTGTCATACGAGAATTTTTTTTATTCTTATTTGGGGGTGGGGGGTGAAGGGGTACAGTGTAAGGGGGTGTATATGTAGTGTTTAACTTTTTATTTTGTGTAATGTAGTATAGTGTAGTGTTTTTAGGGTACACTCACACGGCCTGGGTCTACAGCGAGCTTTCCGCTGAGAGTTTGAGCTGCGGCGGAAAACTTGCTGCATCTCAAACTTGTATCATGAAGTTCGCTGTAGACCCCCGCTCGTGTCAAACCTCCAGCTGTTGCAAAACTACCACTACCAGCATGCCCTTTGGCTGTCCGTGCATGCTGGGGGTTGAAGTTATGCAACAGCTGAAGGCACACTGGTTGCAAAACACAGTTTGTTACTTAACTCAGTGTTTCACAGCCAGTGTGCCTCCAGTTGTTGCAGAACTACAACTCCCTGTATGCACAGTCTATCAGTGCATGCTGGGAGTTGTAGTTTGAAACAGCTGGAGACACACTGGTTGCGAAACACTGAGTTAGGTAACAAACTTCGCAACCAGTGATCCTTCAGCCGTTGCAAAAACTACAACTCTCAGCATGCAGTGACAACTGAGGGCATGCTGGGACTTGTAGTTATGCAACAGCTGGAGGCATACTACTAACACTCCCAGCATGCCCTCTGGCTGTCCGTGCATGCTGGGAGTTGTAGTTTGAAACAGCTGGAGGCACACTGGTTGCAAAACACTGAGTTTGTTACTTAACTCAGTGTTTCCCAAAAAGGGTGCCTCCAGCTGTTGCAAAACTACAACTCCCAGCATGCCCAGACTGCCGAAAGACATGTTGGGAGTTAGTTTTGCAACATCTGGAGGGTCACAGTTTGGTGACCACTGTGCAGTGGTGTCCAAGCTGTAGCCCTCCAAATGTTGCAACTCCAAGCATGCCCAGACTGTCCAGGCATGCTGGGAGTTGTAGCGCTGCAAAATCTGAAGGGCCACATGGTACAGAACTACAACTTGGACTACAACTGGACTGTCTGGGCATGCTGGGAGTTGTAGTTTTGCAACATCTGTAAGAGCACAGTTTGGACACCACTGCACAGTGGTCTCCAAACTGTGGGCATCCAGATGTTGCAAAACTACAACTCCCAGCATGCCCAGACAGCCTTTGGCCGTCTGGGCTTGCTGGGTGTTGCAGTTTGGCAACTCCTGGAACGCAGCAGTGAAGATCACTTACCGCTGATCTTCACAGCTCCGTCCGCCGCTGCCTCCGCCGGTACCGCCGCAGGTCCCGCTGCGATCGCTGGCCCCGCGACACGATCGCTGGTCCCGGGACCCTCTGCCATCTACCCCCCGCTCTGCCCCGACATCCAGGGGCGGGGCAGAGCGGGGATTTCACCTTTAACCCCCCGCCCCCCTCCTGCCATTGGTCGCTAGTACTAACGACCAATGGCAGGGGTTTAGGAGTGAGGTGGCAGCTGCCACCTTGGTCCTATCCCTTCAGGATGATCGGAACAGTCTCTGACTGCTCCGATCATCGTTATTTTCCGGGCGATCGGGTCACCAGAGACCCGATCAGCTCGGAACCCCGCAAGTCCTTGTCATTAGTCAGTCACTAACTGACTGACTAATGATAATGATCTGCAGCAGGGGACCAGTCTGATTGGTCCCCAGCTGCATAGTGTAATCGGTCAGCTGTCCAGGACAGCTGAGATGACGTTTCTATCACCATGCCAACGGACATGGTGATAGAAAATGTATTGGACGTGTATACACGTCCATTTGCGTTAAGTCACAGAAAAAATGGACGTGTATACTCGTCCATTTGTGGGAAGGGGTTAAGGACTGGGTTTCCGTTTTTGCACTTTGGTTTTTTCCTCCTTACCTTTTAAAAATCATAACTCTTTCAATTTTGCACCTAAAAATCCCTATGATCACTTATTTTTTGCACCACCAATTCTACTTTGTAATGACATCAGTCATCATTGTACCCAAAAATCCACGGTGAAACAGAAAAAAAAAATCATAGTGCAACAAAATTGAAGAAAAAACGCCATTTAGTAAATTTTGGGGGCTTCCGTTTCTACACAGTACATTTTTCGGTAAAAATTACACCTTCTCTTTATTCTGTAGGTCAATGAAATTAAAATGATACCCTACTTACAGTATATAGGTTGGATTTTGTCTTAATTCTGGAAAAAATCATAACTACATGCAGGAAGATTTATATATTTAAACAAAGTTCAGAGAATGAATGGATGCACTCATCCAAAGTTCTTGCTAGTAGAAATCTTTATTCATATGCAGTAAAATGTACAGTGGGTAGATGCAGAGGAGTAGCCTCGCAGCGACAGACTGTTTCCTGTGCTTCAAGCGTACTTCCTCAGGCTGCCGACCTGCGCCACCGCTCACAGGTGCGTATTAAATAGACAATCATTGGGTTACTATGGGGATATCTAAACAAATATAAGCAACAGAGCAGAATGAAATAAAACCAATTACAAAACTGAACTAAGATCATTCCAATTATTTAGACCGGTCGGCCCCAGAGCTCCTTATCTGAGAATCCAACGTGCTTCACACTGGAGTAGCAATTTGTGACAGTCACCTCCTTTTTTAGGACAATCAATCCTCTCAAGGCCAGCAAACCTGAGAACAATTCCATCCCCCCCGTGGAATTCGTTTATGTGTGCAATGAGCCTGGGAGCACCTTTTCCAGTATGAATGGACCTCAGGTACTCTCTAACTCGTATGAATAGGCTCCTAATGGTTTACCCAACATAAATGAATCCACAGGGACATATCAAAATGTAAACTACATAAGCAGTTCTACAGGTAATAAATTGATTTACCATGTGATGCACTCCACCTACTAAGATTTTCCTGCTTGCTAGATTAAGTGTACAGAATGAGCAGTGTTTGCATGCAAAATTCCCCTTGGGCGTGCTATCAGTTGACCAACAACTATTTTCAACACCTTCTGGGACTGCACTCTGTCTTGCATTTTTTCTGAAAATGTCTCCTAATGGGGTGCTCTCCCTGAAAGTGATGAGGGGTTGATTACTCGCTGCCTTTCCTAGAATGGGGTCTCTTTGTAGCATTATCCAATTGCGCCTTATTGCAGCACTAACTATTGCATTCATGTTGCTATTGGCAAAGGCGAAGGTAAAATGCCTCTGTTCAGATTTTGTAATGTTTTTCTTTTTCATTTTCAACAGGGCTAATCTCAATCTTCTGCTCTTTCAAAGCACTAATTCACTAACTCTCTGGGATAATCCTGCTGCAAAAACCGATCCTTCAACTCCTCAGCTTGCTTCTAATAATTATCGTTGCTACTGTTAATTCTCTTAAGACATAAGAACTGACTGTAGGGTATACCCCTACGAACATGTAGTGGGTGCGAGCTGTTGAAGTGAAGGATGAATTTTTTTGCAGTGGATTTTCTGTATCCAGATGTAACCAACCTATCCGATTGGATTTGGATTTTAACATCCAAGAAATCAATCTCTTGATTCCCGAAGATGGAGGTGAAGGGCATGTTCATGTCATTAGACATATTAAGGTTCAGTAATGTTCACAAGAAGAAAGTAAAGAAGACATCGGCCACTCACCAGGTTTCAGCAAAAAGTATCTTCTTCTTTATTGAAGCATACTCACATACACATATTGATCAGAAGAGGTTGGTGGGGGGACAGTGATAGACGACCGAGCTCTGTTTCGCACTTTTTGCTGAAACCTGGTGAGTGGCCGATGTCTTCTTTACTTTCTTCTTGTGAACATTACTGAACCTGACTGCATACATCAGAGCACCACCACCAGCATCACTTGCTACATTCAGATCCAATACCAGCACAGGCTCCTAGTTCAGACCCTTCACGCAGTGCCGCGTTACTACCTCTTTGAGAAGACATATTAAGGTATTCAACAAAATTCCAGAACATGTCCTCACCTCCATCCCAGACGACCAGAATATCATCCACATAGCGTAGTAGAAGCTTCACATTACTGCAGAAGGGATTTTTATTTGAAAAAATAAATCTCCTCTCGAAGATAGAGAGAAATAGGTTTGCATAAGTGCATGAGACGTGAGTCCCCATGGCTGTACCCCCTATCTGTTTGTACCAGATGTCACTAAAGGTAAAGATGTTATTATTGAGGATCAGCCATAGGGATAAACTCACAGATAAACTCATTAAGCTCAGAGGAATTCTCTGTATGGTAAAGAAAATCCCTGATAGCCTGTACACCCGCATCATGAGGGATGCGGGTGTACAGGCTCTCTACGTCTATGGAGGCTAGATGAAAATCAGGTTGCCAATTAAAATTGGAAAGATGCTGTAGTAGATGGTTTGTGTCTTTCAAATATGTAGGTATACAGTTAAGTAGGGGTCTCAAAATCAATGTATTGGGACAGAGGTTCAGTCGCAGAGCCGATCCCCGCCCCAATAGGTCTTAGGAAGGAAGTACCATTTAGGAAATTTAGGAAAGGCAGGAAGCAATTTTTCGGCTGCTCTTCTAGACAAAACTTCCCTCTCTACTTGAGTGCGAAGAAAAGAGCGGAGCTGGTCCTACATCTTACTGGTGGGGCTAGATTTAAGAGGCATATATACAGATCTACCGCCCAAAAGGCGCAATGCCTCCTCCTCATAATAGGAGGTGAACAGAACTACCATACATCTTCCTTTATCTGCCTTGCTAATCCTGAGGTCAGGTCTATTCTTAAGCCATTTAAGCACTGCTTGTTCTTTAATAGACAGGTTCGAACTGGTGGGAGGCTAAATCCTAGGGGACCAATCTTACAGGGTTTTTCTCCCTCCTTAATTTCTAGTACCTTTGATGTATTGGTACCCTCTCTATAAATATATATATAAATATATATAAATGTATTTTTCTCAAAGATTTGATAAGATCTCCTTCAAATTGTACTGCATCAAAACTATCGTTTAATCCAAAATTGGGACCTTTAGAGAGAAGAGTCACCACATCATTAGGTAAATCCACATCAGTGGTATTAATAACATTCATAGGGGGAACTAGTCCTTCCAGCACACTCCCTTGCGTTTTCTCCACAGATCTGGTACTCTTCTTCTTCCTTCTTCCCCCTCTTCATGTGCATCTCCTAAAGGGATTGCTTCGACCTGTTGTTCTCTTTTCATGTTGGAGGCATGTGCCAAATGTGCCTGTTCCCAGGCTTCCATAAAGATTTTGTCTTCTGTGAACTGAGAAGGTATTTTATATATTCGTAACCCACGTAGCACACGGTTACTTTCAGCATATGACTTGAGTGAATGGAGCCAGGGAGGTGATACGCTGCCCCAGCGACTTAGTGCTCATGATTGCCAGTTTGTCTTGGTTATTACATGAGGTAAAGAATGCTCCTGGTTCAGCTCTACCCACTTGTACCGTCGGATCCACAGGTAAATTATTGGTTTCCATATCTGAATCCATAACGGGTGGGGGTCTGCTGGTAGACATACTGCGTGCTCTGGACTCTGAAACAAATTTGTCCTAAAAATGGAGGTGATCGTCACAAATCGCTACTCCAGTGTGAAGCACGCTGGATTCTCAGATTAGAAGCTCTGTGGCCAACCGGTCCAAATGATCGGAATGATCTTAGTTCATTTTTGTAATTGGTTTTATTTCATTCTGCTCTGTGGCTTGTATTTATTTATATATCCCCATAGTAACCCTATGATTGTCTATTTAATACACACCTGTGAGCGGCAGCGCAGGTCGGCAGCCCGAGGAAGTGCGCTTGAAACGCAGGAAACAGTCTGTCGTTGCGAGGCTGCTCCTCTGCGTCTACCCGCTGTACATTTTACTGCATGTGAATAAAGATTTCTACTAGCAAGAACTTGAGTGAGTGCATCCATTCATTCTCTGAACTTTGTGCTATTGCTTATTTCTTTTGGAGTGCACCCGAGTGAAGTTCCACATGTTATTTTACTGGCATCTTGCATCTTGGTGGGAACTGATTCCGGGCAGCAGTGCCGGACTCACCTGTCTCTATTTGAATTTGGATTTCTACATTTAAAATTGTCATCTTATAATCCCTACAACTTCTTATTTTCCTGCATACGGGGCGGTATCAGGAAAAAAATGTTGCACCGTGATCTGAAGTACTATTTTTGTATTGATCAGACTTTTTGATCACTTTTTATTCATTTTTTCATGATATAAAAAGTGACCATAAATACGCTGAATTTTCATGCGCGGATGCCATTGACCATGCGGTTTAATTAACAATAATTTTTATATTTCAGACATTTCCACGGCGATACCACATATGCATATTTTTATTTACACTTTTCTTTTTGTTTGTTTGTTTTCTTTTAATTTGGAAAAGGGGGGTGATTCCAACTTTTAGTTGGGAAGGGGTTAAAGGATCTTAACCTCTTCAGGACATAGGGCGTATGGATGCGCCCTGCATCCCGAGTCCTTAAGGACCGAGGGCGTATCCATACACCCGTGGGAATTCCGGCCCCCAACGCTGGCCGGTTGGGGACCGGAGCCGGATGCCTGCTGAAATCGTTCAGCAGGCATCCCGGCATATCGCCCAGGGGGGTCATTATGCCCCCCCATGTCGGCGATCGCCGCAGATCGCTGGACAATTCAGTCCAGCGATCTCCGGCGATTCCGGGTCAATCGGCTCTCCAGTGACCCGGTGACCCGGAATTACTGGCTGTTCGGGGCCGTCTCTGACGGCCCCGAACAGCCAGAGCCTGCAGGGGTGAGGTGGCACTGGTGCCACCTCACGATCGCCCTGATTCGTCGGCCGGATTACCGGCCGACCAATCAGGGCGCCTGCTGCGGGTGTCACTTCCGCATCCGCTCCGCCCCTCTTCCGGAGGACGTGAGCGGGTGCGGGACGTGCACTCCGGGTGCTGGGGACCCCGATCCCCGGCGTCAATGTTGGGATCGGGGCCACAGGAGCAGCGGCGGCAGCGGCGACGGCGAGGGACAGTCCTCATGCGGCTGGATCGTTGGAGGTGAGTGACAGCCTCCTGCTGTTGCTTAGCAACAGCTCCCAGCATGCAAAAAGGGCATGCTGGGAGCTGTAGTTATGCAACAGCAGGAGGCAGACCACCACAACTCCCAGCATTCCCTTATGGGCATGCTGGGACTTATGGTTTTGCAACAGCTGGAGGCACATTTTTTCTATGGAAAAGTGTACCTTCAGCTGTTGTATAACTACAACTCCCAGCTTGCACAAACAGCTAAAGAGCATGCTGGGAGTTGTAGTGGTGCATCTGCTGGTTGCATAACTACAACTCCCAGCATGCCCGTTAGCTGTCGGTGACTGCTGAGAGTTGTAGTTTTGCAACAGCTGAAGGCACACTGGTTGTGAAACTCAGAGTTTTTTTTTACCTAACTCAGTGTTTCACGACCGGTGTGCCTCCAGCTGTTGCAAACTACAACTCTCAGCAGTCACCGTACACCATGCACCGTACATGCTGGGAGTTGTAGTTTTGCAACAGCTGGAGGCACACTGGTTGTGAAACACTGATTTAGGTCACAAACTCAGTGATACATAACCAGTGTGCCTACAGTTGTTGCAAAACTACAACTCTCAGCAGTCACCGACAGCCAACGGGCATGCTGGGAGTTGTAGTTATGCAACAGCTGGATGTCCCCCCCCCCCCCCCCCCCCAATGTGAACGTACAGGGTACACTCACATGGGCGGAGGATTACAGTAAGTATCTGGCTGCAAGTTTGAGCTGCCGCAAACTTTCTGCTGCAGCTCAAACTGCCAGCGAGAAACTACTGTGAACCCCCGCCCGTGCGACTGTACCCTAAAAACACTACACTACACTAACACACGATAAAATAAAATAAAAAGTTAAAAACACTACGTATACACATACCCCTATACAACCCCCCTCCCCTCCCCAATAAAAATGAAAAACGTCTGGTACGCCACTGTTTCCAGAACGGAGCCTCCAGCTGTTGCAAAACAACTCCCAGTATTGTCGGACAGCCGTTGACTGTCCAGGCATGCTGGGAGTTTTGCAACAGCTGGAGGCACCCTGTTTGGGAATCACTGGCGTAGAATTCCCCTATGTCCACCCCTATGCAAGTCCCTAATTTAGGCCTCAAATGCGCATGGTGCTCTCACTTTGGAGCCCTGTCGTATTTCAAGGCAACAGTTTAGGGTCACATATGGGGTATCGCCGTACTCGGGAGAAATTGTGTTACAAATTTTGGGGGGTATTTTCTGCTTTTACCCTTTTAAAAATGTAAAATTTTTGGGAAAACAAACATTTTAGGTAAAAAAAATTTTTTTTTACATATGCAAAAGTCGTGAAACACCTGTGGGGTATAAAGGTTCACTTAACCCCTTGTTACGTTCCCCGAGGGGTATAGTTTCCAAAATGGTATGCCATGTGGTTTTTTTTTGCTGTCCTGGCACCATAGGGGCTTCCTAAATGCGGCATGCCCCCAGAGAAAAATTTGCTTTCAAAAAGCCAAATGTGACTCCTTCTCTTCTGAGACCTGTAGTGCGCCAGCAGAGCACTTTTCACCCCCATATGGGGTGTTTTCTGAATCAGGAGAAATTGGGCCTCAAATTTTTAGGGGTATTTTCTGCTATTACCCTTTTTAAAAATTAAAAAAATTTGGGAAAACAAGCATTTTAGGTAAAAATATATATATATATTTTTTTACATTTGCAAAAGTCGTGAAACACCTGTGGGGTATTAAGGTTCACTTTATCCCATGTTACATTCCCCGAGGGGTCTAGTTTCCAAAATGGTATGCCATGTGTTTTTTTTTGCTGTTCTGGCACCATAAGGGCTTCCTAAATGCAACATGCCCCCCAAAAACCATTTCAGAAAAACGTACTCTCCAAAATCCCCTTGTCGCTCCTTCGTTTCTGAGCCCTCTACTGCGCCCGCCGAACACTTTACATAGACATATGAGATATGTCCTTACTCGAGAGAATTTGGGCTACAAATACAAGTAAAAATTTTGTCCTTTTACCCCTTGTAAAAATTCAAAAATAGGGTCTACAAGAACATGTGAGTGTAAAAAATGAAGATTGTGAATTTTCTCCTTCACTTTGCTGCTATTCGTGTGAAACACCTAAAGGGTTAAAACACTTACTGAATGTCATTTTGAATACTTTGGGGGGTGTAGTTTTTATAATGGGGTCATTTATGGGGTATTTATAATATGAAGACCCTTCAAATCCACTTCAAACCTGAACTGGTCCCTGAAAAATAGTGAGTTTGAACATTTTGTGAAAAATCGGAAAAATTGCTGCTGACTATTGAAGCCCTCTGGTGTCTTCCAAAAGTAAAAACACATCAATTTTATGATGCAAACATAAAGTAGACATATTGTATATGTGAACCAAAAAAATTTTTTTTCGGAATATCCATTTTCCTTACAAGCAGAAAGCTTCAAAGTTAGAAAAATGCTAAATTTTTAAATTTTTCATCAAATTTACGGATTTTTCACCAAGAAAGGATGCAAGTATCGACAAAAATTTACCACTATGTTAAAGTAGAATATGTCACGAAAAAACAATCTCAGAATCAGAATGATAACTAAAAGCATCCCAGAGTTATTAATGTTTAAAGTGACAGTGGTCAGACGTGCAAAAAACGCTCCGGTCCTTAAGGCCAAAATGGGCTCCGTCCTGAAGGGGTTAATTAACTTTTTTTTTACTTTTTTTTTATAACACTGCACATACTGATCTTTTACGTTGATCAATGGTTTCTCATAGGAAACCATTGATCGATGATTCTGCCGCTTGACTGCTCATGCCTGGATCTCAAGCACTGAGCATTCATTCGGCGATTAGACACCAGGGGGAAGGTATGGGGCCCTCCTCATGTCCTACAGCTGTTGGGGATGCCGCAATTTCACCACAGCGATCCCGAACAGCCCCCTGAGCTAATCGGCAGCAGTTTAGTCTTACGTTAGCCGTGGCAATCAACATTGAACGCCACATCTAAAGGGTTAATAGCATGCGGCACCGTGATCAGTGGCCCCACGTTATAGAAAGGGAGAGGACTCTAGGCGTACAGGTATGCACTGCATCCTTAAATGGGCACTGTCACCAACTTTATTTTTTGATATGGTGTAGTACTTATGTACTACAACATATCTCTAATATACTTTTATTTTTTTATTTTTTTCATTAAAAAGGTTTAATTTATATTTAATAACCGGCTACTGAAAAAGGACTGATTTTGGAGTGGCAATCAGTCCTTTTTCAGTTAGGCTGCACTCGCTCCCTGCCTGTCAATCAGACTGGCGGGAGCGAGCGCATTGGCTCCCCGGCCACTGGCTGGGAGGCCACTCCTCCCGCACATCGCCGCCGCCTTGTTGCCGCCGCTGTCCCTGCACGCCCGCTGCCGGACTCTGCAGTAACTGCAAGTGTAATGAGGGAACAGGGTATGCGGGGCGGGGGGGGGGGGGGGGGAGGAGGGAACAGGCTAGTGCTGTAGTGGGGGGGGAACGGGCTAGCAAAAAAAAAAAATAGGATGGTGGGAGCTACCCTTTAAGGAGTTAAAATTCCGGACTCCAACGAAAAAATTTTGGTGGAATCCACTCAGATATGCATTGCCGTCGATAAAGACAGCACACATCTGAGCGATCCTAGGGAAAACTGAATCGGTAGGTGTCTTCTCTGCATGGAAGGTCTGTCCAGAAGTAGTTGAGTGACTGCCCCCCCATACTGTGTCTCAACACTAAGGGAAGAAGTACTAGAAGGCATACAGTATATGAAATCTGATAAAAGATGGAGCACATGTGCTCAGAGTATACATCTCTCACTGCTGTGCTGTCACCTAAAGGCAAAGTGCTTTCTATAGCATTAATGGGGATGTACTATTTTGAGATGGTATGTGAAACTTCAACTCTCTCACTTGACGTAAGTGATACCATGTTAATTAAACAGAGCAGTAGAAGTAATCAACACTCTATAAGTGATGATGATCTATAGCGCTTCTTTTGGAAAATACGTACTTTCACAGAAGTCTCATTATTAACTCATTGAATGACTCTAAAAATAAGATTTTGTGGTCTAGAGCATATGGTGCACATATAGTTAATGTAATTGACCATAATGGACACATAGTATTTGCAATATTACCTCTAACTATAACAGTGGTAATACTCTGAATGGCTTTTTTTTTAACATACAATATTTGGGAATCTTTCTTATTGAACTATTTATAAACCTTGCCATCAGAGAAGAAGGAACAGGTTGAATAATTCATTCCCTTTATTGCTGGAGGACTCGTGTCGTCTCTACTGACTTACTTAGGTGGTATAAAAAATAAAAAAAAAACATATGCTTAGTAAAACTGTTAACAGTGACTTCTTTTAAATAATGCAGTAATGCTAGTAAACAATCTATACATCGCTAATACCTGTCTGGGGCATCCATGTATTGATACAGAAAGTCTTGAAAGCAGTAACCTAATAAAATAGGGATCTCAAAGCTCAATTCCTGTAGTGCTATCTAGGGATGAGCAAACCGAATCTGACAAATCCAAATTCGTTATGAATTTCAGGAATAATTCGATTTGCAAACAATGCGAATATTTATCACACAAACCCGGGGCCTAAGCCCAGGACACAAATCCCTATAGGGTGAACCCCCCAAAATAAAATATAACTTTTATTGTATTATCATATAAAATGATGACAAGTGATTAAAACCCCAAATTTCACAGTTCCAGATAAGTAATGAATTCTGGGATTAACCCAGTAGTTTCCTGTCTTATGGGTCTGCAGTACCCAAACAAATGGAATCTGTGAAATAGATTAAAATCTGAAATTTGCCTCCTCTACTAGTTTCGGCGCACCTGCGCCGTCTTCAGGAGGAATATGCGGCAAACACCCGTCCACGTGTCTCACTCTGTCTTTTATATCCTAGGTTAATTACCTCATCACTCCCCGACACTCTACCGGGCCAATCCCTGATTCTTTTCCTTATATCCAATGGGTGCTTTCCACCTCACTTTCCTGTGTGGAAAATGGCCAACCAGGTTGATGTTTACCTGTTCGTATCTGATGACGTAAGCTGATATCATCACGATGCGCCATTGTTATGATGTCCTGATCATGTGTGTAGTCACATGATCGGTTGATCGCTTGTACTGTTGCCGCGCATGTGCCCGGACTTAAACATCGCCTCCTATTTGGTGCGCAGGCGCGGGGACTTAGAAAATATTCCGCTCGCTTCCAGTGTGTAACTCAATGACAGATGTGGCGCATGCGCTAGGACTTAGAAATCTACAGTCCATTCATTTTCTATGTATGTTACTGTTCCGGAGCATAGATATACAGTTACTCTGACTCATTGTCCCATAGGATAAGACCACCATATGGTCAACTGGTGTTTTCAGTCACTAACTGCATTGGATATTCCTATATATAGTTAATTACACAATCAATAGGTTATGATCCTATAGTTAGTTAACGACATCATGCGATCTTAAAGATGATGGGGTGACCATACATAAACATAAACATAAACATAAAGGTAAGTATTATCTATGTTGTTCAATCAAATTTTAGTGCAGGGGAGATAAATGACCAATGGCAAACAATTTTAGAGTAGAGTTCTAACTCCTGCTTCATTTAAAGTCCCTGTTTCCATGGGACCTTCCATCTTATTAGCAGAGTGGACATAATATACATGGGGGGTGTTTTATTGTCATCTCAAATTTGCCTTAAACCATGATAACTTATTGCGGATCTAGAAAAGCGGCGAAGGAAAACCCTTCATTTAGACCCAAAGGGGCCATACTTTTGAGTCTATGTATCCATCTCGCCTCTTCTTTCAGTAGTAATGAATCTATATTACCCCGCCTGGGACCTAGACGTAACTGACAGAGACCTACAAAGCGTATGTCTTTCAAACTGCTGTTATGACAAGCCTGCATATGACGAGATATAGGGGTGTCCTTTGCTGTTCTTATGCAGCTTAGATGCTGGGAAATTCGTCTCTTAAATTCTTGAGTCGTTTTACCCACATAGATTCTCGGGCATGAGCAAACGGCCACATAGATAATGTTTTTGCTGTTGCAGTTCATAAATTGCCTAATCTCATAAGTCCGAGAGTCTATGGGGTTCGTAAAAGTCTTGCCTTTAATGATATAAGTACAAAAAGTGCAATGTCCACATGCATATGAGCCAACCGTCTTGTTGCTCAGCCAATTTTTGTTCGTGTTGGATACATCTAGATGACTATGCACCAACAGATCTTTTAAATTAGGTCCCCTCCTAAAGGTTATGCTCGGTTTCGCTCCTATCGCAGGTGCCAAATCCCTATCATTTGACAACAAATGCCAGTGTTTGCGAAGGATTCCCATGATCTTGTTGGTATATCCATCATAGGATCCTATGCATCGTATTTGGTTTACTTGATCTCTACGGGTTTCAGACCTAAGTGTATAATTTCTGTCTGTTTCTTTTGCCCGATGGTATGCTCTTTTTAGATGTTTCCTGGGGTATTGCCGTTGTCTAAATCTGGAGAAGAGTCTCTTACTTTCCTCTTCAAACTTAACGTCCTCTGAGCAATTACGACGTGCTCGTAGATATTGTCCTATGGGGATACTGGCCTTGAGGCGATCCGGGTGCCAACTGTTCCAATGAAGGAGTGAGTTGGCTGATGTAGGTTTGCGAAAAACCTCTGTCTGTATCTTGAGGTCTTCATCTATGTAGATGTGCAAATCAAGAAAATTAATGGATCTGCCTCCTACCTCGCTGGTGAATACCATGCCTATACTATTAGTGTTAAGTTGGTGAACAAAATCTGTGAATAGTGAAATATCTCCGTCCCAAAGGATTAGGACATCATCGATATAACGCCCCCAAAAAATAATGTGATCAGTGAAAAAACTAAAAACTTCGTCAAAAACAATAGTGTCTTCCCACCACCCAAGAAATAAATTAGCATATGTCGGTGCACAGGAAGCCCCCATAGCTGTGCCTTGTGTTTGGTGATAGAAAGTGCCATTAAATAGAAAATAATTGTGAGTAAGGATAAATTGGAGTAAATTAATCACTGGAAGCGAGCGGAATATTTTCTAAGTCCCCGCACCTGCGCACCAAATAGGAGGCGATGTTTAAGTCCGGGCGCATGCGCGGCAACAGGACAAGCGATCAACCGATCATGTGACTACACACATGATCAGGACATCATAACAATGGCGCATCGTGATGATATCAGCTTACGTCATCAGATACGAACAGGTAAACATCAACCTGGTTGGCCATTTTCCACACAGGAAAGTGAGGTGGAAAGCACCCATTGGATATAAGGAAAAGAATCAGGGATTGGCCCGGTAGAGTGTCGGGGAGTGATGAGGTAATTAACCTAGGATATAAAAGACAGAGTGAGACACGTGGACGGGTGTTTGCCGCATATTCCTCCTGAAGACGGCGCAGGTGCGCCGAAACTAGTAGAGGAGGCAAATTTCAGATTTTAATCTATTTCACAGATTCCATTTGTTTGGGTACTGCAGACCCATAAGACAGGAAACTACTGGGTTAATCCCAGAATTCATTACTTATCTGGAACTGTGAAATTTGGGGTTTTAATCACTTGTCATCATTTTATATGATAATACAATAAAAGTTATATTTTATTTTGGGGGGTTCACCCTATAGGGATTTGTGCCCTGGGCTTAGGCCCCGGGTTTGTGTGATATATATTAGTGGGATCCCTTACCCACCCAGGGGTTCTTCTTGTGGTTGATTAAGAGAGGGATTTAATTCCCATTTAATTTCCCCATGTATATATAACACCGCAGTATGGCGGGTTTTCTTAATCAGAGATTCAGTGCGGACAGTTTAGCGGCTGAAGCTACCCATGTATTTTCTACATCCAATCTCCCTTTAAATCAAACGGATATACAACAGGCCTTCAGGGATTTAACTAAGACTTATAAACAGTGTGTAAGAGCGTGTGTTACGCCGAGCGCTCCGGGTCCCCGCTCCTCCCCGGAGCGCTCGCTACACTCTCGTTACTGCAGCGCCCCGGTCAGATCCACTGACCGGGTGCGCTGCGATACTGCCTCCAGCCGGGATGCGATTCGCGATGCGGGTGGCGCCCGCTCGCGATGCGCACCCCGGCTCCCGTACCTGACTCGCTCTCCGTCGGTCCTGTCCCGGCGCGCGCGGCCCCGCTCCCTAGGGCGCGCGCGCGCCGGGTCTCTGCGATTTAAAGGGCCACTGCGCCGCTGATTGGCGCAGTGGTTCTAATTAGTGTGTTCACCTGTGCACTCCATATATATACCTCACTTCCCCTGCACTCCCTCGCCGGATCTTGTTGCCCTTGTGCCTAGTGAAAGCGTTCCCTTGTGTGTTCCTAGCCTGTGTTCCAGACCTCCTGCCGTTGCCCCTGACTACGATCCTTGCTGCCTGCCCCGACCTTCTGCTACGTCCGACCTTGCTTCTGTCTACTCCCTTGTACCGCGCCTATCTTCAGCAGTCAGAGAGGTTGAGCCGTTGCTAGTGGATACGACCTGGTCACTACCGCCGCAGCAAGACCATCCCGCTTTGCGGCGGGCTCTGGTGAATACCAGTAGTGACTTAGAACCGGTCCACTAGCACGGTCCACGCCAATCCCTCTCTGGCACAGAGGATCCACCTCCTGCCAGCCGGCATCGTGACAGTAGATCCGGCCATGGATCCCGCTGAAGTACCTCTGCCAGATGTCGCTGACCTCACCACGGTGGTCGCCCAGCAGTCACAACAGATAGCGCAACAAGGCCACCAGCTGTCTCAACTGACCGTGATGCTACAGCAGCTACTACCACAGCTTCAGCAATCATCTCCTCCGCCAGCTCCTGCACCTCCTCCGCAGCGAGTGGCCTCTTCAGGCCTACGACTATCCTTGCCGGATAAATTTGATGGGGACTCTAAGTTTTGCCGTGGCTTTCTTTCACAATGTTCCCTGCACTTGGAGATGATGTCGGACCAGTTTCCTACTGAAAGGTCTAAGGTGGCTTTCGTAGTCAGCCTTCTGTCTGGAAAAGCTCTGTCATGGGCCACACCGCTCTGGGACCGCAATGACCCCGTCACTGCCTCTGTACACTCCTTCTTCTCGGAAATTCGTAGTGTCTTTGAGGAACCTGCCCGAGCCTCCTCTGCTGAGACTGCCCTGCTGAACCTGGTCCAGGGTAATTCTTCCGTTGGCGAGTACGCCATACAATTCCGTACTCTTGCTTCTGAACTATCCTGGAATAATGAGGCCCTCTGCGCGACCTTTAAAAAAGGCCTATCCAGCAACATTAAAGATGTTCTGGCCGCACGAGAAATTCCTGCTAATCTACATGAACTCATTCATCTTGCCACTCGCATTGACATGCGTTTTTCCGAAAGGCGTCAGGAGCTCCGCCAGGATATGGACTTTGTTCGCACGAGGCGTTTTTTCTCCCCGGCTCCTCTCTCCTCTGGTCCTCTGCAATCCGTTCCTGTGCCTCCCGCCGTGGAGGCTATGCAAGTTGACCGGTCTCGCCTGACACCTCAAGAGAGGACACGACGCCGCATGGAGAATCTCTGCCTGTACTGTGCCGGTACCGAACACTTCCTGAAGGATTGTCCTATCCGTCCTCCCCGCCTGGAAAGACGCACGCAGACTCCGCACAAAAGTGAGACAGTCCTTGATGTCAACTCTGCTTCTCCACGTCTTACTGTGCCTGTGCGGATATCTGCATCTACCTTCTCCTTCTCTACTATGGCCTTCTTGGATTCCGGATCTGCAGGAAACTTTATTTTGGCCTCTCTCATCAACAGGTTCAACATCCCGGTAACCAGTCTCGCCAGGCCCCTCTACATCAATTGTGTTAACAATGAAAGATTGGACTGTACCATACGTTACCGCACGGAGCCCCTTCTAATGTGCATCGGACCTCATCAAGAAAAAATTGAGTTCTTGGTCCTCCCCAATTGCACTTCCGAAATTCTCCTTGGACTACCGTGGCTCCAACGCCATTCCCCAACCCTGGATTGGTCCACGGGGGAGATCAAGAGCTGGGGTATCTCTTGTTTCAAGGACTGCCTTAAACCGGTTCCCAGTACTCCCTGCCGTGACCCTGTGGTTCCCCCTGTAACCGGTCTCCCTAAGGCCTATATGGACTTTGCTGATGTGTTTTGCAAAAAACAAGCTGAGACTCTACCTCCTCACAGGCCTTATGACTGTCCTATTGACCTCCTCCCGGGCACTACTCCACCCCGGGGCAGAATTTATCCTCTGTCCGCCCCAGAGACTCTTGCTATGTCTGAGTACATCCAGGAAAATTTAAAAAAGGGGTTTATCCGCAAATCCTCCTCTCCTGCCGGAGCTGGATTTTTCTTTGTGTCCAAAAAAGATGGCTCCCTACGTCCTTGCATTGACTACCGCGGTCTTAATAAAATCACGGTAAAGAACCGCTACCCTCTACCTCTTATCTCTGAACTCTTTGATCGCCTCCAAGGTGCCCACATCTTTACCAAACTGGACTTAAGAGGTGCTTATAATCTCATCCGCATCAGGGAGGGGGATGAATGGAAAACGGCATTTAACACTAGAGATGGACACTTTGAGTATCTGGTCATGCCCTTTGGCCTGTGCAACGCCCCTGCCGTCTTCCAAGACTTTGTTAATGAAATTTTTCGTGATCTCTTATATTCCTGTGTTGTTTTGTATCTGGACGATATTCTGATTTTTTCTGCCAACCTAGAAGAACACCGCCAGCATGTCCGCATGGTTCTTCAGAGACTTCGTGACAATCAACTTTATGCCAAAATGGAGAAATGTCTGTTTGAATGTCAATCTCTTCCTTTCCTAGGATACTTGGTCTCTGGCCAGGGACTACAAATGGATCCAGACAAACTCTCTGCCGTCTTAGATTGGCCACGCCCCTCCGGACTCCGTGCTATCCAACGTTTTTTGGGGTTCGCCAATTATTACAGACAATTTATTCCACATTTTTCCACCATTGTGGCTCCTATCGTGGCTTTAACCAAGAAGAATGCCAATCCTAAGTCCTGGCCTCCTCAAGCGGAAGACGCCTTTAAACGGCTCAAGTCGGCCTTTTCTTCTGCTCCCGTGCTCTCCAGACCTGACCCATCTAAACCCTTCCTATTGGAGGTTGATGCCTCCTCAGTAGGAGCTGGAGCGGTTCTTCTACAAAAAAATTCTTCCGGGCATGCTGTTACCTGTGTTTTTTTTTCTAGGACCTTCTCTCCGGCGGAGAGGAACTACTCCATCGGGGATCGAGAGCTACTGGCCATTAAATTAGCACTTGAGGAATGGAGGCATCTGCTGGAGGGATCAAAATTTCCAGTTATTATTTACACCGATCACAAGAATCTCTCCTATCTCCAGTCTGCCCAACGGCTGAATCCTCGCCAGGCCAGGTGGTCTCTGTTCTTTGCCCGGTTTAATTTTGAAATTCACTTTCGCCCTGCCGATAAGAACATCAGGGCCGATGCTCTCTCTCGTTCCTCGGATGCCTCGGAAGTAGAGCTCTCTCCGCAACACATCATTCTTCCTGACTGCCTGATCTCCACTTCTCCAGCCTCCATCAGGCAAACTCCTCCAGGGAAGACCTTCGTCTCTCCACGCCAACGCCTCGGAATCCTCAAATGGGGTCACTCCTCCCATCTCGCAGGCCATGCGGGCATCAAGAAATCCGTGCAACTCATCTCTCGTTTCTATTGGTGGCCGACTCTGGAGACGGATGTTGTTGATTTTGTGCGGGCCTGCACTGTCTGTGCCCGGGACAAGACTCCTCGCCAGAAGCCTGCTGGTCTCCTTCACCCTCTGCCTGTCCCCGAACAGCCTTGGTCTCTGATTGGTATGGACTTTATTACAGACTTACCCCCATCCCGTGGCAACACTGTTGTTTGGGTGGTCGTTGATCGATTTTCCAAGATGGCACATTTTATTCCTCTTCCTGGTCTTCCTTCAGCGCCTCAGTTGGCAAAACAATTTTTTGTACACATTTTTCGTCTTCACGGGTTGCCCACGCAGATCATCTCGGATAGAGGCTTCCAATTCGTGTCAAAATTCTGGAGGGCTCTCTGTAAACAACTCAAGATTAAATTAAACTTTTCTTCTGCTTATCATCCTCAATCCAATGGGCAAGTAGAAAGAATTAACCAGGTCCTGGGTGATTATTTACGGCATTTTGTTTCCTCTCGCCAGGATGACTGGGCAGATCTTCTACCATGGGCCGAATTCTCGTATAACTTCAGAGTCTCTGAATCTTCTTCCAAATCCCCATTTTTCGTGGTGTACGGCCGTCACCCTCTTCCCCCCCTCCCTACTCCCTTGCCCTCTGGTTTGCCCGCTGTGGATGAAATAACTCGTGATCTTTCCACCATATGGAAAGAGACCCAAAATTCTCTCTTACAGGCTTCATCACGCATGAAGAAGTTTGCTGATAAGAAAAGAAGAGCTCCCCCCATTTTTTCTCCCGGAGACAAGGTATGGCTCTCCGCTAAATATGTCCGCTTCCGTGTTCCCAGCTACAAATTGGGACCACGCTATCTTGGTCCTTTCAAAGTTTTGTGCCAGATTAATCCTGTCTCTTACAAACTTCTTCTTCCTCCTTCTCTTCGTATTCCTAATGCCTTTCATGTCTCTCTTCTTAAACCACTCATCCTCAACCGTTTCTCTCCTAAACTTATTTCTCCCACTCCTGTCTCCGGTTCTTCGGACATCTTTCCTGTAAAGGAGATACTGGCCTCCAAAAAGGTCAGAGGGAAAACCTTTTTTCTGGTTGACTGGGAGGGCTGTGGTCCTGAAGAGAGATCCTGGGAACCTGAGGACAATATCCTAGATAAAAGTCTGGTCCTCAGGTTCTCAGGCTCAAAGAAGAGGGGGAGACCCAAGGGGGGGGGGTACTGTTACGCCGAGCGCTCCGGGTCCCCGCTCCTCCCCGGAGCGCTCGCTACACTCTCGTTACTGCAGCGCCCCGGTCAGATCCACTGACCGGGTGCGCTGCGATACTGCCTCCAGCCGGGATGCGATTCGCGATGCGGGTGGCGCCCGCTCGCGATGCGCACCCCGGCTCCTGTACCTGACTCGCTCTGCGTCGGTCCTGTCCCGGCGCGCGCGGCCCCGCTCCCTAGGGCGCGCGCGCGCCGGGTCTCTGCGATTTAAAGGGCCACTGCGCCGCTGATTGGCGCAGTGGTTCTAATTAGTGTGTTCACCTGTGCACTCCATATATATACCTCACTTCCCCTGCACTCCCTCGCCGGATCTTGTTGCCCTTGTGCCTAGTGAAAGCATTCCCTTGTGTGTTCCTAGCCTGTGTTCCAGACCTCCTGCCGTTGCCCCTGACTACGATCCTTGCTGCCTGCCCCGACCTTCTGCTACGTCCGACCTTGCTTCTGTCTACTCCCTTGTACCGCGCCTATCTTCAGCAGTCAGAGAGGTTGAGCCGTTGCTAGTGGATACGACCTGGTCACTACCGCCGCAGCAAGACCATCCCGCTTTGCGGCGGGCTCTGTTGAATACCAGTAGTGACTTAGAACCGGTCCACTAGCACGGTCCACGCCAATCCCTCTCTGGCACAGAGGATCCACCTCCTGCCAGCCGGCATCGTGACAGTGTGGTGGGAAGTCACCAGCTTTGAAACGTATCTGAAGCAAAAAATAGTATATAGAGGCTTACGTATTCACATTACCCCGAATTCACACAGGGAAGATACTACCTTTTTACAAGGTTGGGAACAACTCTTGACAGACAACTCATTGCGCATGATTAACTATTTATTGGAGTACGAAAAGCAACATCTAAATACAGTAAATCTCCAACTGGAAAACCAGATCAAAGAGATCCAAGCATTTTCCACTCACCCAGAATTTAGTGTCCTAGAGACTAAACTGCAGAAACATCTTGAAATATTAAAAAACGAAATAAAAGAGAAAAAACACAAAAAATACGTACGTGACGTTACAGATTTTGCCACTGGTCAAGTGTATAGCTATCGGGGCTCCAATAGCGCACAAAACCACGGTACTACTAGTGGCCAATATAGGCCCAACACACCATTCAGACAGACACCCCATTATACGGACGTGTCGGAAACGGACACCTCTGGTACAGAGGGTTTCCAATCAGACTCCAATACATCACGCAATACGTATAAACGTAAGACCAAGACGTATAAGAGTAGACCGCAACTACCTAAAAGGGTTTCATATCAACAAGCTCCAACTACACATAACTACTCAACTACGACATGGCAACAGCAGGGTGGTGGTCAACTCTCTGGACCATCATCATCCACTGGTTGGTTACCAACATCGGGAGGGATGGGCATGAACCCACCAATGAATTCAAGACATGGAACTTTTCCCAATCCAGGAACAGGGGGTCAGGGATCTACCCAAGTAAATACACCCATGTTCCAGGACGTGCAGCCTGCTACATACCTCAATCCACCATCTGTCATAACGAACATGCAAAGTCAGGGTTCTGTCATCAATCCCCCCCCTTTTTTTACCATTAGGACAGGGACCAATGAAGGGGCCTACATAGGAGATGGAGATCATCTAAGAGAGACAGTGAGTAGTAATCCTCCAGAGGATGGAGATAAACTTAGAATCTACAATTTATCGTCTCGACATCTAGGGCCGCAAGAGATTAAGTTGCTCTCCAAGGGCCTTTCCTTTACGCCTCTACCCAAATTTGATAGCTTTAATTGGATAAAAGATGTAAATCTTTTTGCCCGTAAATTAGCTCTTAAAAAGTGGCATATCCAACTGGACACAGACTCAAGATCACAATTAAGGAGAGACGAGGAGACTAGACACTTGCTCCATGAGCTACTATTAGAGAGTGAAGGCATTGCCGCTGGATTTGAAGCACCATTTACGAACCTCAAACCTAGATCCCTGATGACTCCTCTGTTTTCTCAATACGCTAATATAGAGACTTTTGTGAGTCTCGTTACAGCGGATATAGAGTCCATCCGTCCTCAGAAGCATTTAATTAACTCAAATCTGACACTGGGAGAGCAACAAGCCCTGGAGACATTGAGGGCGGACCCGTCCATAGTCATCAAGCCCTCTGATAAGGGGGGGAACATGGTGATTATGGACCGGTCTGACTATGTCTCTATGGCAATGGATCTCCTGAATGATAGGGGAAAATACGAAACACTATCAGCGGATCCTACTGGTGAATACCTGGCCCAATTTAAAATTTTATTGGCAGATGCCAAAGAACAATTACTTATTTCCACGGATGAACACAAATACCTCTATAATGCACATCCCACGATTGCAACGTTCTATGCGTTGCCAAAAACGCACAAGGACACTACACCTATTCGCGGGAGACCCATAGTGTCAGGCAATAACTGCCTCACCCAGGGTGCCAGTGTCTATATTGATAAGATACTGGCCCCCTTTGTTGTCACTTTACCATCGTTTCTGAAAGACACCAAGGATACTGTATTAAAACTTTAGGACTTATCAGTAACAGAATCAACGACTCTAATGAGCTTAGATGTAGAGAGTCTATACAGTAACATTAGACACGACTTGGGTCTCACAGCCATTTCTCATTTTTTGAGCACTAAGAGCACTTTTTTCACAGCACACAACACTTTTGTTATTAATTTACTCCAATTTATCCTTACTCACAATTATTTTCTATTTAATGGCACTTTCTATCACCAAACACAAGGCACAGCTATGGGGGCTTCCTGTGCACCGACATATGCTAATTTATTTCTTGGGTGGTGGGAAGACACTATTGTTTTTGACGAAGTTTTTTGTTTTTTCACTGATCACATTATTTTTTGGGGGCGTTATATCGATGATGTCCTAATCCTTTGGGACGGAGATATTTCACTATTCACAGATTTTGTTCACCAACTTAACACTAATAGTATAGGCATGGTATTCACCAGCGAGGTAGGAGGCAGATCCATTAATTTTCTTGATTTGCACATCTACATAGATGAAGACCTCAAGAAACAGACAGAGGTTTTTCGCAAACCTACATCAGCCAACTCACTCCTTCATTGGAACAGTTGGCACCCGGATCGCCTCAAGGCCAGTATCCCCATAGGACAATATCTACGAGCACGTCGTAATTGCTCAGAGGACGTTAAGTTTGAAGAGGAAAGTAAGAGACTCTTCTCCAGATTTAGACAACGACAATACCCCAGGAAACATCTAAAAAGAGCCTACCATCGGGCAAAAGAAACAGACAGAAATTATACACTTAGGTCTGAAACCCGTAGAGATCAAGTAAACCAAATACGATGCATAGGATCCTATGATGGATATACCAACAAGATCATGGGAATCCTTCGCAAACACTGGCATTTGTTGTCAAATGATAGGGATTTGGCACCTGCGATAGGAGCGAAACCGAGCATAACCTTTAGGAGGGGACCTAATTTAAAAGATCTGTTGGTGCATAGTCATCTAGATGTATCCAACACGAACAAAAATTGGCTGAGCAACAAGACGGTTGGCTCATATGCATGTGGACATTGCACTTTTTGTACTTATATCATTAAAGGCAAGACTTTTACGAACCCCATAGACTCTCGGACTTATGAGATTAGGCAATTTATGAACTGCAACAGCAAAAACATTATCTATGTGGCCGTTTGCTCATGCCCGAGAATCTATGTGGGTAAAACGACTCAAGAATTTAAGAGACGAATTTCCCAGCATCTAAGCTGCATAAGAACAGCAAAGGACACCCCTATATCTCGTCATATGCAGGCTTGTCATAACAGCAGTTTGAAAGACATACGCTTTGTAGGTCTCTGTCAGTTACGTCTAGGTCCCAGGCGGGGTAATATAGATTCATTACTACTGAAAGAAGAGGCGAGATGGATACATAGACTCAAAAGTATGGCCCCTTTGGGTCTAAATGAAGGGTTTTCCTTCGCCGCTTTTCTAGATCTGCAATGAGTTATCATGGTTTAAGGCAAATTTGAGATGACAATAAAACACCCCCATGTATATTATGTCCACTCTGCTAATAAGATGGAAGGTCCCATGGAAACAGGGACTTTAACCCCTTAAGGACGCAGGACGTAAATGTACGTCCTGGTGAGGTGGTACTTAACGCACCAGGACGTACATTTACGTCCTAAGCATAACCGCGGGCATCGGAGCGATGCCCGTGTCATGCGCGGCTGATCCCGCCTGCTGATCGCAGCCAGGGACCCGCCGGCAATGGCCGACGCCCGCGATCTCGCGGGCGTCCGCCATTAACCCCTCAGGTGCCGGGATCAATACAGATCCCGGCATCTGCGGCAGTTCGCGATTTAAATGAACGATCGGATCGCCCGCAGCGCTGCTGCGGGGATCCGATCATTCATAACGCCGCACGGAGGTCCCCTCACCTTCCTCCGTGCGGCTCCCGGCGTCTCCTGCTCTGGTCTGTGATCGAGCAGACCAGAGCAGGAGATGACCGATAATACTGATCTGTTCTATGTCCTATACATAGAACAGATCAGTATTAGCAATCATGGTATTGCTATGAATAGTCCCCTATGGGGACTATTCAAGTGTAAAAAAAATGTAAAAAAATGTAAAAGTAAAAGTAAAAAAAAAGTGAAAAATCCCCTCCCCCAATAAAAAAGTAAAACGTCCGTTTTTTCCTATTTTACCCCCAAAAAGCGTAAAAAACATTTTTTATAGACATATTTGGTATCGCCGCGTGCGTAAATGTCCGAACTATTAAAATAAAATGTTAATGATCCCGTACGGTGAACGGCGTGAACGAAAAAAAATTGAAAAAGTCCAAAATTCCTACTTTTTTAATACATTTTATTAAAAAAAAAATTATAAAAAATGTATTAAAAGTTTTTTATATACAAATGTGGTATCAAAAAAAAGTACAGATCATGGCGCAAAAAATGAGCCCCCATACCGCCGCTTATACGG
Organism: Hyla sarda; assembly: GCF_029499605.1. Classification (NCBI taxonomy): domain Eukaryota; kingdom Metazoa; phylum Chordata; class Amphibia; order Anura; family Hylidae; genus Hyla; species Hyla sarda. The sequence goes on along the minus strand of NC_079189.1, from coordinate 390,830,193 downwards.
AAAAATAAAAAAGTTATAGGTCATCAAAATAAAGGGATTATAAACGTACTAATTTGGTTAAAAAGTTTGTGATTTTTTTTAAGCGCAACAATAATATAAAAGTATATAATAATGGGTATCATTTTAATCGTATTGACCCTCAGAATAAAGAACACATGTCATTTTTACCAGAAATTGTACGGCGTGAAAACAAAACCTTCCAAAATTAGCACAATTGCGTTTTTCGTTTTAATTTCCCCACAAAAATAGTGTTTTTTGGTTGCGCCATACATTTTATGATATAATGAGTGATGTCATTACAAAGGACAACTGGTCGCGCAAAAAACAAGCCCTCATACTAGTCTGTGGATGAAAATATAAAAGAGTTATGATTTTTAGAAGGCGAGGAGGAAAAAATGAAAACGTAAAAATTAAATTGTCTGAGTCCTTAAGGCCAAAATGGGCTGAGTCCTTAAGGGGTTAAATGAAGCAGGAGTTAGAACTCTACTCTAAAATTGTTTGCCATTGGTCATTTATCTCCCCTGCACTAAAATTCGATTGAACAACATAGATAATACTTACCTTTATGTTTATGTTTATGTTTATGTATGGTCACCCCATCATCTTTAAGATCGCATGATGTCGTTAACTAACTATAGGATCATAACCTATTGATTGTGTAATTAACTATATATAGGAATATTCAATGCAGTTAGTGACTGAAAACACCAGTTGACCATATGGTGGTCTTATCCTATGGGACAATGAGTCAGAGTAACTGTATATCTATGCTCCGGAACAGTAACATACATAGAAAATGAATGGACTGTAGATTTCTAAGTCCTAGCGCATGCGCCACATCTGTCATTGAGTTACACACTGGAAGCGAGCGGAATATTTTCTAAGTCCCCGCGCCTGCACACCAAATAGGAGGCGATGTTTAAGTCCGGGCGCATGCGCGGCAACAGGACAAGCGATCAATCGATCATGTGACTACACACATGATCAGGACATCATAACAATGGCGCATCGTGATGATATCAGCTTACGTCATCAGATACGAACAGGTAAACATCAACCTGGTTGGCCATTTTCCACACAGGAAAGTGAGGTGGAAAGCACCCATTGGATATAAGGAAAAGAATCAGGGATTGGCCCGGTAGAGTGTCGGGGAGTGATGAGGTAATTAACCTAGGATATAAAAGACAGAGTGAGACACGTGGACGGGTGTTTGCCGCATATTCCTCCTGAAGACGGCGCAGGTGCGCCGAAACTAGTAGAGGAGGCAAATTTCAGATTTTAATCTATTTCACAGATTCCATTTGTTTGGGTACTGCAGACCCATAAGACAGGAAACTACTGGGTTAATCCCAGAATTCATTACTTATCTGGAACTGTGAAATTTGGGGTTTTAATCACTTGTCATCATTTTCTATGATAATACAATAAAAGTTATATTTTATTTTGGGGGGTTCACCCTATAGGGATTTGTGCCCTGGGCTTAGGCCCCGGGTTTGTGTGATATATATTAGTGGGATCCCTAACCCACCCAGGGGTTCTTCTTGTGGTTGAATGCGAATATTGACACAATTTGATTGCGCAAATCACTTCATTAAACTCCATTTAGTAAGGTCCAGGCTCCAGGGCATCTAAAATGGCTGATCCACATGTGAGGACATGGGGCAAGGAATGCTGGGAAGTTGGGAACAAGGATCGGCGGGATGACCCTGAATCACATGCAGCATGCAGCCTATCCGCAGCCAGCCACCCCTGTGATGTCACAGCCCTATATAATCGGCAGCCATCTTGTGGCCACTCACATCAGCATTCGATTGCAGAGAGAGAGGGACAGAGAGCAGTGTGTTGCACAGAAAAACTTTTTTTTACAGCAGCGATTCACCTCAAGCCCAAATCCAGCCTAGAAGCACTGATAGGGAAGGGAATGAGATTGAGAGAGAAAGTGCAATTTTGGGTGTAGTACAAAGCACCTGTGTGCTGCCACACTGGTGTGTACAACAACTGCAAAACTAATAGTAGCCAGCCAGTTAGGGTGAGCAGAGCACTAAAAGCGTATTGTCCTCTATTAAGTGTAACATGTGTGTACATCTAAGTGGTGTACCATTTTGTTCCTGTTAAAGTCTCAAGGGCATAGTTACTGTGAAAGACCAGCCAAAAGTACACACCTGCTGGGGTTATAGAAAAATACAGTTTTAAGCGTACTGGAGCGCATTGTACTCCCCTCATAAGTGCATACCACATATATTCATCTACGTGGTGTACCATTTTGTTCCTGTTAAAGTCTTAAGGGCCTATTTACTGTGAAAGGCTAGCCAAAAATACACACCTGCTGTTGTTGTACACAAATACTGTTTTAAGCGTACTGGAGTGGATTGTACTCCCCTCATAAGTACATACCACATAAGTACATCTATGTGGTGTACCATTTTGTTCCTTTTAAAGTCTTAAGGGCATAGTTACTGTGAAAGGCCAGCCAAAAATAAACACCTGCTGCTGTTCTAGACAAATACTGTTTTAAACGTAGTGTAGCATATTGTACTCCCCTCATATGCACAGTAAGTATGTCAGGCAAAGAAGTGCCAGAATGTGCACAGAAGAGTGGCAGATTCCTAAATTCACCAGGTGCAGGCAGAGTTTGCAGCAGACTAGGGGCGAGTGGCAGCAGGAGTCGCAGCGAGAGGCCTGAGCTCCTGGTATCAGCTAGCGGTCGTGTCTCGACCAGCAACCCATCTGCCATCATTGACTGGTTAACTCGGTAATCCACTTCTTCACAAGTGATATCTCACACCCCCAGTCAACAGTATGTGGGTTCCTCAGACACAACCATCAGTTGGCATGGCTCGGGAGCAGTCCCTGTCCTCCAATTTCCTCTATTCTGTTCCCTCCCCTATAGAAGTATCCTATGCTGTGGGTTCAGCTCCACTTTTTAGTCAGGACGATCTATTAGATGACAGTAAGCAGCTACTGCCCAGCCAAGAACTGAAGGACACATCCCCCGCTTCCTTCACTAGGCGGGCAAGTAGTGATGAGGAGAGTGGCGTGGTAGGTGGTGTTTGGAGCATTCAGGCTCCTGAAGCACACACTGTTGAGGAACCTGAGGAGGACATCAGTGACGTGCAGACACAACTCGATGATGATATAGCCGATAGCACTTGGGGCTTCATCATCAGGAGAAGAGGGTGGCAGGTTGCCCATGAGGCAGCAGTTGAGCCAGCAAGACGGTAGCATGGTTGGGAGTCAGCATGGCGGCAGCAGTGGGAAGTCTGGAGCCAAACGTGCCCGAGGTATTTGGTATCGCTGCGTGCATAAATGTCTGAACTATTAAAATATATTGTTAATTATCCCGTATGGTGAACGGCGTAAACGTAATTTTTTTTTTAAAAAGTCCAAAATTGCTGCTTTTTTGTCACATTTTATTCCAAAAAAAATTTATAAAAAATTAATATAAAGGAAAAACCTAAGCAAATGTGGTACTGATAAAAACTAAAGATCATGGCGCAAAAAAATGAGCCCTCATTTTGCCCCATATACGGAAAAATGAGAATATAGGTGGTCAAAATAGGGCAATTTCATTTTGTTAAAATGGTTTGAGATTTTTTTTAAGCGGTACAATTATAGAAAAGCATTTAATCATGGGTATAATTTTAATCGTATTGACCCACAGAATAAAGAAAACATGTCATTTTTACCGGAAAGTATACAGCGTGAAAACAAAACCTTCCAAAATTTGCTAAATTGCGGTTTTCTTTTCAATTTTCCCACATAAATTATATTTGTTTGGTTGCGCCGTACATTTTATGTTAACATAGTTGATGTCATTACAAAGTACAATTGGTGACTCAAAAAACAAGCCCTCATATGGGTCTGTGGATGGAAATATAAGAGAGTTATGATTTTTAGAAGGCGAGGAGAAAAAAAATGAAAATGCTAAAATAAAATTGGTCTGGTCCTTAAGGCCAAAATGGGCCTGGTCCTTAAGGGGTTAACAAAATGACTGCTGTCTCGGATTTTTCCCAGCTTGCAATGCGGTCGAGACCTGACTCACTAGTCAGCTGATGACAGGGAGCCTGTCTTCTTCAATGGGTGGAGAGAGCAATCTGCAAGTAATGCAACAGCTGGAGGCACCCTGATTAAAAACCACAGGTCTGCAGCTCATTTATGTTTCAATGGGTGGGGTGGCTGATGTGTGGGAAGGAGGAAAATGGTATCATGGGATTTGTAGGCAAACAAGAAAACTGAAAACAGGAAATACAAGTTCACAGAAAGCTAGCCACAGTGTTCTGGTAATCTCACAGCATAGCCATTTAGCCCAAGACAAGCGCAGATCTTTCCTAAGCATGTCCATTACTGCCTGCCAGGTACGTACTAAAATCACCTTATGCTGGATAACCCCTTTACATTAAACTTTAAAAAATGTTATCTATCTAAAATCTTCAGTTTGAATTTTCAGAAATATATTTAATCTTTTCTATTGTGAGGCCTTATGGTCTCATCATGCTGCTGCCACCTTTAGGGACATAAAACTTGTGAATCTAATCAAAATCTTAAATTTTAATTTTAAAAAAATTGATGTAATCTTAAAATTTTAATTTAAAAAAATAAATTGATGTAATCTTTTCAAGACTGAGGGCCTATGGTCATCAACGTCATATATTACCTGTGGAATTACCACAAGAATCCAGTCAAGCAGGTTGGAGCCATAACAATGAACCATAACTGATTAAATGAAACATTCGCACTTTCACAGCTGGGGGGGGGGGGGGGGGGTCTGAGAGACAGGAGCTGGAACAGGTGGTAGCTCACCTGGGGAGGGCTGCCAGCTCTATTTTGAGAAAAGTACTCGAATTCAAGTACCCCTGAAATTTTTCAAGAAAATGAAGTATTTCTCACAGAAAAGGAGTGCAGAAACACATGTTTTGCTATACACGTTTATTCCCTTTATACTGTATGTATTGGAACTAAACCAAAAAAAGGGAGGAAAAAAAGCAAATTGGACATAATGTCCCATCAAACTCCAAAAATGGGCAGGACAAAATTAATGGCACCCTTTCAAAATTGTTGGATAAATAAGACAGTTTCAAGCAAGTCCATATCCAGAGATCTAGATTTGCCTTTGTCCACAGTATGCAACATTAGCTTGCAACCCATGGCACTGTAGCTAATCTCCCTGGACATGGACGGAAGAGAAAATTGATGAAAGGTGTCAACGCAGGATAGTCTGGATGGTGGATAAGCAGCCCCAAACAAGTTCCAAAGATATTCAAGTTGTCCTGCAGGCTCAGGGAGCATCAGTGTCAGCATGAACTATCCGTTGACATTTAAATGAAATAAAACACTATGGCAAAGAGACCCAGGAGGACCCCACTGCTGACACAGAGACATAAAAAAGCAAGACTACATTTTGCCAAAAGGAACTTGAGTAGGTTAAAATCCTTCTGGAAAATGTATTGTGGACAGATGAGACCAAGATAGAGCTTTTTGGTAAAGCACATTATTCTACTGTTTACCGAAAATGGAATGAGGCCTACAAAGAAAAGAACACAGTATCTACATTGAAATATGGTGGAGGTTCAATGATGTTTTGGGGATATTTTGTTGCTACTGGCACTGGGTGCCATGAATGTGCGCAAGGCATCATGAAATCTGAGGATTACCAATGGATTTTGGGTCACACTGTACAGCCCAGTGTCAGAAAGCTGGGTTTGCATCCAAGATCTTGGGTCTTCCAGCCGGACAATGACCCCAAACATACGTCAGAAAGCACACAGAAATGGATGGCAACAAAGCGCTGGAGAGTTCTGAAGTGGCCAGCAATGAATCCAGATCGAAATCCCATTGTACACCTGTGGAGAGATCTTAAAATTGCCGTTTGGGAAAAGGCGCCCTTCCAATAAGAGAGACCTGGAGCAGTTTGCAAAGGAAGAGTGGTCCAACATTCCATCTGAGAGGTGTAAGAAGCTTATAGATGGTTATAGGAAGCGACTGATTTCAGTTATTTGTGCAACCAAATATTAAGTTAAGGGTGCCAATAATTTTGTCCAGACCATTTTTGGAGTTTGGTGTGACATTATGTCCAAATTGCTTTTTTTCCTCCCTTTTTTGGTTTAGCTCCTATACACACAAAGGGAATAAACATGTGTTTAGCAAAACATGTGTTACTGCAATCCTTTTCTGTGATATATTTCAGTGCCATGACTGTATACACTATTAGAGCTGTAATTACTGTGGCTGCTGGCACCAGACTTGCCCTCCAATGGGTCCTCAATAGAGATGAGCGAATCAAATCAGATGAATCAAATTTTTTAAAAATTCAATCCTCTCTAGTCTTCGTCATATATTACTGAGAGGGCGGGGTTGGAACAGGTGGTAGCTCGCCTCACGGCAGACCGCGCTCAATGCTCACCAGAATGGGTACTCAAAAAATTTAAATAAATTCTAATTAAATTAAATAGAAATTACATTAAAAAAATCTCTTTAATCTATTCAATTTTGATGCCATATGGTATCCCTTCTGCCACATCCAGACGCTCCGCGGCAGTGATTCTAATAGCGATGCCTCCAATCTGCATGTCATACTGAATAACAGTATTATTTCACTAACACAGCACACTTCCTATGCGTGTTACGAAACGGCAAAGTGTTCTACACCCCTAATGAGGCTCTCTGTAGCCCAGAAATAGTCTTTTTTAATAGCAATTCACCGCAAATAAATTCGGACCAAAACTATTTTTTTTTTATTCAGCAAATCGTCCGAATCAAATTTTTCTAAAATTCGCTCATCTCTAGTGCTATCCATTGAAGGTAATAAAGGGTAAATGTTATTTTAATGTGTGTATATATGCTCTCCAACATTCTCTGTTACAGTTAGGCTATGTATAAACCGCATTTTACTATATGTCAGAGGTATACATCAGGAATGTTTCCAACTGTATGACTCCAATGTACACACCCGACATGATGTATACTATAAGGTACATGCCACCTGTCAGAGGCCAGCAACCAATCACAGCTCAGCTTTCATTTCATGACTGTTTACTACAGGATTTACAGACAGATTTTCTTGTAGACACTTGATAAATCTGCCCCTAGGTGTGAAAGATTTGTCCCATTCATTCACATCCTATCACAAGCACACACTTTCTGAATGAATTCCTTGACAGTGCACGGCATGCTGTATTTATTTAGAGGTGCATGCCTCTACATAAATCCAGGCCCATCTGAGGCTTCCTCTGTGCACTTTGAGATCACAGTTTAAAGCAAACCTTTTTAAAGGGCAAAAAAATGCAAACCTTTGCACAAACCAAGTAGTTTGTCCCAAAAATTGCAACTTTTTGATGATCTGCACTAGGTGTTGATTTAATATATGTTCTCCCTCGTTTTTTTTTTTTTCTACTTGAATGAACACTAAACAATCATCTGTAAGCAATGGAGGAAAAGAAAGAAATTAACTTACTGTATGTGTTCTCTACAATATTTTCACAATAGTGGACCGCTCTGCCCACACCTGGAAGTCTGGGCAGAGTGAAAAATGAGTACAATGACAATCTTAACAATCTCCAAGGCACTAACTTAAAACCTTTAAACAAAATAAAAGTTGCTATATGTCATTGAACGGTGTCAATATATGTGAAGATATTCATTTTAGAAATATAACTTTGTGTGATGTGTCTGCTTTGAGATGCTGATTCTGTCCATATTCAGTTTAGATTCCAAAGGTAAAGTATTAGTCAAGCAAGATGTCAAGTCCATTCCCACTCCTATTCACACCAGTCCATGTGGAACCTGCGTGAGTAATGACTTTCACAATCACTACTGACAGAGAGGTTATGACTATGTTGATCTTTAAAGAAGGTAATGAAAATCTAATCACTTTTACTTGGTGCAAATTCTACATCACAAATAGGCCACTGCTTATGCTTCACAATCCGATAACAACATATATATCTGCATTATTTCAATATACAGAACAAGCAGGAAAAAACAAAATGCAAGCCAGGAGCAAAAAGAAGGACAGGCAATGTCAGAAAACAAATTACCTCTAATATCACCGGTGGCGTCTGATAAAATCTGAATCAAAACACCTTCTATTGTATTAAAGACAAAGCAAACTGAGGAATCTGTCATTGAAACATTTCTGAAAGCTTTACAGGGGTTGTCTGCAGATACAAAAAAAAGTCTTTATATGTTTCCAGAAATTGTGCCAGTCTTGTGTAACTTTCAATTCATAGGCTTATTATTATATTATGTTCCTATAAGACTGGCAATAGATTAGGAATAGTAGCCTTGTACTCATTCTCATTGGTGTTTGGTGACATGTTTTCTTATCCATTTTTATTCACTAAACAGTTTGGTAATATTTACATATTGTAAGTGGAAAATAATAAACAGGATTTTCCAGCCAATAATGTATATGAAGCCAATAATAGTGCACAGCATCTAGGAACAATGTAATAAAATGAGCATTGTCCACTGTCCCTGGCATTATTACCATATAGAGGCACAGTGGGATATTATCACTATATGGGGCACAGGAGGGCATTCATACTATATTGTGCACAGAGGGTATTATTAACCCCTTCCCGACCCATGACATACATGTACGTTATGATCAGAAAGGTTTTCCTGACTTATGACGTACACCTATGAACGTATGTCATGCAGATACTGGCTGTGCCCGGTAAGATGGTGGCTATCACTAATAGCCAGTCATCTTACATCGGGACCTACGGGGGTTTTGTCCCCACCACCATGATCGCTACTACCAGCTAGTCATATCTGACTAGCCAATGGAAGCGTTTCGCAATGAGAATCCTGAGCAGAACGGTGTGTGTCCCGATCATGGGGATAGGGACACACACACTGCTCTGCTAAGTGTCCTCAGTGTCCTGTCCCCCTTCCCTGATGTCTCGTCCCCCTTCCCTAATGTCCTTTACGTAAAGGATCATCTTCAGTGTTCCGGTCACCGCTCCCCCGGTCCCGGCACCTACTGCTATGGTCCATAGTCCATAGCAGTAGATGTGACCCCGGGCCGGAGGAGCGGTGACCAGATCCCTGTGGGGGCAGCAGTACAGACATACAGCCTCCAGCCATACACCGTATATGGCTGGAAGCTGTACGTCTGTGGGGTGGGGGAAGCTGCCTACTATTGTGGGGGAACTGCTGAACTAATGTGGGGGGGAGCTGCCTACAAATGTGGGGGGAGCTGCCTAATATTGTGGGGGGGAGCTACCTAATATTGTGGGGGAACTGCCTACTATTGTGGGGAACCTGCCTACTATTGTGGGGGAAATGCTAACCTAATGTGGGGGAGCTGCCTACTATTGTGGGGGAACTGCTACTATTGTGGGGGAGCTGCCTACTATTGTTGGGGAGCTGCCTATTAATGTGGGGGAGCTGCCTACTATTGTGGGGGAGCTGCCTACTATTGTGGGGGAGCTGCCTATTAATGTGAGGGAACTCCCGACCTAATGTGGGGGAGCTACTACAAGGTACCGTACATCACGGTAGGAGAGGTAGTCTTATACGGGGAGTATATCCTAAACTCTACATTTTAACTGTAAAAGTTGGGGGTCGTCTTATAAGCCCAGTCGTCTTATACGCCGGCATATATGGTAGGAGTCACAAGTGACAGGAGTCAGGACTGACTGGAGTAGTACTGGGCTCAGTGGGCTGGCTGTGTAGTGCTAGCAGAGCATCTCCAAAACTGAAGTTTCTTTGTAGATTTGTATTCATAGACCTGCTGAAAATGTGGAGAATGTGTAATGCATGTTCGCACTCAATAAAGTGTTTGAAAATAAACTTGTATTTAGATGCATTTTACTTTTTTACATCCAGGGCAGGATCTTCATTGGCGCTCATGGAGCACCTGCTCCTGGCCCCGTGTCCACAGGGGGCCCTGTCACATTCGGGACATCCCTGTGGGCTGCTCAGTAGCGGATCGGGCCCCCCCCCCCCTGATAGCCCAGCCACCCTGGACTCCTCCTGCTTTTTCTATATTTCATATTTCCTTACCTGGCCGCGCTCGGCAGGCTCAGGTGATGCGTCGGGTCATGTGGGCTGTGACAAGAGACGTCTACTGCGGCTCCTCTGCACGACGTAAGGGACATCATTCATCATTTCCTGCAGGGCACAGGTTTCTTCATTACACCCCTGCGCTGCAGGAAATGACGAGTGCCATCCCTGACGCCGTGCAGAGGAGCCGCAGGAGACGTAACTCGTCACAGCCCACAAGACCCAACGCATCACCTGAGCCTGCCGAGAGCGGCCAGGTAAGGAAATATGAAAAATAGAAAAAGGAGGAAGAGGGGGGAGCAATGATGGGGGGAATAATTGTCAAGGGGGGGAATGATGAGCGGGTTGGGGGGGGTAATGATGAGCATGGGGGGTTAATGATGAGCAGGTGGGGTTAATGATGAGCAGGGGGGGTTAATGATGAGCAGGGGGGTTAATGATGAGCATGGGGGGTTAATGATGAGCAGGGGGGTTAATAATGAGCAGGGGGGGTTAAAGATAAGCAGGGTGGGTAAATGATGAGCAGGGGTGGAAATGATGAGCAGGGGGGGTAATGATGAGCAGGGGGGGTTAATGATGAGCAGGGGGAGGTTAATGATGAGCAGGGGGGATTAATGATGAGCAGGGGGGGTTATTGATGAGCAGGGGGGGTAATGATGAGCAGGGGGGGTAATGGTGAGCAGGGGGGGAATGATGAGCAAGGGGGGAAGGATGAGCAGGGGGGAGAATGATGAGCAAGGGGGGAGCAGGGGGGGAGAATTATGATCAGGGGGGGAGTGATGAGCAGGGGGGGTAATAATGAGCAGGGGGGTAATGATGAGCAGGGGGGAGAATGATGAGCAGGGGGGTTGGGGGTAATGATGAGCAGGGGGGTTAATGATGAGCAGGGGGGGGTTAATGCTGAGCAGGGGGGTTAATGATGAGCAGGGGGGGTTTAATGATGAGCAGGGGCGGGTTAATGATGAGCAGGGGGGGTTAATGATGAGCAGGGGGGGTAATGATGAGCAGGGGGGAATGATGAGCAGGGGGGGAATGATGAGCAGGGGGGAATGATGAGCAGGGGGGGGGGAATAATGAGCAGGCGGGGGGAATAATGAGCAGGGGGGGGAATGATGAGCAGGGGGGAGAATGATAAGCAGGGGGGAGAATGATGAGCAGGGGGGAGAATGATGAGCAGGGGGAGAATGATGAGCAGGCGGGGAATGATGAGTAGGGGGGATGATGAGCAGGAGGGGGGAGAATGATGAGCAGGGGAAAACACGGGAAAGGAGGCGGGGGGTTAAATATGGCACAGAGGTTGATAAAAGGGGAGGAAGGAGGGGGGGCAAACTGGGGATCAAGGGGAATCAAAGTTGGGGGGATGATGAGGCATATAGTTCAGAGCTATAGTCATTTATTTTACATTTATTTTTTTCCCCTCAAATTTTCCTGTGAAAATGAGGGTACATGTTATATGCCAGTGCGTGTTATACGCAGATAAATACTGTAATCCCCCCCCCTCACATTCAGCAGGACATCCCTGTGTCCTGAAAGATCTTTTTGGGACACAAGGATGTCCCAGTTACCTTTCTGTGGCCCCTGGAGGTAGCGCACGCAGGGACATCACTGACGTCCCGTGCGTGCGCCCATAGGAGCGGAGCAACGAGGATGCACGCATGGTAAGTTACCTAAACGTCATCTTCAGTGCTCCAACCACCGCTCCTCCGGTCCCAGGGACAGGGGTCCGCGGGCCCCATCATAATGAAGTGCTCCGTCTTCCAGGCAGTCTTAATCTGGCCCTGATTACATCAGTATTTTCATAACAAACAATACATGTGCTTAGGGGGTAAGGGTTTCTTTAACTAATCTAGTGGAAGAGACTCGAGTGCTAAAATCAACGGGTTAGGGGGCGCAAATTACTTGCCTTGCCCCGGGTGCTGACAACCCACGCTACGCCACTGGTGCCGCGTGCATGATCCCATGGCTCCCCAGCGGCGGGACTCCTGCAATCAGGCATCTTATCCCCTATCCTTTGGATTGGGGAAAAGATGTGTAAGCACCGGAGAACCCCTTTAAAGTAAAACAATATCAGGGGAAATGTATTTACTTTTTAGAGACGTATGTGACTCACACTGACTTTTGTTTTTATGACAGGGTCTATATTATGTGCTGGATTTATTGGATGACGCCACACAAGGGGTGGTTTATTTTTAGGGATGATGTATTATATGGTTTAATAAGGCCATAAAATAGACAAGGCAAGTTCCTATTGTCATACTTGACCTTAAATATATAACTAGCATAAAAAATGAGTTTCAATGCTTGAACAGATCAACATGTATTAATCTCTGGAAATGTTCCTTAACCGAGAGAAAGTGCAGTGTAAGCCTGAATTAAAGTGACTGCTCTAAAGCTCAGCTTTCTACCAAGACTGCTGTGAATACATTTATTTCTCTGCTGAAACCCTCTGCCATATACAAGCAAAGTATGAGTTTATTGACACACCATCATATAGAATTCTCTCTAAAAGGATTCTGTACTTTCTTGATGTATTTTTCCCACACATTTTCTGTGTGCGATGACCTGTCTATGAACTACTTGAATTCATGAATATATAAATTCCTCCAAGCGTATAATCTTAGTAAATAAAATATGCTATGAACACTTTGTATAGATGTTTTGTCAACCATGTCTTCTCATTGGCTTGCCACTTTATTTGGTCATGGTTGGCATTTGCTAAACAGAATGCACTAAACATGCAGGACCATGAATTAGAGTTATTTAGTTTAGAAAAATTACAGCTTAGGGGTTATCTAATAAGTATGTATCAGGGAGCAGTCCAGAAATCTCTTTTATGATGTATTTATAACAAGGGGCATCCTCTAGAGGAAAGAATGTTTAAGCACAGACGAGCAGTAAGACTATGAAACTCTTTGCCAGAAGAAGTGGTCATGGTGAACTCAATAAAAAAAAATCAAAAAAAGGCCTGTATGTTATTTTTTTTTTTTTGTATGTTTTATTTTTATTTTTTGGGTTGAACAAATTATGTTACATTAGGGAATTTCCCCCTGTCATACATAGCCATCCATTTTTGGCATTATGAAAAAGCTAATGTAAATCACCCAGAGACTAACATGACAATCTTTTGTCTCCTATCGGGAAATACTGTAGAGTCTATGGATACACTTTCTATATTTGCTAGATTTTCTGACCCACACGGCAATGGGACACCAAAACTTTCTCAAACACATACACACTAGGGCCAATAGCACAGGAGATCAATTAGCCCTAATCAGTATATTTTTTGAGTGTAGGGGAAAACTGCCATAGCAGACGTAAACACACATACTCAATAGTACTCATGTAGTAGAGTTGGGACTAAACTATTTTACTACCTATATTCTTCATATTGCTTAACATCAGCAGAATCATTTTGTTACGAGAATATTAACTCATAAACATAGGAACCCCTTACCTTGTTTCATCCTTGTAAATTGCCTAACAAGACAGCATGGCCACCTTTATGAACCTGGGCGTTGATTTCAAGGTTCATATGACTACATGTAAGGGAGCATTCACACCACATTTTGGGGGTATGGCAGCTGGAGAATTTGAAAAAACATCCGCTGCCGTATCCCCGACGGCACCTGCGCCGCATGCCATTCATTTGAATGACTCCGAAGGTGTCAGATAGTGGCTCTGGTTGGCTCATTTTTAAAGCTTATCTGGTTTTTTTGCCGGATTGAAAACCGTGGTCTGCCAATAAACCATAGTCCGGCAATAAAACTGACTCTGTGAGGCTCATTCAAATAAATGGGATGCTGCTGGGGTCCGGTGGGAATAAAGCAGCAGCCGGTTTTTAAATTATCCTGCCGGATCTGGAGCCTGTATCCCCAAAACGTGGTACGAATGCCACCGGCCGAAAAGCGGGTGTCACCGGGCAAAACAAGTCACCTCCATGTATGTACTGTGTGTTATCTGCATGATACAATAAAGCCGCATATCTGTGAGAAGCTGTGCTGGACCCTTTTCTTGTTCTTGATAAATCTAAATACATTTGCCATAAGGAACTTGTGGTGACCGGTAAGCCATATGTTGTTCGGAAAACAGACGCGCCTTGGACAGCTTGTCTATCGTAATGAGATTTTATCCAGGATTCACCAAACATCTACACGCCTCCTCTGGTCGTATGTGGTATTACAACATGGCTCCATTCACTAGAATGTAATAGAGCTGCCGCACCGCACACAACCTGAGGACAAGGACAAGTGTCGTGCTGTATCTGGAAAAAAGTAGGTAGTTTGATTATTCTGAAAAATTCTCCCCCCCCCCCTTCTTAATATTATTCAATATAACTATACTTGAAAATAAACCAATGAAAATACAGTCTGTACAACGCTATGACCTTCTTTGCCATAAGATTTGTTTCTGAAGAAACCAGGTGAACACTTTTAAGAATTCCACATTGCACAGCACATATTTTAAGGATAGCAGTGTAGACAAAGGTTAAATTAAGCCTGAAATTGCTCTCTTGCATTCCCTGTGACAGTATAATGTGCGCTGCCAGAAGACGTCAAGCAGCGTAAGTGCAGCACCAAGCTGCACTACATGCTGAGTAACCTATTACGCTGGCCGAAAACTAGAGCCTGGAAAACAAATGACATCAGTTTATTTAAGAAGTAGCACTTACTGTAAATTCATTTAATACCTATTAGAGGACCACATGTTATTATCCCTGGAGCCTGCTTTACATCACCAGTACTTGAAGCTGTTCATACAGCATGAAACCATGTCTCCCTGTTGTGGACGAAAACAGAATATCGTAATTGTCTTTTGGGGTAACACAGTCTGGCAGAACAATATGTTCACTAGCTGAGGTTGACATCAGCAATCGCTGAGCTTCTCTACTAAATGGAGTAGAACAGTGGTCTCCAAACTGTGGACCTCTAGCTGTTGCAGAACTACCACTCCTATCATGCCCGGACAGCCGTTGGCTGTCTGGGCATGCTAAGAGTGGTAGTTTTGCAACAGCTAGAGGTCCGCAGTTTACAGACCACTGGACTAAAAGCAAGGCAGAATGTATCAAACCTGTATCAAATGTATCAATGTATCAAATTTGACAGGATCCATTATATCTTTATAAAGAAAGTTTCCAGAGTTGGTAAGCATTGGATAAATCTAGGATGATAACTATCTACAATGAACATCTCTAGTTTTGTCTTTGCTTTTAGTGTAGCTGCTTTTTAGAACGTACGTGGGAGGTCATTGAACAGACAGAATAGTAGAAGGAAAAGGAGCAGGGTTCATAGATGCAACAACACAACTTCATGTAACATTAAATTAACTGGTGCCAGAAAATGTAACAGATTTGTAAATTACTTCTATTCAAAAATCTTAATACTTCCAGTACTTATCATCTGCTGTATGCTACAGAGAAAGTTATTTTCTTTTTGAATTTTTTTTTCTGACCACAGTGCTCTCTGCTGCCATCTCTGTCCATGTCAGAAACTGTCCAGAGTAGGATAAGTTTGCTATGGGGATTTACTCCTGCTCTGGACAGTTCCCGACATGGACATAGGGGCATAAAATAACAACACAACTTCCTCTGCAGTATACAGCACCTGATAAGTACTGGAAGGATTAAGATTTTTAAATAGAAGTAATTTACAAATCTGAGAAAAATAAATAAAACCATCACCTCAAGACTATACCAGATAAACTGATACATGATGAATTTAAACAGAAATGGAGAACCGTGCTTCCGATTGATGATGATAGCAAAGAATATATTTATTAAAACAAATACAAGAAATATATATAAAAAGCCTCCTTACACAGGGCCCTTGTGGGGAGGCAAATGGTATATAAAATAGAATAAAACAATTATACCGCTCTATAAGAATAACAGGAAAACCATTAATCCGGCATCTGTTAGTCCGAAAGTTCTCAAACTCCGCAAGGATGATGCATATGAATGTATATATATTTTAATGTTCCATATGTAGCTAGCCGTATCAAAATTATATATTTACCAGCTGGTGATATTCAGAGTGTCAGAGTTGTCCAAGATCCATAAATGTCCGAGACTCCGTATGCTGTATTGGGCTTTGGCGTGTGCTCCTGCGGCTGGTCTGCCTGCCACAGACCGGGGGAAAGCCGCTGATCACGGAGAAGAGAAATGGAGCGGAAAAGGTGATACAGCCTCGTGGAGAGTCTCGGCTTCTGACGTCAGCCAAATGATAGGGCTGATGGAAATGGAAAAGCCGGTAATGGTAGATGGAACCATGCGGCGGGATTAGAGATCAGTGTCGGTCTTTGCGGTCATGTAGAAGTCCCAAATAGATGCGGTATGATGCAGTAATTCACTTCTAGACGGGTTCCAGGGTACTAAATGAGATGACCCTTTCTTCTGTAGAAATATCATACTATAGAAGCAACAGTTCCTTTTATACATAGCCACGTTAATTAGGCCAGGTGAAAATAGCTTGTCAAGTAGCAAGAACCGAAATGGATTTTTTAAATAAACTGTCAAAGTCAATCCATATATATATATATATATATATATATATATATATTGACATATATACCATATATACTTGAGTATAAGCCGAGTTTTCCAGCACGATTTTTCGCGCTGAAAGCGCCCCGCCTCAGCTTATACTCGAGTGAACTCTCCGCCTGTCAATCTCTTCATGAGTGGTCTTCAGCCTGCATCCCTCCAGATGTTGCAAAACTACAACTTCCAGCATGCCCGGACAGCCATCGGCTGTCCGGGCAAGCTGGGAGTTGCAGTTTTGAAATATCTGGAGGTCCGCGGGTTGAAGACCACTGCGCGGGCCTTCGTCATCATCCAGACCCCCCCTTTAGTTTTCTACACCCCTCCCCTCGGTGGGAAGGAAGGGTGAGCTCGTCCGGGCCATCTATGCTGCAGGGACCGTCCGGTGGGGAGGGTTAGTCGTACCGGGCTGTACATTTTCACCAGGAGGCCCTCTTCTCCGCTCGCTCCGGGCTGGTCCCAGACTAGTGACGTTGCCTTGACGACGACGCGCAGGGACTTTCATGCGCATGAACGTCCCTGTGCGTCGTCGTCAAGGCAATGTCATTGGACCGTGGCCGGCCCTGAGCAAGCGGAGAAGAGGGCCTCCCGGTGAAAATGTACAGCCCGAAACGACTAACCCTCCCCACCGGACGGTCCCTGCAGCATAGATGGCCCGGACCAGCTCACCCTTCCTTCCCACCGAGGGGAGGTGAGTAGAAAACTAAAGGGGGGGGGGGTCTGGATGATGACGAAGGCCCGCGCAGTGGTCTTCAACCTGCAGACCTCCAGATGTTTCAAAACTACATCTCCCAGCATGCCCGGATAGCCAATGGCTGTCCGGGCATGCTGGGAGTTGTAGTTTTGCAACATCTGGAGGTCCGCAGGTTGAAGACCACTGAGGGGTTTGACAAGCGGTGATGATGAAAGGGGGGGGGATGATGACAGGGTGATGATGAAGGGTGGGAGATGATGACGGGGTGATGATGACGGGGTAAAAATGACAGGCTGATGATGGTGGTGGTGATAATGACAGGTTGATGAAGGGGGGTGTTAATGACGGGGGTGTTAATGACGGGGGTCTGGATGATGACAGGGGGGATGATGACAGGGGGGATGATGACATGGGGGGGATGAAGACATGGGGGATGATGTACCGGTATTTCCCACCATAGGCTTATAGTTATCAATAACTTTTTCTGGGTTTTTGGGGTGAAATTAGGGGCCTCGGCTTATATTCGGGTCGGCTTATTCTCGAGTATATACTATATATGGTATATATATATATATATATATATATATATATATATATATATATTCAATAGATTATCAAAATCCATTTGTAGACGTTTCAGAAGAACATAAGATGTAATTCCAAAACTGTCAACCCAATCAGAAAAGAAATGTTACAAAATAAAGAAATAAATATTAGAGATAATAATAATAAAAGTAAAAATTTTAATAAAAATAGAAATAACATTGAAAATAAAAATAAATATAAAAATAATAAAAATAACATTAAAAATAGTAAAATGAAGAAATAATAAAATAAAAAATAATAAAATACATAAAAGCCAGATACATAAATTGACAACGTCAAAAATTACATAGGGCGCATGGTGGTCCCCGATGAGCGTCCATATATGGAAATGGATGCTCGACGGGAAACAGCGTGCATCCTATAAGAATTCAAATAATTCAAAGTTTGAATTCAAACCTCTAAGTTCCAAGGTGTTAAATTCATATATCTTCTTACTTTCTGCTCTGGACATCCTAACTACATAGCTTCCTCTTCTCCAATCCTTCTTAATTATCTGTAGACCCGTGTATGAAAAACTAGTCAGTTCTGTTTTATGAATATTTGTGAAATGTGCTGATAACGGATGTTTTAGATTTCCATTTTTTATATTTGTTATATGTTCAGCAATTTGTGTGTTTAAGGGCTCTTTTAGTTCTACCTATATATTGCTTTTTGCAACTACATTCGATCAGGTATAGTACCCCATTTGTATGACACAAAATATGATCTTCAATAGTCCATTTGAACTCAGAGCTACATGATGTTACCTCTAGAGTTTTTTTAGGACCTTTTGTTTTTAGGCAATTGGGGCACATCTGCAACGAAAAAACCCTTTAGTACTTAAGCATGTCTTAGAGTCACTTTTGTCTTTGGGGGGAGATTTTACAGTTGGGGCTATAGAAGTTAGGAGCTTTAATATAAATTATGGGGGGATGGTCTGGAAGCGATCCACCTATCTACTTATCATGTTTAATAATGTGCCAGTGTTTATTAATAATTTTTTCTATTTTTTCATAGTCATTGTTATAAGGTAAAATTATTTTGACATTATGGTCAACAGAATTGGAATCAGTGTCTTTTGGTGTAAAAAATTAGGATCTGTCTAATTGTTTAACTTGATTGAGAGATTTGGTTAAGAGGGAATCCGGATAATGTTTTTCTTTAAAAAGTGATGTCAAATTTTCTGCCTCCTCTAGAAAGGTAACATCAGAGGTGCAGTTCCGTTTTAAATGACGATATTGTCCCTTTGGTTCATTAACCATCTTGGTAGATGACAGCTATTATAGCTAATATAGCTATTTTTAGCTTTTTGTAAGTATTGCAGATTAATTTAGATTTTTCCGGATTCACCTTTATCTCCAAATCAAGAAAAGTGACAGATTTCGAACTTATATGTGATGTAAAATTGAGAAAATAATTATTAGCGTTTAAGCAATCAATAAAAAGTTGTAAATCAGTGACAGACCCATCCCAAACTAAAATAATATCATTGATATATCTCCGCCAGAGCACCAGATTTGCGCCAAGGTGGGGGAAGATGTTATCCTCCTCCCACGCTGCCATAAATAAATTGGCATAACTTGGCGCAACCTAGTAAATAAAAATCACCATTAAATTCAAAATAATTGTTCGTTAAAATAAAGTGAATAGCTGTGATAATGAAATTAATTTGTATTAATTTGAAATTTCCTAGAGATAGAAATGTATTAATCGCTGCCAGACCCAAATCATGACGTATAATAGTATAGAGGGATGACACATCCAAGGTAACTAAGACATGGTTTCCTGTCTATTCAAAGGACTCCATAATTTTTACTATTTGTGTCGTATCCCTAATGTAGGATTTGGTGCTCTATACTATCGTTTGTAAAAATGTATCCACATATTGGGATAAGTTCAAGGTCATCAAACCTATCCCAGATATGATTGGTCTGCCCAGGGGATTAATCAAACATTTATGTGTTTTAGGCAAACAATAAAAAATAGGTAGCCTTTCAGGTGTACCAAGAATAAATTTGTATTCATTGTCATTTAAAATTTCTTCTTTTAATGCTTCTTTGCAGATGTTTAATAATTGAGCACCAAATTCTACAGTTGGGTCACTAATTAATTTTTTACATGTAATCCTATCATCTAATTGCCTTTGACATTCTATATTATAATCTACTGTATTTAGAATCACGATCCCGCTCCCCTTGTCGGCTGGTCAGATCGTGATCTCTTTATTAGACTGTAATTCACGAATTGATGTTCTTTTAGCATGACTAATATTTGTTTTTTGTTTAGGATTACTTTTCATATAACTTCGGTATTTTTCTACAAAATTTTTTAAAGTCACAATGTCAGTACCCATCATATTTTTAGGGTAAAACCAAAACTTAGGTTTAAGTTTTGTATGTAAATAATTAGTTGATTTTATCTGAGATTGAGAAGGATGTTAAATGGGCACTGTCATGAAGTACAAAAATTGATATGTTGTAGTACTTAAGTACTACAACACATCTCTAATATAATTTAATTAAAAAAAGTGATTTTAAACAAGTTTAAAATCCCTTTTAAATTCGGCCACTAGGGGTTGCCCTCCTAGTGGCCGAATGCATTCAGCAGTGACATCACCACTGAATTTCGACTCATTTCAGCCTGGCAATGAGTAGAAATTCAGGCACTGCTGTGCTCGCTCCCGCCTGTCAACCAAACAGGCAAGAGCGAGCACGCTGATAGCTGGGGCTGCGCGCATTGGCCAGCAACACTGGCCTTGTGCGTGGCCCCGCCTGCCCGCCCCCGTTACCCTGTCCGGAGGCAGCGCGAGCACTCATTGCTGCGCTGATCCTCCGGATGGGTAAGTCTGATCTGAGGTCTTATATTAGCCGGTGTGAGGTGGACGCATGGATCTACGGGGGCGCAAAAAACCACCTCACACCGGCAGTAATATCGTGCACAGCAGGCCGGCGTTGCTCCTCTACTCCTCCTCCCTGGATAGCACATGCACAGCTAAACAGGGAGGAGGAGACCCCGGAGCTGCCTGCCGTGCTATTGGCAGATCATCTATGCGCGCTCCTGACAGGAGCGCTGCATAGACGATCTGAGGGCGGAAGCAAGCGCCCTGCAAGGCATCAGTGACATTGTGCCTGCTGGGAAGCGCTGCTTCCTGCCCTGCTTGATAGAGCAGATTTAGAAGCACTAAATTTGCTCTATTAAAGCGATTTAAAATGTTTTTAAAGCCAGGTAGGGGGTTAGGGCTAGATTACTAATAGGTATGGACATATTAGATTATATATAACTTGGTGGGAGCTACACTTTAAAGGAAATATTTTTTTAGACACACAGTTCTGATACATTTTTCTAATCCGACATATGTGTCTAATTTTTTTGAAGGATAAGTTGGGGCAAATTTAAGACCTTTATTCAATAAACTTGTCTGAGCAGTAGTTAAGGTATAATTACTTAAATTGATAATTGTACTATTTGTTACTATTGAAGAGTTTTTCCTATTTTTAATGGTGGCTGTGACATGATTTCTATTTCTAAACCTTCTTTGTGTCCTCTTTTTTTTTGAGAATATCGGTGATATCATTGTTTCTATCTGATTGGTTACTGTATGTATCGGATGCATCTCTGCAGTTACTGTTTGTGTTCTTTGTGCAGGTATTGTTGATTGAACTCGGTGAGGTTGATATTTGTAGTTGTGTCTGTATGGTGATTGATGGTACCTCTTTTGATTGTGATATGGATGGTAAGTTGGAGGACGTCTGTAGTAGTTTGCATATGGATAATGTTTCTTTTTGGTATGTGGGGACAAATTTTGAATTGGATTGGAGCTTGTGTGGGGCTGTTCTTCCACCCAAAAAATCCTTTTTATCAGTAAGGGGAGCAAATCTGTTATGTGTTTCGACTGCATAATTGTTTTCCTTGTCTAATGAACGGAATCTAGCAGGTTTGATAGTTGTTTGTCATTAAAAAATATATATTTTTCTATTGATAATATATTCTTCAAATGTATCTAACTTTTTACACAGAAAATCCTGTTGTTTAAGATATTCTGAGTTTTGGTCAAACTTGTCCAGTTGTGATTTAAGTTTTGTGATCTCATTGTCTTGTGCTACTATCAATTCCCTAAAAATATGATGGGTACTGACATTGTGACTTTAAAAAATGTAGTAGAAAAAGACCTTAGGTATATGAAAAGCAATCCTAAACAAAAAACAAATATTAGTCATGCTGAAAAAACAGCAATTTGTGAATTACAGTCTAATAAAGAGATCACGATCCGCCCAGCCGACAAGGGGGGCGGGATCGTGATTCTGAATACAGTAGATTATAATAAAGAATGTCAAAGGCAATTAGATGATAGGATTACATGTAAAAAATTAATTAGTGACCCAACTGTAGAATTTGGTGCTCAATTATTAAAGATCTGCAAAGAAGCATTAGAAGAAATCATAAAAGACAATGAATACACATTTATTCTTGGTACACCTAAAAGGCTACCTATTTTTTATTGTTTGCCTAAAACACATAAATGTTTGATTAATCCCCCGGGCAGACCGATCATATCTGGGATAGGTTCGATGACCTCGAACTTATCCCAATATGTTCATAAATTTTTACAAATGATAGTACAGAGCACCAAATCCTACATTAGGGACGCAACACAAATAGTAAAAATTATGGAGTCCTTTGAATGGACAGAAAACCATGTCTTAGCTACCTGGATGTTTCATCCCACTATAGCATTATATGTCACCATTTGGGTCTGGCAGTGATCAATAAATTTCTATCTCTAGGAAATTTCAAATTATCACAAATTAATTTCATTATCACAGCCATTCACTTAATTTTAACACACAATTATTTTGATTTTAATGGTGATTTTTATTTACAGTTAATCGGTACCGCCATGGGCATCAGATTTGTCCCAAGTTATGCCAATTTATTTATGGCAGCGTGGGAGGAGGATAACATCATCCCCCACCTTGGCGCAAAACTGGTTCTCTGGCGCAGCTATATCAATGATATTATTTTAGTTTGGGATGGGTCTGTCACTGATTTACAACTTTTTATTGATTGTTAAAACACTAATAATTATTTTCTCAATTATACATCACATATAAGTATGGAATCTGTCACTTTGCTTGATTTGGAGATAAAGGGGAATCTGGAAAAATCTAAATTAATCTGCAATACTTACAAAAAGCCAACAGCTAAAAATAGCTATATTAGCTATAATAGCTGTCATCTACCAAGATGGTTAACGAATATACCAAAGGGACAATATCGTCGTTTAAAGCGGAACTGCACCTCTGATGTTACCTTTCTAGAGGAGGCAGAAAATTTACATCACTTTTTAAAGAAAAAGACTATCCGGATTCCCTCTTAACCAAATCTCTCAATCAAGTTAAACAATTAGACAGATCCTAATTTTTTACACCAAAAGACACTGATTCTAATTCTGTTGACCATAATGTCAAAATCATTTTACCTTATAACAATGACTATAAAAAAATAGAAAAAATTATTAATAAACACTGGCACATTATTAAACATGATAGGGAGATAGGTGGATCGCTTCCAGACCCCCCCCCCCCCCATAATTTATACTAAAGCTCCTAACTTAGGTATAACAATAGCCCCTACTGTAAAATCTCCTCCCAAAGACAAAAGTGGCTCTAAGACATGGTTGAGTACTAAAGGCTTTTTTCGTTGTGGATGTGCCCCTGTTGCCTTAAAACAAAAGGTCCTAAAAAAAACTATAGAGGTAACATCATGTAGCTCTGAGTTCAAATGGACTATTGAAGATCATATTTTGTGTCATACAAATGGGGTACTATACCTGATCGAATGTAGTTGCAAAAAGCAATATATAGGTAGAACTAAAAGAGCCCTTAAAACACAAATTGCTGAACATAGAACAAATAGACTTTTTTAGGGGACTTTGATATGCAATCTTTAGATTGCATTTACTGTATAGACATAACATTATACAGTGTGATCAGCCGACACTCAACGTTCTAAGGGTACGTTCACACGAGTGGATCCCCAGCTTGTATTATGCTGCGAATCCGCCGCTGAAGGACCGCTGTATGCTGCCTTCACAGGTGCCTGTTCGGTGCCCGCTACGAGCAGACACACTGCTATGTGCGAGTTGCCGTGCGCATGCGTAGTATAATCACACATTGCAGCAGCTCTTGGCCTAGCTCATAGAGCAGGGAGAGCAGCCACGATGTGTACAAGTACACCGCGCATGCACAGTGACTTGCACATTGCTTCAGTATGTCTGCTTGTAGCGGCATATTGACGCTCCAAGCAGGCACCTGTAAAGGCAGCATACAGTGGTCCTTCTGCGGTTGATCCGCAGCATAATACGTGCTGGCATACAGGTACGTTCTTGGTCCTGAAGTACAGATACACCCTTGGTCCTTAACAGTTTAACAAATAGGATCGTTCACATGTAATTTTTTTATGTTTTTTAGGAGATTCTCTTAAGAAAAAAAAAGGAATCTACAACAATCTGCTCATTTATGCTTCCTTCATCATGCTGCACATTTGTGGCATGGTTTTGGGGTTTATGTGCAGTGTTCTTATCCTGCAAACTCAGGTTTGTGCATTTTATACAAAAAGAAGGGCCATATCTCCCCCCAACAGATGAAGTAAGGGGGAAAAGGATTAGGCATGTGGGATTTCAATTGCCCAATGTGTTGGCTTCTATTTAGAACACATGATCATCCATTTGTGTGGATGCTATAGCCGTTCAGTTGACCGCTTTTGAAGGTTAATGGGCAATTTTAGTCAGAATTCTGGCATAATAAAAAGAAAACATTAGCTAAAGCAATTTCCATATGAACTTTTAGTTAAGCAATACTAAAGAAATGTTGACTTTTCTAAGTTAAAAGAAATCTTAATACAGTATGAATGTTGTGTTGCTTATGCTTACATTTAAACAAATGAACTTATAGAAACGTCGAGTAACACCATATTTATTGAGGATTTTAAAATTAAAGATCTATTATCAGTACAGGCTATTGCTATTAGATTAGTTGGAGTCTCAGCAACTCCTCCGCTTCCTCGCCATGGTGTTCCGTCAAGTACTGTAGTCTCTTTATTGAGTATTTACTATGTCCCAATACCATTTTTTTAAGACCGAGTACAAGTACCGATACTTTAATTCTAGTACTCGCCAATACCAAGTACGAATACTTTTATTTTAAAGGGAATCTAACACCAGGGTGACCCGGTTTCTGGCGCTGCTTACCGTGCTGATATGTGGGTTCATTGTTGTGTACAATGGAGGCAGCTGCTTTAGTATGAGCCAAGATTTCTCTCTTCTCCATGGGGTAGAACAGGGAATTTGCATTGGCTTTGAGACCGATGTCTCCGGAGCGATTGGCTGCACTATCTACCTGTAAATTCAAGTTAGTGCAGGTGACTCTGCTGTAAGATTGCCTTTAATAGTAGGGAGTATAGATAGGTGCAGACATTAGCAGCAGCCCTCCTGTAGACCACAGCCCCCCCAATGTAGCCAGCAGGACCCCCCCTTGTAGATAGCAGTCCTCCCCTTGTAGCCAGCAGGACCCCCCTTGTAGATATCAGCCCCCCTTGTAGATAGCAGGCCCCCCTTGTAGATAGCAGGACCCCCTTGCAGTTTCTCACTTGCACCTGTCCGGTGTTGCTGCTCTGCAGCCCCGTACTCATCACTGCTGCTGCCCTGTTCTGCCATCTGCATCATGGCATCTTATGGAGGAGCATGTGACATACACCACACTCTGCTTCCTCTGTAGCGTTACGCTGGGCACAGTGGAGTGACGTGTATGTCACATGCTCCTCCATAAGATGCCATGATGCGGACGGCAGAACGGGGCAGCGGCTGTGATGCGGTCCAGAGAACGGGGCAGTGGAGCATTCCACCAGGTATCGGATTTGGCATCGGGGACATTAGACGAGTCCCCGATACCATGCAAATACATTGTATCGGCCCTGAAACCGATACTAGCATCGGTATCGGAACATCCCTAGTATTTACACTGTTTGTATTTGCATGTGGCATACTTTTCGTAACAGCAGGTCAAAAAGCTATAAAGCCCTTGTACTGTGACATTTCTATATTTGTATGTTGTCTAAAAAATCTATTGGACTCCAGACTAGTATATTTTACCCGCATTGAAGCATTGTCAAGGCAGAAAAGACATTTGTGGTGATGTATCACAGTGGATGATCTACACTAGACTAAAATGTAGCAAACCCTCAGTCTTAGGTGTGTACAGGGCTTCAGCCTCTGGGTATCAACAAGAATGTTCTCATAGTTCTCAAAAATGGTATCCATTTGCTGTAAAAGACCATCTGTTGCAGATTTAGATCATCCAGCTTAGACTGTATGTTGCCCAAGTCCCCCATCACTTGCTAAAGAGGCTTAGAAGGAACACTGCTGTTGAGCACCAACCCCCAAGCTCAAGTATTATTTTTAAAGATCTGTGCTAATGTCCAGTATTCCTGTACCCATTGAGATCATATTCTGGTCCCCTTCACTTAATGTTGAGTTTTGCTCTACTGTAGGTCTAATAAAGGGAGAAACCTAACCCTCCGTTATATGAACATGCCCTATTAGTAGGTAATGTCTATGCCAGACAACACCTTTAAATTATTTCTTAAAGTAATACAGCACAGTAAACATTACAACATAATCGCTTTAGTAAATTCTGCAAAGACAGGAAGACTGAAGCAACAATAGAATATTTGTCTAATCTCTTTCTATATTTAAGGCTTAACAATCAGCGCTTGTACGTCTGACAAACAGCAGTCTAAGTGATTGGTTTCCTGAATGGTTGGTAGAAGGATGACCTGAAAATCTCCTCTTAATCTTTTGTCAGCTTACATCAACAAATGACAGTTATCATTCTGCAACATTACTAGACAGCTTAAACTAGGATCCATGATAATAAAAAGAGTTGCCAGTGAATAGAGTTGGGTGAACTTTTCAAAAGCTGAGTTTGGCGGGCCCATCGAAAAGTTTGGTTCACTGCTAACAGGTTCTTCACGAACTGGCGAATGAAATGAAATAAGACTCAAAACACATGTATAACTCTGCCCTAGAGCTACACGACAATGTAAAAAGTGCAAGAGACATCTCCATCTGTAACAATCAATGTGCTCAATACAGTAAAATCCCCCCTCCCCCTCAAAAAGGAAGCAATCACTTAAAGTCCATGAAGAACAAGAGATGGTGTTTCAAGAAGTAAGTGTCCTTGATTTTCACAATGTAATCAATTGGAAAAAAGTAAGCATGTCAAAAGAAGAGAAGGAAACACAATAACAATGTCTCCTAGACCCCATACTATACAAGCGAGTACTGCGTACGGCCCCCCACGCAGGGAGACGCATTCGGTCCCAGACACCGCTTCTCCGACTCCCATGGGATCTAAAGGAAGAACAATCTCAATCAATTTATAGAATGCAGACTATATTAAGTATCCGGTAACAGCAAAGCACCCAAGGAACCTCTCAGAGATTCCATGTCATACCAAGAGGTGTATCTAAATGGTCGTACAATCTCAGTGACCCCCTGAGAGTCAAAGTGAGTAACAATAAATTATTTTCATTTCTGGAAAAAATCTTTTGTGCCTGAGTCAGTGTGACCCTCGGCATCCAAATGGTCAATCTCTAATAAGGACTTCAGTTGGGCTATCAGCCATGGCACAACTGGAGTGACAGGATCCAACGATTTGGTGAAAAGACAACATAGGGCTAGTAAAAGGATTACATGAAGAAACCGCAGGAATCTCTCCTTCCCTTCCCCTCCTCCCTTTGGTGGGTGTTACTGGTGAAATAATAATGATTGTGGTGTAAATGGGACCCATATTGTGGTGTAAATTGGACAGTTTGAGGCGTCAGTATGAGGCCTGTAAGGGCACTCCCAGACCCCATGATGCATGTTAGTAAGCGGTGTCTTGCATTTGGGGCAGTGGACGATCCTATCCGGGATGGAAGGAGAGGGCAAAATGTTGAAGGGTAGCTCCCACCATCCTATTTTTTTTTTTTTGCTAGCCCGTTCACTCCTCCCCTCCAAACCCTCCCCCCCCGCCCCGCAACCCCGTTCCCTCATTACACTTGCAGTTACTGCAGAGTCCGGCAGCGGGAGTGCAGGGACAGCGGCGGCAACGAGGCGGCGGCGATGTGGGGGAGAAGTGGCTTCCCAGCCAGTGGCCGGGGAGCCAATGCGCTCGCTCCCGCTTGTCTGATTGACAGGCAGGCAGGGAGCGAGTGCAGCCTAACTGAAAAAGGACTGATTGCCACTCCAAAATC
Organism: Hyla sarda; assembly: GCF_029499605.1. NCBI lineage: Eukaryota > Metazoa > Chordata > Amphibia > Anura > Hylidae > Hyla > Hyla sarda. Next base: position 390,802,078 of record NC_079189.1, on the reverse strand, counting down.
AGTCCTTTTTCAGTGGCCGGTTTTTAAATGTAAATGAAACCTTTTTAATGAAAAAAAAATAATAAAAGTATATTAGAGATATGTTGTAGTACATAAGTACTACAACATATTAAAAAATAAAGTTGGTGACAGTGCCCATTTAAAGCCATATAAAGCTGCATGGGCTACCTTGAAATAAGTCTCCCTCTACCTCTCATTGATAACATTCTTTCGCACAGCTGTCCACCCACGTAGAATTATGTCCGTAATGTCAGGGTCTCTAGTCCACCGCTCCCTTGTATGAAACACATGCTTGGGGTTAAGTTTTAGAAAACGGTTACGAAAGACTGCATGTAGGTCAGATATTGATGGCCTCTGTGGTTCACTACCTATGAATTCATGAGTTGGGGCTTCCTTCGACAGGTCACATAGTCTAGAGGAGCAAAGCGCATGGATCTGATTGACATAGAGAGTGTGGAACAGGGGAAGATCAAACGTGTGAAACATTTCTCCCTGTGTGAGCCACCTACGGTCAGCACTATGGATCAGTCGCCCCACCGTCTGAACCCCTTTGGAAACCCACAGTCGCAGCCATGGAGAGGACCTACCCTGGGGTAATTCCAGATAGTCGAGCAAAGGCATCCATTTGGATAAAGGAACAAGAAGCCAAAGACACTCCGAACCTCCTTCCAAGCCATAATTGCATCACGCAGGAGTGCTGATTCCTTAATCCCTGCCTAAAGCTTAGCATAGGATGTGTGGAGCAAGGTCGGCAATGACCTATAACTTCTCCACCTCTAGGTTGGAGAAATAATTGGAGTCATGCAGTCAATCAAACAAATGGCGAAATATACACACCAGATTATAACCCCTGACATTCGGGAAAATAACTCCCCCCTCCGCTTTACTAAGCATGAGTTTCTGCAGAGCTATGCGAGGGCTCTTGCCTTGCCGCAGGAAGTGTTTAAAGCCAGTGTTGAGGCATCTAACATCAGAATGTTGTAATTGGAGAGGGAGTGTTTGCAAAGGATATAGTAACCTAGGGAAACTAATCATTTTGCAAGATGGCATTTACCCAGAAAAGACAATGGTAAGTTCAGTTCAGCCAATATATGCCGGAAGAGCAGTGTATAGTTGACATAATAAAGCATATCAGGAGTCCTCCCTATGCGAATGCCCAGATAAGGAATAAAAGAAGAGACAACTTGCACACCTAGCATTTTCGCATCAGAGAGCCACCCGGGAGAAGTCGCGCCCAATGGTAACAGAATGATCTTGGTTGCATTAACTCTATAACCTGTGAAACTCCCCACATAGGATAAAAAGGTACAAACTTTAGGGACGGTTTCTCTGGGATTGCTGAGGTAAAGAAGCACGTCATCGGCAAACATGGATAATTTGACCTCCCGGGTGCCAAAAAATTGGTCAAAGGCTCAATAGCCTGATCGAACAATAAGGGCGATAAGGGGCAACCCTGGTGTGCACCCTTTGCTATGAAGGAGCAAAACCGTCCCGTAATCCTAAATTTGGACAAGACCAGTCTCAGTCAGTCCCAACGTACGTTGTCAAAAGCCTTGGCATCCAGAGTACGCAAAGCAGGTTGGGTGTCTGTCCAGGACTGGCCCTGACCACTATCCATCCCTGCCAGTACCTTCCTAACATTCCTGACTGCTGAGCAGGTCTTTACGAACCCCACCTGGTGGTCACCTATAAGGGAGGATAAAAAACTGGCCAGGCAATCAGCTAAGATTTTAGAAAGCAACTTCACATCCTGGTTGATCAGGGAGATGGGGCGATAGGAACCAGGCTCCAAGGGGTCCTTGCCAGGTTTGGGGAGGACCTTTATGTAAGCCAAATTTCGCAGCTGGCGAGAGTATACCTGTGCGTAAATTTTTGTAAAAATATGCTGTTAAGGGGGGCACTACCGAATCCACTAGGGGTTTGTAAAACTCGCCAGGATAGCCATCAGGGAACGGCGCTTTTCTGTTCGCCACAGAAAGGCGAACATGTCGCATATGCATTAAGTTCCTGATGCTGTTCATCAGATAGGGACGGCAAGGGTAGCCCCTCTAAAAACCGTGCTCCCTCGTCAGTTCGAGTGGGGGGAGAAGAGAAAAAAGCAGTGTAGTAGGAGTTGAAGTTGATTTAAGTTAAGTTAATGTCACTGTTTGGGGGCATGCAGTAACCCATGGCAACTAACAGCTTGATTAAAAACACACTGCACTAGTGGATTTTGTATACTTTTTAACACTAAAATAAAGGTGCATAAAATACTCCTATCAATACTACAAGCAAATAATAAAAGATGACAAATCCTATCAGAAAAATATGTGTGGAACGCAAACTCACCCCCATTTTGAGTTATAGGAACAAGTGAAAAACACAAGATCTAAACAATCTAACAAAGAGCAATGCAAATTCACAGGAAAATGAGGACCAGGAGGAGAATGTGGCAATGCTGTAGGTGCTGGATGAATGTCCCACTGGAAACCGCACACATTATGTCTCCTCCAGATGACTTCCTTAGGGGTGCTGTGCACAGTCACCTTGTGTAGGTTCTTCATATCCGATCCCTTCGACAGATTCCATCTCCAAATCCTTCACCTCAGATCCCACTTCCTCATTCAACTATTCCTCAAGAACATCCATACTGCTTCCAGCCACATGTAAAATTTTCTCCAGAAGGAATATCAGTGGCATAACATCATTAATTCCATTATTGTCCTTGCTGACCAATCATACAAATCAACATCCATACTGCTTCCAACCACATGTAAAATTTTCTCCAGAAGGAATATCAGTGGCATAACATCACTAATTCCATTATTGTCCTTGCTGACAAATCTTGCTGCCTTTTCAAAAGACCTGAACACGGGACAAGTGTCTAATTAGCTGCCAGTGCCTCTACTGAAAGTCACGCTGGCTCCAAATATTGCCTGTCTGCTGCATTAGATAGTCTGTCACTGCTTTGTGCTGCTGGTAAAGGTGGTCCAACATGTGTAATGTTGAGTTCTACTGCGTTAAAACTTCACAAATGAGGAGGTGTTGAGGAAAACCATTTTGGCGCTGTAGGTCAAGAAGGGCATATTTAAAACCAAAAGAATGCATAAACCAAATGCAAACTTTCCTGCACAAAGCGAGCACATCTTTGAGACCACCATTCTTAACCCCTTAAGGACTCAGGGTTTTTTCATTTTTGCACTTTTGTTTTTCCTCCTCACCTTCTAAAAATCATAATGCTTTCAGCTTTCCACCTACAGACCTACAGGTGAAACTCGAAAAATTTGAATATCCTGCAAAGTTCATTTATTTCAGTAATGCAACTTAAAAGGTGAAATTAGTATATGAGAGAGATTCATTAAACACAAAGCACGATAGTTCAAGCCTTGATTTGTCATAATTGTGATGATTATGGCTTACAGCACATGAAAACCCTAAAGCACCCCCCCAATTACTATGATTTGGGGAGCGATGTCATCTGCTGGTGTTGGTCCACTGTGCTTCATTAAGTCCAGGGTCAATGCATCCGTCTACCAGGAGATTTTGGAGCACTTCATGCATCCTTTCCTTTTAATTTGCATTTAATAAAATACAATGGACTTTTGCACAATATTCTAATTTTTCGAGTTCCATCTGTATATGAGGGTTTGTTTTTTGTGCTACCAATTTTTTTTGTAATGACATTAATCAAAATCTACAGTGAAGCAAAAAAAAATAATTTGTATGACAAAACTGAAAAAAAACAAACACCATTTTTAATTTTTTAGTGGCTTCCGTTTCTACACAATGCAATTTTCGGTATAAATGACATCTTATCTTTATTCTGTAGGTCCATATACAAATGATACCCTACTTATTTATATAGGTTGGATTTTGTTTTACTTCTGTTAAAAATGATAACTTCTTTCTTGAAAATTAGTATGTTTAAAATTGTCATCTTCTGACCCCTATAACTTTTTTATTTTTCCGTGTACGGGGCAATATGAGGGCTCAATTTTTGCACCATGATCTCTTGTTATGGTACCATTTTGCTTTAATGAGACTTTTTGATCGTTTTTTATGTGGTGTCCCTGCACCAATAGCTGTCCCATGGTTTTGGACTGTCTCGGGCAGCTTGGCAGCACAAGGTGTTGGGCCCACTAAAGTTCTGTTGTTGGATTAATTATGTATGTACTGTAATATCAGAGTAATATATTTTCCTAAATGAATTTCATTTTTGTTCTATGTATATATGTTTTTCATGTTATTGTGCCTTTAAGGGTGTTACCCATGAGACCCTGCAGTGAACACCAAGTGACCCTGCCTGCCAATGAGACACCAAAAGTCTCCCCTACATGGTGAGGTGCAGGGGTGGAGTTAGTCCACTGCTGGTACTAGTCCAGTCTACTTCACCCTAGTGTGGCTCCTGATCAACAGCTTAGCTTAGGTGTGCTATGTGTCGCATGCTCTGAGGAGAGACCTACTTCAAGTTTAGTTTCTCAACTGGTTATCCTGCAAGTGTTACTCACATCAAGGAAATTCATTCCTCTGCGGAGCAGTCTTCAGTACCTTGGCAGGACCCTAGCAACCAGGATTTCTCAAGTCAGTATAATTCTGTCCAATGAAAGCACCACAAGTCTCAGCAAGGCAACAGGGCTCCCAAAGGATTAAGCTGCACTCTCACACGAAGGCCAGCTGTTTGTGTATTACCATCTGCACCAGCTCAGTAAAGACAGTTATCAATAATCTAACCTCAATGTGTTCATTTACTCCCCGTGTCTGGCCCAGGAGAAGCTGTCTCCAACCTCGGACCATGTATAGGATAACAGTGCCTTGGCGTCACAAAGTGATCAGATAAATCTACTACACTCCATGGATGCAACATTTAAAAAATTTTTAGGGCATACAACGTGACCAAAAATATGCATTTTTGGACTTTGCTATTTTTTAACATATGCACTAGAGATGAGCGAACTTTTCAAAAATTTGATTTGGCAGATTCGACAAATTTTCCGAAAAAGTTTGTTTCGATACAATTTTTTTTGCGGTGAATCTATATAAAAAAGGCTATTTCTAGCCTACAGACAGCCTTAGTAGGGGTATAGAACACTTTGCTGTGTTCTAAAAGGCATATGGAGTGTGCTGGGGTAGTGAAATAATACTGTTATTCAGAATAACATGTAGATTACCGGCATCACTTTTAGAATCACTGCCACACAGCAGCACAATGACAGAGCCTGGTGGGGGCATCAGTGTCAGGAGACCATATAGTGACTGAATGACACAGCGTGGAGGTGTTGGCAGCATGAGGAGACCATATAGTGGCTGAATGGCACAGCCCGGAGTTGCCAGCAGCATGAGTAGGCACTAGGCCTTCACAATCCCTAAGATTAAAAGATGAATTTAGAAATTTAAATCAAAGATTTTGCATAGCGGGTGCTACCTATGAGAAAATGTGATATTCCCAGACCCAGGCCCAGCAGCGCCATCAGTAAAACATATATTGCCTGAATGACACAGCCTGGAGTTGGCTGATTCATGAGTACACAGCAGGGCTTCACAATCCCCCCAAAAAACACAACATTTTTTTAAATTTTTAAAAAAGATTTTGGATAGCGGGTGCTACCTATGAGAAAATGTGAAATTCCCAGACCCAAGCCCAGCAGCGCCATCATCATCATCAACAGGTGTGTGCACGTCACTGATGTCCTCCTCAGGTTCCCCAACAGTGTCTGCTTCAGGACCCTGAACCCTTTTAAAACCGCCTCCCACGTCACTCTCTGCATCACTACTTGGCCGCCTAGCGGAGCAAGCGGCACATTTCTCCTGCCCATCTTGGCTGGGCAGTAGCTTCTGACTGTCCTCTATTAGATCGTCCTCAGTGAATAGTGGAGCTGAACCAACAGCATAAGATACTTCTCTAGGAGAGGGAACAGCATAGGACAAAGGCAATGGGAGGACAGGGACAGCTGCCGGGCCATGCCAACTGGGGGTGTCAGATGTCACTTGTGATGATGTGGATGAGCGTGTTAACCAATCGACGACGGCAGATGGGTTGCTGGTCGAGACACGACCGCTGGCTGATAATGGGAGCTCAGGCCTCTCACTGCGACTCCTGCTGCCACTCGCCCCTAGTCTGCTTCCAACTCTGCCTGAAGTATTAAGGCTTCTGCCACTCCTCTGTGTATGTCCTGGCACTTCTCTGCCTAACATACTTAGTGCGTATATGAGGGTATTACAATACGCTACACTACTCTTTAAACAGTATTTGTCTAGAACAGCAGCAGGTGATTACTTATGGCTGTCCTTTCACAGTATGTAGGCCCTTGACAGATTAACAGGTACAAGATGGTACACTACTTGGATGTACGTATGCGGTATGCACTGATGAGGGTAGTAATATGCGCAACTATACGCGGAAAAAACTCTGTATTTTTGTTAAACACCAGCCGGTGAATACTATTGTTTGGACTTTGACAGTATGTAGCCCCTTGACAGATTAACAGGTACAAAATGATACAATACTTGGATGTACCTATGCGGTATGCACTGATGAGGGCAATAATATGCGCAACTATACTCAGAAAAAATAAGTATTTTTTAAAAACACCAGCAGGTGATTGCTTTTGCCAGGAGTCAAGACTTTCCCTTTATCTAGACTTGTTAAAGATACAGAATAGTAGACTGCTTTGATGTAGGCATGTGTTAAGCACGTATGATTGCAGACAAATGCACTACAGTCCACTGAAAAATAATGTATTTGTGAACAGCAGCAGGACCCAACAGTGCAGCACCACAAAAAAAATCCAGGGATTAAACCCTAAATTGCACTCTGTCACAAAATTCTGAGCAGCAGATGATTTGTGGAGCAAAAAAAAAAACCACTGAATTGCGCTGAAAAATGAGGAGATAAGATGGTTGATAAAGTTCATGCAGCTTGGAGATCTGTATGAGGCAGCTAACAGCTATCTGCCCCTCTCTGCTGCAATGCTCAATAACGTGAATAGGAGGTTTAGCTATCAATGATCCTTCTCAGTGTAACACCAAAGCACTCTGCACTCCTGCCTTTCCCTAATGCTGATGTGACTAGCAGTTGCAGTGTAACACTGTGGTATAAGCTAGTCATACACACGCAGTCCCGTAATCTCTATCTCTGAGTGCATAGACGAAACGAAGAAAGGCAAAATGGCTGCCGATTATATAGGGCTGTGACATCACAGGGGTCAGTGAATGCTGATAGGCTGCATCTCACATGTGATTCAGGGTCAGCCTGCCTACCTTCATTCCCGCCGCTGTTTCCCGCCCTCCCATAATCCCCTGCCCCATGTACTCACATGTGGATCCGCCATTTTAGGTCTCCAATAGCCTGGAACGCTGTAAAATGAAGTTTAATGAAGCAATCCGCGCGATCGAATCGCGGCGATATTCGCATTCATTGCAAATCGAATATTTCATGAAATTTGTAACGAATTCGGGTTCGTCAGCTTCGATTCGCTCATCTCTAGTATACACCATTGACCATGTGGTTTAATTAATGTTATATTTTTATAGATAGGACCTTTACACAAACAATGATACCACATGTTTCTGTTTACTTTTGTTTACCGTACATTTTTTTTTTTAAATGGGAGGGTGGGGTGATTCAAACTTTTATTAGGAAAGGGGTTAATTCCCATTTATTAACTTTTTGTAAAACTTTTTTTTACACTGTTCTTTAGTCCCCATATGGGACTATTGCATGCAATCTTCAGATTGCATACGCTGTTCAATGCTATGCCATAGCATTGATCAGTGTTGTCGGTGCTCGATTGCTCCAGGTTGCCATGGCTGGCTGGAGCATCAGATTTTCGATCGGACAGCGAGGAGGCAGGTAAGAGACCTTCCTGATCTGGAAACCACAGCTGATCGGGACCATGGTGGTCCCGATAAGCTCCGCTGAGCTGCAGGGACTGTTTTACTTTCATTTTAGATGCTGCAATCAACTTTGATAGCATTGTCTAAAGGGTTAATGCCGGGCATCACTGTGATCATTCTTGTCTGGCCTTAGACACGGGTCCCAGCGGCTTATAGCTACCGGGACCACCCCGTTATGATGGGGGGGGGGGCAGCTCGTGACCCCGCATCACAGAAGAGGAGCGAGACAAGGGCAAACAGGTACACCCTACATCCTTAAGGAGTTAAGAAACATTTTATGACAAAATTTACACATATGCCATACAGAAAGAGCCAAGTCTAGCAATGTTTAAAAGTTCGGTGAGCCACTGTCACCCCAAAGTTCTGAGCAAGACTGGGTTCTCCAAGCTCGGCTTGCTCATCTCCACCAGTGAAATATCAATGATTATATCCAATGTGCCCTTTAGAAGTAGTAGGTTTATATGTGGGTTGTATGTAGGTTAAATGTAGGCTTATTCAATTTCTAAATTTGTGAGTGAAAAATTAAAAGTTTAGTGAACAAATAAATGTGCTTGGAAAAATTTTATTAGCTCTTAAAACAATTGTCATTTCTTTAATAGTTGCAACTCTGAAAGCATGCACAAATTCCGCTGCTTACCTTGGCTGAGCCGCAAGTCAACTGCAGGCTCCAGACATGTTCCTTTGTACTGTTGCAGGTGCCGATAGTTTCTGTTACAAGCCGTAGAGGCCGTGCGTGTGATCAGTTCATCTCTTTAAGACACTGATTTCTGTCCTCCTCCAATCCTTGTCAAGCACCACCTAAATGAGAATACTTCTCCCTTCCTATGGTGCATAAACAATATTGCAGTTTTACAAGCAAAAGTGTCTGATTTGCATTCTGCTTCTGTTTTTGTGTGTTTGACATGTGCCTGATATCTTGACCATCTATGTAATCCCTTTTTACCTTGCTGATTCTTCAGTGTATGACCCGGATTGATTGAACACGACTGCGCTTCATCAAGCCTACACCACCTGGCTGAATCTGAGCTACTTATATCTTTTACTCTATTTCCATCTACTTTATCAGCCTGCCTCACTTGCCTGCCTCCCCGATGCTTGGCACTGGGGCATTCTGACCTGCCTGGCCTACTGCCACCTAAACTACACCACTCTTGCAGAACTGACCTGGTATCTCCCCTGCACTGAGCATTCTGACCAGCCTGGCCTACTGCCACCTAAACTAGACCACTATTGCAGAAGTGACCTGGTATCTCCCCTGCAGCAGAAGTCCAGCTATGCATGCTGAAGTGGGATACTTAGACTTTGCTCCTAAAGTGGTCTTAAAGCCGTGCCTGTGGGTTGCACACCGGGTCCACACCTGTTTGGGCACTACAATAGTAAATCCTTATTTACCAAATATGACCTAACTTAACTTGTTTGTCCATTGAACAGCAATTATTGGATAGATAGTGCTATAATGGACATGCCATTTTATTGCTAAAATATACATGATGAAGATGTGTCAACAGAAGTATGCTTTATAAAACATGAACTTGTAATGAAAATAGCCCTACCGAACTGCCTATCTTGGTGGATGCAAAACAAGGGGCATCACATGAAGCGTTGAGATCACTGAAGTTTCCCCATATAGGAAAGCAATGTGGATACTTATTAAGAAGTTTCAGTGCTGTCCTGCCATATTACTTATATAGCACAATGCAGTTTGCCCTAACATATGCTCATTTATATACAGTTGTACACACAAGGTAAAAGTATTGGAATAGTTATGCAGTATATTCTAGTAAGTACAGCACAAGCAAAAATTAAACAACAAAAATATATATTTTATAAATAAAATCATTGCATCGAATACAAAATATAAACAAAATGGACAAAATAAAGTCACAGGCAAACACAATAACTAACATCATTTTTATGCCATAACATGAAATTCCAGTATTATAATTGATTTGTTAAACATACAAAAACTAGTCTTTAACCCCTTAAGGACCGAGGGTTTTTTCGTTTTTGCACTTTCGTTTTTTCCTCCTTGCCTTTAAAAAATCATAACTCTTTCAATTTTGCACCTAAAAATCCATATGATTGTGCCACCAATTCTACTTTGTAATGATGTCAGTAATTTTGCCCAAAAATCTATGGCGAAACGGAAAAAAAAAACATTGTGAGACAAAATTGAAAAAAAACATGCCATTTTGTAACTTTTGGGGGCTTCCGTTTCTACGTAGTGCATTTTTCGGTAAAAATGACACCTTATGGTTATTCTGTAGGTCCATATAATTAAAATGATACCCTACTTATATAGGTTTGATTTTGTCGTACTTCTGGAAAAAATCATAACTACATGCAGGAAAATTAATACGTTTAAAATTGTCATATTCTGACCCCTATAACTTTTTTATTTTTCTGCCTATGGGGCGGTATGAGGGCTCATTTTTTGCGCCGTGATCTGAAGTTTTTGGCTGTACCATTTTTGCATTGATGGGGTCAAGTCAACTGATCCATGTAAAGGAAAGAATAATTGGGGCCATGCATCGAGAGATTTTGAGTGAAAACCTCCTTCCATCAGCAAGGGCATTGAAGATGAAACGGGTCTTTCAGCATGGCAATGATCCCAAACACACCACCCGAGCAACGAAGGAGTGGCTTCATAAGAAGCATTTCAAGGTCCTGGAGTGGCAAAGCCAGTCTCCAGATCTCAACCCAATAGAAAACCTTTGAAGGGAGTTGAAAGTCTGTGTTGCCCAGCGACAGCCCCAAAACATCACTGCCCTAGAGGAGATCTGCATCTAGGATTGGGACAAAATGCCAGCAACAGTGTGTGAAAACCTTGTGAAGACATACAGAAAATGTTTGATTTCTGTCATTGCCAACAAAGGGTATATAACAAAGTATTGAGATGAACTCTTGTTATTGACCAAATACTTCTTTTACCATAATTTGCAAATAAATTCTTTAAAAATGAGACAATGTGATTTTATGGATTTTTGCACAATTGGTGGCTGACTAAATACTTTTTTGCCCCACTGTATTTACTCACTATGGGACTACCAAAGATAGTTGAGTGATGTACTCGACTATCTTTGTCTGTCCCATAGTAAGTGGAGTGACAGCACGCATAGGTGACAGCTGCTCCTTTCACACAAGGGGACAAGAGACCTCATGATCAGTGAATGTCCTAGTAGTCTGAACTCTGCAAATATATCCTGTAGATAGGTGATAAGATATTCAATATTCAGATTTAAGAAGATTTACTATGTCTCAATATCATCCGCATATATGTTTGACAACACATTCTATAAGGCATTTAGCCTGCACATCTTTTGGTGTTGGTTTAATCTTTTAGGTGAATACAGCTCAATGATCCTAAAAAGGTTTGAATGTAATAAAATTGTAGGTTAAAGCACTTCAGTAAAGCCCGTGATGCTTTGTGCTTCTCATTTATATTTCAGTCACAATACGTTTTCTTAGCTAAATCAGGAGGGACATTATTAACTGTATCAAACATTTGTAATTACAAACAAGCAATTCATTTCATCAAGGCAGAATGCGCTGCCTAAAATGTCAGAAAAAATGATAATCAAAATGACAGCGCCATTATGCCAGATAATTCTGATAAATGCGGCAATGAAGCGTAAATCAGAGAGGCAAAAACAAGAAGACACTTTCCCCTCCATTATTGTGTTCATGGAATTTTTAATGCTCATATTTGACTTTTGATTTTCCTAGTTTAATATCTCATAGTGTATAAATAATATACTAATTAAAGAGACTGTGGAAACAGAAGATACCATTCAGTGAAGACTCAAGAGTTGTATTTTTCACAGCAACCTAAATTAAATAATAAATCAGAGCAATCAAGATTTCTTAACATTTTTCTCTAGAATTGTAATATATATATATATATATATATATATATATATATATATATATATATATATAGTTTATTTATGTTGAATGGTTTTGGAATATAATATAATAGATTTCTTCAAAATGAACATTAAAAAGTTTCAGGTCATCACACTAACTGGAATATGACATAAACATCAATAATAGAAAAGGAAGTGTAAAGATGTTGCATGCATAAAAGACAAAGCAAAACATTAAGGGGAGTCCAAAAATATTCTGGAATTTTATTTTAGTTTTACTTCCAAATAAACTTTGTGTCAGATACTCTAACATCATCCCATGTTTAAAGGAGTTATCCAGGATTAGAAAAATCACAGCTAATTTCTTTCAAAAAAAGTTTCACGTCTTTCCAGGTTGGGTGTGGGTTTGCAACTTTGCTCCATTTACTTCAATGGAACTGAGCTGCAGAACCAGACCCAACCTGGAGACAGACGGGGCACGGTTTTTAAAAGAAAATAGCTCTGTTTTTCTATTTCCAGATAACCCCTTTAACCAACCTATTATAAACAGCTCAAAATATTACAAAGGTGGTCTTATAAAGTTGTGTTATATATGGTTTTTAGCCCAAAGTGCATCACAAGGGCCCTGTGACACACTTAAAGGGGTACTTTATCTCTGTATCTTACAATTAAAATATTAAATATACTTTGTAATTGAAACCTTGATTCCATGTAACTTTGAGCACAGTATTACATTATTTTATATCATAAATAGCTATTAAATAAGTTATTGTTTATAAGGCAAAACTAAATGATAACAATGTTAATTGATAGCATAGTATGAGACCTACAAACTGATTTTATGGCAAGTCAAATATTGTATGTTTGTGGAGGATATTAAGGAATTGTGATCATATAGTCAGACTTTTCATTACTAGTTGTCCCAATAACAACAGAATTAGGTGGAAGCGCATTCTGACAAGGTTGCTCTTGAGTCCAATAACAGATACTATTAGATATTGCCATTCAGGTCTTACTTTGTAATGTAAATGGTGTTATAATGTCAATCGACCACCTGCTTCTTTTCCCAGAGACCAGGTCTGCATTGTTGGAACAAGGACATATACTTTTCACTTGGGGAGAGGGAACTCTTATAGTTTTGGAAGTCCACAGTGTGTGGGACTATTTTCCAGGATAATAATTCTAACAATAATAATAATTCTTTATTTATAGAGTACACACAGCTTCTGTAGTGTTGTACACTCAGATTGGTCCCTGTGCCCATTGGGGCTCACAATCTAAATTCCCCTATCAGTATGTTTTGGAGTGTGGGAGGAAACTGGGGTATACAAAAGAAGAGTAGATATCGATCCAGCACTGCTAAAATGTCCATTTTAGAATCCTTTTAAAATAACATAGAAAGGGAAAAACAACACCACCGTGCTGTCACACTGCTGAGCTGTAATGGACGCATTTCAGATGTATGCGCGCCCCTGATCACGCACAGCAGAGGTGAGCTGAAGATGTTTTCTAATGAATAGAGAAATTCCTATTTGGCACTACTGTATCTGCAAGTTACGTTCCTAAAACTGGTACGATAGATAACTGCTAAATGAAGTGTGTGGCGGCGCTCAGACTAAGCATAGTCTAAGCATAGTTCATTGGTACATCTGGCCAGATGAAGCACTAACTAGTGCGAAACAGCTTCTGTCACCTTGCTGTACCTCCCACACCCATCCCTCTCCATGAAGTTTTGTATGTGAGTATTTTTTAATAAAGAAGGAATATAGGGGCGGACTGACCAGCCGCTCCGATTGGACATTGTCCTAGGCCTGGTAGGGTACAGGGCCCACTGCTGCCGCCGCTACTACTGGGCATCCAGGTCACTTGTCCCGGATCCCCCCCCAGACAGCCCTGCCTTCTCCTGTTTGTGCAGTACACGCACATACAGGAGATGGTGTCCCCTCCATGTGAGCTACATCTGCACCTACACAGAGAGGAGACGTGACCTCCGCCCCCGCTGCGCAGTGCAGGCGCCGATCACTCATCGGTGCCTGCACTGGGGAGGCAAGGAGACACGGGCCCTGTTGATGAGGAGATCACTGCATGGGACATCAGGTGAGCATCATTTATTTTTTTAACCTGGGATTGGGAGGTGGGGGAAAAACTCTGCTACTGACACCTACTGGGGGGGGGCCCTGCTGCCTACACCTTCTGTGGGGGGACCCTGCTGCCTACACCTACTGTGGGGGAACCCCGCTGCCTACACCTACTGTGGGGGGGACCCCGCTGCCTACACCTACTGTGGGGGGACCCCGCTGCCTACACATACTGTGGGGGAACACCACTGCCTACACCTACTGTTGGGGGGAACCCGCTGCCTACACCTACTGTGGGGGGGACCCCACTGCCTACACCTACAGAGGGGGGACCCGGCTGCCTACACCTAATGTGAGGGAACTCTGCTGCCTACACCTAATGTGAGGGACTATCTACTATGTTCCTGCCTAGCTAATATGGGGACAAACTACCAAGCTAATAGGAGGGCTACCTACTACTTGCATAAGGGGTTTTCATACAGGGGCAGCTATCTGGGGGATTTACCCACAGGGGGCATAACAACCTACCTAGGGGACATTAACTACCTGGGGGCATGATCTACTAGGGGCCACTACCTCCTGGGGACATTACTTTCCTATAACTTCCATAAGCAACACTTTATTTTCTGTCCGCTAACACAAAATACTCTGATAGTGCCCCTCACGAGACTAGACTCTGGATCCGCCACTGGGTGGAGGGGGGTGCTGGCTACATACTTGACTAACTACCTGGCTACCTAACTTAATACCTGGATGCCTAACTACTTACCTACATACCTGGCTATCTACCTACCTACATACCTGGCTACCTAACTATGTACATACCTGGCCTTCATATATGGCTGCCTAAGTACCTAGCTAGTCACGTACCTACATATCTGGCTTTTTGATCTATCTACCCATTTACCTGGCTACCTACCTACCTGCCCTTTTACTGGTCAGTACACCAAGGAGGGCATTATTACAGTTTGTGGGCCTATAAATGGGAAGATTGTGTGGAGGAGTCCTGCACATGTGAAAAGATCGACATGGTGGTCTGATCCAGATGGAGAAGAAAAGGAAAGAGGACACCGCTGATCAGAAAAGATGTCATTGTGAGTGCCTTTATGTAACTGTAATCACTTCAGGGGAGATGTATCAAACCTGTGAAGAGGAAAAGTTGCCCAGTTGCCCAAAGCAACCAATCAGATCTCTTATTTAACCCCTTAACGACGCAGGACGTATATTTACGTCCTGCGCCGGCTCCCGCGATATGAAGCTGGATCGCGCCGCGATCCTGCATCATATCGCTTCAGTCCCGGCGCTCATCAACGGCCGGGACCCGCGGCGATGTGCGGTATTAACCCTTTAGAAGCGGCGGTCAAAGCTGACCGCCGCTTCTAAAGTGAAACTTAAAGTCACCCGGCTGCTCAGTCGGGCTGTTCGGGACCGCTGCGGTGAAATCGCGGCGTCCCGAACAGCTGAACGGACACCGGGAGGGCCCTTACCTGCCTCCTCGGTGTCCGATCGACGAATGACTGCTCCGTGCCTGAGATCCAGGCAGGAGCAGTCAAGCGCCGATAATGCTGATCACAGGCGTGTTAATACACGCCAGTGATCAGCATAGGAGATCAGTGTGTGCAGTGTTATGGGTCCCTATGGGACCCATAACACTGCAAAAAAAATGTAAAAAAAAAGTGTTAATAAAGGTCATTTAACCCCTTCCCTAATAAAAGTTTGAATCACCCCCCTTTTCCCATAAAAAAATAAAACAGTGTAAAAAAATCAATAAATAAACATATGTGGTATCGCCGCGTGCGTAAATGTCCGAACTATAAAAATATATAATTAATTAAACCGCACGGTCAATGGCGTACGCGCAAAAAAATTCCAAAGTCCAAAAAAAGCGTATTTTGGTCACTTTTTATACCATTAAAAAAATGAATAAAAAGTGATCAAAAAGTCCGATCAAAACAAAAATCATACCGATAAAAACATCAGATCACGGCGCAAAAAATGAGTCCTCATACCGCCCTGTACGTGGAAAAATAAAAAATTTATAGGGGTCAGAAGATGACATTTTTAAACGTATACATTTTCCTGCATGTAGTTATGATTTTTTCCAGAAGTGCGACAAAATCAAACCTATATAAGTAGGGTATCATTTTAACCGTATGGACCTACAGAATAATGATAAGGTGTAATTTTTACCGAAATATGCACTGCGTAGAAACGGAAGCACCCAAAAGTTACAAAATGGTTTTTTTTTTTCGATTTTGTCGCACAATGATTTTTTTTTCCATTTCGCTGTGCATCTTTGGGTAAAATGACTAATGTCACTGCAAAGTAGAATTGGCGACGCAAAAAATAAGCCATAATATGGATTTTTTGGTGGAAAATTGAAAGGGTTATGATTTTTAAAAGGTAAGGAGGAAAAAACTAAAGTGCAAAAACGGAAAAACCCTGAGTCCTTAAGGGGTTAATTTCTAACAAAACCTCTGCAAAATGAAATAAGTGATCTGATTGGTTGCTGTGGGCATCTAGGCAACTTTTCCTCTGGACAGGTTTTGACATATCTATCACCATATGGTCCTGTATATAATCACTTATATTGTATACAGATCTCTGTACAGATGGTATCTACTGCCATATGGTCCTGTATATATAATCACCTATATTGTATAAAGATCCTGTATAGTGTACTGGTCTGTGTATAGTAGATTTATTCAGTACAGTATGGCGGTATTATCCAGTTGTTGCGTGGTGGTATATATTTACTCCTTGTATACTGGTATTATTGGTCAAATTATATTATATATAAAATTTAGTTTTCTTTTGTGTGTAGGGGTGATCGAGGGATTTGGGTGGAATAGGGGCAGAAGTGGGACCAGCGGCGGAGCATCGCAGGGGGCCCTTGCTTTTGGTCTGGGGGCCCTGAATGTTGTCAGTCCGCCCCTGAAGGAATATGAAGAAGATGGTGCGTTGCCGACTACCTTTATTCTACTTGCCGATGTACTGAAAAGGTTTTTTATTTCTTACAGGAAACAGGAGTATGCAGAGGAAATCCATGCAAAATGGGGAGAGCATACTAATGGATAAATACACCACAAATGCAAAGTAGTGTTGAATAAGGTAAAGGGACTGCAGTGGACTGATTAACACATGTGTCCATAAATAGTATTAGTTTAAGATTACCATGATGTATAAAGAAAAGCTTGGGGAACTACTACTTTAAGAGACAAAAGTTGCAAGCGCATGTTTGAAAAGTTTGCAAACCTATGGTCTCGTGGGTCAAAGAAATTCTAGGTTAAGCCTCAAAAGATAATATTTTAGGATTTTATAGATATTGCCACTTATTTCTCATACATTCTGCATAGATTGTGAATTTTGAAATTCTTGATACTATGGAAACATACTGAAAAAAAAGAACTTACATGGTAAAAATTGTTACACCGAGCGCTCCGGGTCCCCGCTCCTCCCCGGAGCGCTCGCAACATCCTCGCAATTGCAGCGCCCCGGTCAGACCTGCTGACCGGGTGCGCTGCGATACCTCTCCCAGCCGGGATGCGATTCGCGATGCGGGTGGCGCCCGCTCGCGATGCGCACCCCGGCTCCCGTACCTGACTCGCTCTCCGTCGGTCCTGTCCCGGCGCGCGCGGCCCCGCTCCTTAGAGCGCGCGCGCGCCGGGTCTCTGCAATTTATAGGGCCACTGCGCCACTGATTGGCGCAGTTGGCTTAATTAGTGTGTTCACCTGTGCACTCCCTATTTATACCTCACTTCCCCTGCACTCCCTCGCCGGATTTTGTTGCCATTGTGCCAGTGAAAGCGTTTCCTTGTGTGTTCCTAGCCTGTGTTCCAGACCTCCTGCCGTTGCCCCTGACTACGATCCTTGCTGCCTGCCCCGACCTTCTGCTACGTCCGACCTTGCTCTTGTCTACTCCCTTGTACCGCGCCTATCTTCAGCAGTCAGAGAGGTTGAACCGTTGCTAGTGGATACGACCTGGTTGCTACCGCCGCTGCAAGACCATCCCGCTTTGCGGCGGGCTCTGGTGAATACCAGTAGCAACTTAGAACCGGTCCACTAGCACGGTCCACGCCAATCCCTCTCTGGCACAGAGGATCCACCTCCTGCCAGCCGAATCGTGACAGTAGATCCGACCATGGATCCCGCTGAAGTTCCACTGCCAGTTGTCGCCGACCTCACCACGGTGGTCGCCCAGCAGTCGCAACAGATAGCGCAACAAGGCCACCAGCTGTCTCAACTGACCGTGATGCTACAGCAGCTACTACCACAGCTTCAGCAATCATCTCCTCCGCCAGCTCCTGCACCTCCTCCGCAGCGAGTGGCCATTTCCGGTCTACGACTATCTAAGTTTTGCCGTGGCTTTCTTTCACAATGTTCCCTGCACTTGGAGATGATGTCGGACCAGTTTCCCACTGAAAGGTCTAAGGTGGCTTTCGTAGTCAGCCTTCTGTCTGGGAAAGCTCTGTCATGGGCCACACCGCTCTGGGACCGCAATGACCCCGTCACTGCCTCTGTACACTCCTTCTTCACGGAGATTCGAAGTGTCTTTGAGGAACCTGCCCGAGCCTCTTCTGCTGAGACTGCCCTGCTGAACCTGGTCCAGGGTAATTCTTCCGTTGGCGAGTACGCCATCCAATTCCGTACTCTTGCCTCCGAATTATCCTGGAATAATGAGGCCCTCTGCGCGACCTTTAAAAAAGGCCTATTCAGCAACATTAAAGATGTTCTGGCCGCACGAGAAATTCCTGCTAACCTGCATGAACTTATTCATCTAGCCACTCGCATTGACATGCGTTTTTCCGAAAGGCGTCAGGAGCTCCGCCAGGATATGGACTTTGTTCGCACGAGGCGTTTTTTCTCCCCGGCTCCTCTCTCCTCTGGTCCTCTGCAATCCGTTCCTGTGCCTCCCGCCGTGGAGGCTATGCAAGTTGACCGGTCTCGCTTGACACCTCAAGAGAGGACACGACGCCGCATGGAGAATCTGTGCCTGTACTGTGCCGGTACCGAACACTTCCTGAAGGATTGTCCTATCTGTCCTCCCCGCCTGGAAAGACGTACGCTGACTCCGCACAAAGGTGAGACAGTTCTTGATGTCAACTCTGCTTCTCCACGCCTTACTGTGCCTGTGCGGATATCTTCCTCTACCTTCTCCTTCTCTACCATGGCCTTCTTGGATTCCGGATCTGCAGGAAATTTTATTTTGGCCTCTCTCATCAACAGGTTCAACATCCCGGTGACCAGTCTCGCCAGACCCCTCTACATCAATTGTGTTAACAATGAAAGATTGGACTGTACCGTGCGTTACCGCACGGAACCCCTCCTAATGTGCATCGGACCTCATCATGAAAAAATTGAGTTTTTGGTCCTCTCCAATTGCACTTCCGAAATTCTCCTTGGATTACCGTGGCTTCAACGCCATTCCCCAACCCTTGATTGGTCCACAGGAGAGATCAAGAGCTGGGGTACTTCTTGTTTCAAGTACTGTCTTAAACCGGTTCCCAGTACTCCCTGCCGTGACCCTGTGGTTCCCCCTGTAACCGGTCTCCCTAAGGCTTATATGGACTATGCTAACGTGTTTTGCAAAAAGCAAGCTGAGACTTTACCTCCTCACAGGCCTTATGACTGTCCTATTGACCTCCTCCCGGGCACTACTCCACCCCGGGGCAGAATTTATCCTCTGTCCGCTCCAGAGACTCTTGCTATGTCTGAATACATCCAGGAAAATTTAAAAAAGGGGTTTATCCGCAAATCCTCCTGCCGGAGCTGGATTTTTTTTTGTGTCCAAAAAAGATGGCTCCCTACGTCCTTGCATTGATTACCGCGGACTTAATAAAATCACGGTAAAGAACCGCTACCCCCTACCTCTTATCTCAGAACTCTTTGATCGCCTTCAAGGTGCCCACATCTTTACCAAACTGGACTTAAGAGGTGCTTATAATCTCATCCGCATCAGGGAGGGGGACGAATGGAAGACTGCATTTAACACCAGAGATGGACACTTTGAGTATCTGGTCATGCCCTTTGGCCTGTGCAACGCCCCTGCCGTCTTCCAAGACTTTGTTAACGAAATTTTTCGTGATCTCTTATATTCCTGTGTTGTTGTGTATCTGGACGATATTCTGATTTTTTCTGCCAACTTAGAAGAACACCGCCAGCTTGTCCGCATGGTTCTTCAGAGACTTCGAGACAATCAAATTTATGCCAAAATGGAGAAATGTCTGTTTGAATGTCAATCTCTTCCTTTCCTAGGATACTTGGTCTCTGGCCAGGGATTACAAATGGACCCGGATAAACTCTCTGCCGTCTTAGATTGGCCACGCCCCTCCGAACTCCGTGCTATCCAACGTTTTTTGGGGTTCGCCAATTATTACAGACAATTTATTCCACACTTTTCCACTATTGTGGCTCCTATCGTGGCTTTAACCAAGAAAAATGCCAATCCCAAGTCCTGGTCTCCCCAAGCGGAAGACGCATTTAAACGGCTTAAGTCTGCCTTTTCTTCTGCTCCCGTGCTCTCCAGACCTGACCCATCTAAACCCTTCCTATTGGAGGTAGATGCCTCCTCAGTGGGAGCTGGAGCGGTCCTTCTACAAAAAAATTCTTCCGGGCATGCTGTTACTTGTGGTTTTTTTTCTAGGACCTTCTCTCCGGCGGAGAGAAACTACTCCATCGGGGATCGAGAACTACTGGCCATTAAATTGGCACTTGAGGAATGGAGGCATCTGCTGGAGGGATCAAAATTTCCAGTTATCATTTACACCGATCACAAGAATCTCTCCTATCTCCAGTCTGCCCAACGGCTGAACCCTCGCCAGGCCAGGTTGTCGTTGTTCTTTGCCCGTTTTAACTTTGAAATTCATTTTCGCCCTGCCGACAAGAAC
This sequence comes from Hyla sarda, assembly GCF_029499605.1. Classification (NCBI taxonomy): domain Eukaryota; kingdom Metazoa; phylum Chordata; class Amphibia; order Anura; family Hylidae; genus Hyla; species Hyla sarda. The sequence goes on along the minus strand of NC_079189.1, from coordinate 390,781,375 downwards.
ATTAGGGCCGATGCCCTCTGTCGTTCCTCGGATGCCTCGGAAGTAGAGGTCTCTCCGCCACACATCATTCCTCCTGACTGTCTGATCTCCACTTCTCCAGCCTCCATCAGGCAAACTCCTCCAGGGAAGACCTTCGTTTCTCCACGCCAACATCTCGGGATTCTCAGATGGGGTCACTCCTCCCACCTCGCAGGCCATGCGGGCATCAAAAAGTCCTTGCAACTCATCTCTCGTTTCTATTGGTGGCCGACTCTGGAGACGGATGTTGTTGATTTTGTGCGGGCCTGTACTGTATGTGCCCGGGATAAGACTCCTCGCCAGAAGCCTGCTGGTCTCCTTCATCCTCTGCCTGTCCCCGAACAGCCTTGGTCACTGATTGGTATGGACTTTATTACAGACTTACCCCCATCCCGTGGCAACACTGTTGTTTGGGTGGTCGTTGATCGATTTTCCAAGATGGCACATTTTATTCCTCTTCCTGGTCTTCCTTCAGCGCCTCAGTTGGCAAAACAATTTTTTGTACACATTTTTCGTCTTCACGGTTTGCCCACGCAGATCGTCTCGGATAGAGGCGTCCAATTCGTGTCTAAATTCTGGAGGGCCCTCTGTAAACAGCTCAAGATTAAATTAAACTTCTCTTCTTCTTATCATCCCCAATCCAATGGGCAAGTAGAAAGAATTAACCAGGTCCTGGGTGACTATTTACGGCATTTTGTTTCCTCCCGCCAGGATGACTGGGCAGATCTTCTACCATGGGCCGAATTCTCATACAACTTCAGAGTCTCTGAATCTTCTGCTAAGTCCCCATTTTTCGTGGTGTACGGCCGTCACCCTCTTCCCCCCCTCCCTACTCCCTTGCCCTCTGGTTTGCCCGCTGTGGATGAAGTGACTCGTGATCTTTCCACCATATGGAAAGAGACCCAAAATTCTCTTTTACAGGCTTCATCCCGCATGAAAAGGTTTGCCGATAAGAAAAGAAGAACTCCCCCCATTTTTGCTCCCGGAGACAAGGTATGGCTCTCCGCTAAATATGTCCGCTTTCGTGTCCCCAGTTACAAACTGGGACCACGCTATCTTGGTCCTTTCAAAGTCTTGTGCCAGATTAATCCTGTCTCTTACAAACTCCTTCTTCCTCCTTCTCTTCGTATTCCCAATGCCTTCCATGTCTCTCTCCTTAAACCACTCATCATCAACCGTTTCTCTCCCAAACTTGTTCCTCCCACTCCTGTTTCCGGTTCTTCTGACATCTTCTCTGTGAAGGAGATACTGGCCTCCAAGACGGTCAGAGGAAAAAGATTTTTTTTGGTAGATTGGGAGGGCTGTGGTCCTGAAGAGAGATCCTGGGAACCTGAGGACAACATCCTAGACAAAAGTCTGGTCCTCAGGTTCTCAGGCTCCAAGAAGAGGGGGAGACCCAAGGGGGGGGGGGGTACTGTTACGCCGAGCGCTCCGGGTCCCCGCTCCTCCCCGGAGCGCTCGCAACATCCTCGCAATTGCAGCGCCCCGGTCAGACCTGCTGACCGGGTGCGCTGCGATACCTCTCCCAGCCGGGATGCGATTCGCGATGCGGGTGGCGCCCGCTCGCGATGCGCACCCCGGCTCCCGTACCTGACTCGCTCTCCGTCGGTCCTGTCCCAGTGCACGCGGCCCCGCTCCTTAGGGCGCGCGCGCGCCGGGTCTCTGCGATTTATAGGGCCACTGCGCCACTGATTGGCGCAGTTGGCTTAATTAGTGTGTTCACCTGTGCACTCCCTATTTATACCTCACTTCCCCTGCACTCCCTCGCCGGATCTTGTTGCCATTGTGCCAGTGAAAGCGTTTCCTTGTGTGTTCCTAGCCTGTGTTCCAGACCTCCTGCCGTTGCCCCTGACTACGATCCTTGCTGCCTGCCCCGACCTTCTGCTACGTCCGACCTTGCTCTTGTCTACTCCCTTGTACCACGCCTATCTTCAGCAGTCAGAGAGGTTGAGCCGTTGCTAGTGGATACGACCTGGTTGCTACCGCCGCTGCAAGACCATCCCGCTTTGCGGCGGGCTTTGGTGAATACCAGTAGCAACTTAGAACCGGTCCACCAGCACGGTCCACGCCAATCCCTCTCTGGCACAGAGGATCCACCTCCTGCCAGCCGAATCGTGACAAAAATAAAATGAATTTAATATAAAATATTGCTACCATCAATCTATGGTAAATTGAAATGAATAAATTTGTTTTGTTTTTATCATGATGATGCTAGTGATGTCTTTGGAGGTGCTCTGTAGTTCTTAGAACAATAAATTCTTGGCAGACGACTAACCTAGACAATATGTTCAGAGGATTTCTAAAAATGCCTGTGTTATCACTCATCTTGATTTTATTTTGTGAAATGAAGATGGCATTCTGGAGGCAGAAGAAAAACTGTTAATATCACCTGCGGCTTGTTCTTATCACTCTGTTACCAAAATAGTTACATAGCAGGAATAATAACATCAGACGATTTCTCCGTGGATGCAATTTTCTTTAGATGAATATTGTGAAAAATATAGATTAGCAGATTCTATTCCTATGGTTCTTTTATTTAATTTCTGGACAGTTTGTCATAACATGAAAGGACCTCTGGTCTCTAATAAACATTGGCAAACATAGAAAAAAGATCATGTACATACATTTAGATGAAAGAAAACAAATGAGATCAGGCGGCATATCTAGAGAAATAAACTGTATGCATAGAAGATACAACCCTGCAGTCTAGCAATTCAGTAGACTTTTAATAACTGTATGTGATGTTCAATAGGCAACCCCACTTGGGGTTGGACAGCTGTTTTCCTCAGGACATTTTTTTAGATATTAAAAGAACTATAGACTGGGTGCCCTGTCTACCCACAACAAACAGAAACACTGTGGGCAATGTGGCACCTTTTCATTACGTTGTGTGCATGTTTATGAATCTGTATTGTCTACTTGTCAATGGTTCTCTTTCTATATCCCTATATCCAAAGTAGATGTTATCAGGGACAATCTTATTGCCTAGAAAGCTTTATTGGATAAAAAACTGCTTCAGACACAAGATGTGATACATTTCAAGTGCAAGTACGCACTCTTAATCGTACATAGACAAATGGTGTGTGAGAGATCATTTTATAAGGCAACACATGACCTGCTCTGGTGCGCATACACAGCAGGCATGTGTTAACCCCTTACAATCAAGATACATAATAAAAGATACAAACAAGTGAATTAAAAATCTATGGACATTTGTAGAAAAATAGCCCACATTGTGGCCAACATTGTAGGGCAATAATTATTATACACAATAAAACGCAAGTAATAAGTGGCGAAAAATCACAATTTAAGTAGGGTAAAAAAAAATGGTACACAATTAATAACTAGAAAACATAAAGAAAAAGCAAACTGAAAAATATATACTAAATAGTAGAACATCAATAATGCAATATGACGTCCTGACGTCTATTCAGACTTTGCGGTAGTCTGGTAGCTAACTGGAGAATCCAGAAAACTTCTCTTTTCAACAACTTCTCTCTGTTGTTACCACTAGAGAAATTTTAGAAAAATTTGATTTGTCTGATTCGCCAAATTTTGTGAAAAAACTTGGTTCGGTCCGAATTTATTCGCAGTGAATCTGTATTAAAAATGGCTATTTCTGGCCTACAGAGAGCCTCAATAGGAGTGTAGGACACTTTGCCTTGCTGTAACAACAACTTTGCCGTGCTGGGTTAGTGAAATAATACTGTTATTCAGTATGACATGCAGATTAGATGTGTTGCTATTAGAATCATTGTCACAGAGCGGTACAATGACAGAGCCTGGAGGTAGACGAGGTTGGGAGAGAGAAAATAGAGACCAGGAGGAGCACCCTTGTAATGTATATCAGCTTGGTGTGAGCCCTCCACCACACCTAAGTGATATACTCACCTTTCTGGTTATGACAAACTGATCCACGGTTCTTACAAGTTGTCACGATTCGGCTTACAGGTTGTGGATCCACTGTGTCAGCGAGGGATTGGCGTGGACCGTGCCGGTGGACCGGTTCTAAGTGGCTACTGGTGTTCACCAGAGCCCGCCGCAAAGCGGGATGGTCTTGCTGCGGCGGTAGCAACCAGGTCGTATCCACTAGCAACGGCTCAACCTCGCTGACTGCTGAGAAGGCGTGGGACAGAAGGACTAGGCAGAGGCAAGGTCAGACGTAGCAGAAGGTCGGGGCAGGCGGCAAGGTTCGTAGTCAATATGGATAGCAGGAGATCAGGTAACACAGGCTTAGACAACACTAAACGCTTTCACTGGCACAAGGCAACAAGATCCGGCAAGGAAGTGCATGGGAAGTGAGGTGATATAGCCAGGGAGCAGGTTGAAACTAATCAGGCTAATTGGGCCAGGCACCAATCATTGGTGCACTGGCCCTTTAAGTCTCAGAGAGCTGGTGCGCGCGCGCCCTAGAGAGTGGAGCCGCGCGCGCCAGCACATGACAGCCGGGGACCGGGACGGGTAAGTGACTTGGGATGCGATTCGCGAGCGGGCGCGTCCCGCTATGCGAATCGCATCCCCGCCGGCAATGTCAGTGCAGCGCTCCCGGTCAGCGGGTCTGACCGGGGCGCTGCAGGGAGAGAGACGCCATGAGCGCTCCGGGGAGGAGCAGGGACCCGGAGCGCTCGGCGCAACACAAGTTGTGGTTATCAGAGTGCACTGGGGTGAAATTGCAGATAGAAATTGTAGAGCTGCTGCACTCCCAACCGATACTGGACTCCTGTGGGGAGACCATTCTTAGTAATGCAAATGGAAGTGGGGAAAAAACGGTTTTAGGGGCTCTGCTCACAGATGGTCATGAAACGACAGACTCAAGCCAGCAATGGGCAATATATACTTTATTTCCAAAGTACGGACAACGCATTTAGGCATATACAGAATGCCTTCCTCGGGTCCAATAAGACAGTGCACTCTTCGTTGTTGGTAAAGTGGGAATGTGCTTGTTGGGATCCTACACCGCCGGCACCGCGAACATACAGGATCTCGACCAGCACACTCCCACTTTACCACCAACAAAGAGTGCACTTATTGGACCTGAGGAAGGCATTCTGTTTATGCCGAAACGCGTTGCCCGTACTTTACAAAGAAAATATATATTGTCCTGTGCCGGCTTGAGCCTGTTGTTTTGTGACCATCTGTGAGCAGCACCCCTAAAACATTCTTTTTCCCGCTTCCATTAGAGCTTGAAGGTGGCATCAGTATTATTGATGAGCAGCATTGGCCATATTCGAATTCGCAATATTTTGCAAATATATAGACGAATATCCTATATTTGCGAATTTAGCGTATTCGTTATATTTGCATATTCGCATATGCGAATATTTGCATATTCGCATATGTGAATATTCGCATATTCCCGTATTCGAGGAAGAAAACAATGAGGGGGTGGGCAACTTTACTAATGGTTGCTAGGGATGTTGTTGATAACCTCTGACAAGTGTATTTGCATCATTCTAATTGGCCCTCAAGTGAAAAGAAGGAATATGCGAATATTCACATATGCGAATATGCACGTATGCGAATATTCACATATGCGAATATGCAGAAAAAAGTGACACAGCCTGGAGTTGGTGGCAGAAAGAGCAGACCATATAGTGGCTGAATCACACAGCCTGGAGTTGGCGGCAGCATGAGAAAACCATATAGTGGCTGATTGACACAGCCTGGAGTTGGCGGCAGCATGAAGAGACCATATAGTAGCTGAATGACACAGCCTGGAGTTGGAGGAAGCATGAGGAGACCATATGGTGGCTGAATGACACAGCCTGGAGTTAGCGGCAGCATGAGGAGACCATATAGTGATTGAATGACACAGCCTGGAGTTGGCGGCAGAATGAGGAGACTATATAGTGGCTGAATGACACAGCTTGGAGTTGGCGGCAGCATGAGGAGAACATATAGGGGCTGAGTGATGCAGCTTGGAGTTGACGGAAGCATGAGGAGACCATATAGTGGCTGAAGGACACAGCCTGGAGTTGGCGGCAGCAAGAGCAGACCATATAGTGGCTGAATGACACAGCCTGGAGTTTGACAAGAGCAGACCATATAGTGGCTGAATGACACAGCGTGGAGTTGGCCGCATCATAAGGAGACCATATAGTGGCTGAATGACAGCCTGGAGTAGGCGGCAGCATGAGGAGACCATATGGTGGCTGAATGACACAGCCTTGAGGTGGCAGAAGTGTGAGGAGACCATATAGTTGCAGAATGAGACAGCCTGAAGGTGGCAGCAGCATGTGGAGAACATATGGTGGCAGTATGAGACAGCCTGGTGGTGGCATCAGCAGCATCAAGAGTCCTGAAAGTGACCCGGGGACATAGTGGGGTGGTGGGTGGCAATGCCAGTACCGGTGACGAAGGTGGGGGAATAAAGAAGAACTTGGCATCAGATGGGAGAAATGTCCTTTTTAGTGAAGCGGTTATAGATGACTGGTTTTAGGAGGGAGATGTGGAAAGAATTTGGGATCCAAAGGGAGGAAGGCAGATGTAGCGAATAAGCCACTGGATTAAAACGTCTCTTGACCTTGAAAGGCCCCAAATAGCGTGCTCCCAGTTTGTAGCAAGGTACTCTGAAGCAGCAATATCTTGTCCCCGGGTGAAAATTCAGGAGGAGGACGCCTTTTCTTGTCCACTTGAGATTTCATACGGGTCGTGGCACGAAGAAGGGAGAGACGAGTCTTCTTCCAAATGGCGGTGAAGTTCCGAAATAGTTCATCAGCCATAGGGAAACCGAAGGGAGAAGGCTAGGGTAGAGGAGGACAAGGATGAAGTCCATAGACTACATAGAAGGGTGAAGTTCCTGTGGATTCGGTATCCCCATGGTTGCACGAAAACTCAGCACAGGGTAGGAGATCAGACCAGTCATCATGGCGGGTGGAGACAAAATGGCGAAGATAATCCCCCAAGATCTCATTCTCCCTCTCACCTTGATCATTAGATTGGGGGTGATAGGCAGAGGAGAAATCCAACTTAACTTGAAGTTGTGAGCAGAGTGCCCTACAGAATTTGGAGACGAACTGGACTCCCCGGTCAGAGAAAATATGTGTCGGCAATCCATGGAGATGGAAGATATGGGAAAGGAACAGTTTGGCTAGTTGAGGTGCGGATGGTTACCCAGGCAAAGGCACAAAATTAGCCATCTTAGAAAATCGGTCCACAACAACCCATATGACAGTATTGCTGCTAGAAGAAGGAAGGTCCGTGATAAAGTCCATTGCAATGTTAGACCAAGGCAGATCAGGAACAGGCAAAGGATGTAGTAGACTGGCAGGCTTGGCGCGTGGTGTTTTGTCCCAGGCACAAACAGAGCAAGAAGAAACAAAGTCCATGACATCCCGTTTCAGAGTGGGCCACAAATACTGTCGAGAAATTAATTGCAAGGATTTACGGATACCAGCATGACCTGCCAACAGAGAAGAATGACCCCATTTCAAGATCCGGAGTCTCAAACGAGGAGAAACCTAAGTCTTCCCAAGGGGCAGACACTGAAGACTTGCCAGTGCTGGGGAAATAAGACGATCCGGAGGGATAATATTGATGTGGTTCAAGGTCTTGTACCTCAGAAGATCTAGATAGAGCATCAGCCCGAAGATTCTTCTCTGCTGGACAAAAATGAATAAAAAATTAAATCTGGAGAAGAACAGGGACCAGCGAGCCTGACGAGGATTGAGACGATGGGCAGACTAAAGATAAAGCAAGTTCTTGTGATCCATATAGATGGTTATTGGATGCACAGAGCCCTCTAAGAGATGATGCCATTCTACCAAGGCCAACTTAATAGCCAGGAGCTCACGATCTACTATTCTATCATTTCTCTCTGCTGGAGAGAAGGTCTTTGAGAAGAATCCGCAAGTCACAGTCTTACCCTTGAAAGATCTGTGTGTCAAGACTGCTCCTGCCTCGACAGAAGACGCATCCATCTCTAAGGTAAACGGCGTGTCCGGATCAGGTCTTGACAACACCGGAGAAGATGCAAAAGCAGACTTTAACTCTTTGAAGGCTTCTTCAGCTTCTGGAGTCCAGACCTTAGGATTGGTAGCTTTTTTGGTTAGAGATACGATGGGGACAACCAAGGTGGAATAGTGGGGAATAAACTGTCGATAATCATTGGCAAAACCAAGGAAGCACTGAATCGCTTTCAGTCCAGGCCACTCCAGGCCACTCCAGTACAGCGGATAACTTGTTAGGATCCATCTGTAGTCCTTGACTGGTAACAATGTATCCCAGAAACGGAAGGCTGGTCTTTTCAAAGGTACATTTTTCTAGTTTTGCGTAGAGTTGGTTGTCTCGGAGATGATGCAAAACTTGACAGAGATGGAGATGACGAGTGTGGAGATTTGGTGAATAGATGAGGATGTCATCCAAATAGACAATGACACAGGAGTAGAGAAGGTCTCAAAAAATGTCATTGACAAAATGTCCATCTCTAGTATTAAATGTGGTCTTCCAATCATCCCCTTCTCTTATACAAATTAAGTTATAGGCACCTCGAAGATCAAATTTGGAGAAAATTCTGGCACCTCGCAGGCAGTCAAACAACTCTGAGATGAAAGAAAGGAGATAACGGTTTACAACTGTGATTTTATTCAGTCCCCGGTAGTCGATGCAAGGGTGCAACGACCCTTCTTTCTTTCCCACGAAGAAAAACCCAGCTCCAGCAGGAGAAGAGGACTTCCTGATAAATCCTTTCTGTAGGTTCCCCTGGATATAGGTTGACATGGTCTGGGTTTCAGGAACAGACAAGGGGTAGATTCGGCCCCTGGGAGGTGTGGTGTCAGACAGCAAGTCAATTGGACAATCGTATGGACGATGTGGAGGCAAAACTTCAGCTTGCTTTTCGCTGAAGACATCAGCAAAGTCCTGGAGAAATGAAGGTAAACTGGGTAGAGGTCTAGACAAAGGTTCCAACTTGATCACACCTATGTGAATGCAGTGATTGTTGCAGTAGGACTTCTCCGATTTTCCAAACCAGCTGTGGGGCATGGACCTGCGTCCAAGGTTGACCAAGCAAGAGAGATGAAGTACAGTGTGGGAGTATGTAGAAGGACAAGTTCTCCCTATGGGAGACTCCGACCTGCATCACCAGGGGTTCTGTATAGCAGAGATTTCAGGAGGCGGAAATCTGGCAGATGATACTAGGCATCAATAAAGTTTCCCGCAAAGCCAGAATACAGGAAAGCCAGAAGTGAGAGGTTCCCTTTGGAGGGAAGAAGAAACTGAACCGTCAAATTTAAGCATGGAGAGGAGAAATTCACACCTAGGGAGGCCTCTCCAACAAACCCTAGGTGCGAGCGTTTCCCTGTGGCTGAGGATGCAGAGGACAGTCCTTAAGGAAGTGGTCTCCACTGGCACAGTATAGACCAGGATTTTCGGTTCGTTGGCGAGTCCTTTCCTGCAGGGTCCGGCGAGACCGATCCACTTGCATAGCCTCCACTGAGGGAGGCAACATAGAAGATTGCGGTGGTTGCTGGAAGACTAGCGCCAGCCGAGGAAAGTGCCGTGGTCATGCAGATTCCCTCTCTTGTCGTAGTTCCTTGCATCGCTCGGAGAAACGGATATTGACACTACTGGCCGGGCAGGACACTCGCCCTAAAAAGGTGGCCCCACAGAGGAAACTCTTCATATTTCCACCTAAGAACCCTGTGAAATGGCAATGTTTGTAGGTGGAAATAGGGAGAGGTTCCTGTGTGGGGGCGATCCTTTTTAAGCCAAGCAACACTTGCCAAAAAGGGAATTAATAATGCGAGAATAGGGCCTTACAGGGGAAGTTTTTGCGCCCACCGGTTACAATGAACCATACGTTGTTCCCTTCCACCATTTAGAGGTATTTGCATCACATCAGTACTTGGTGGTGTAGGTGGCACATGGTGTTTTTTGCACACCTTTCCTTTTGTTTGATTTAAAAAAATTTGGGGTACACATTTTATCCTAAGAAAAGTTACATTTTAGATGCATATGCATATCTTCAATACGTACTTGTGGTCTGATGCGGAGGAATGTCTGTAACTGGGGAGCAGCACCTTAAATCTGTTTGGCACTATCCATATATGTGAAATGTTGGTGTGGCACCATGATCAATTTACTCTGATGCATCAGGCATTGGTGGGTGGAAATCCTGGCTGATTCATGCCTGATTCATCTTCACAAAGGTAAGTCTCTCCTAATTTTTCGTGGACAGACGAGTTCTCCTTGGGGTTACTATGGCCCCCACCACACTAAACACTTGCTCTGATGGCACACTACTGGCCGGGCAGGACAGCTTTTCCAGGGCAAACTCTGCTATTTGCGGCCACAAATCAAGTTTGTCTGCCCAGAAGTCCAGTGGATCTTCAAGGTGTGTTGGCATGGTCATGTAAAGGTATGCCACCACCTGCTGGTTCAGGTCCTGCTCCAGGTCTACCTGCTGCTGATGAGTTGCTTCACCATGCGGGTGAAAAAAGCTACTCATCAGTGACTGTAGACTCAGAATGCTGCTGATGGAGCTGGTACTGCTCCTGCCACAGCTCCCCAGCAGCCATGGCAGTGGAAGGTGAGTGCAAGGGGCACCCCGAGTCAGACCTGCAAGAGGATGGACAATGGCACAGATAGGCATTTGTGCAAGTGACTTGGAGGGACTCCCTGCCTCCATCTCCACTACATTCTGCCATGGTGTGTCTGTTTCCTGTGTCTCGCCTTCCTCAGAGATAAATAAACTTTTGTACCGGCCACAGCGAGGTGTCTGAAGGAGGTCAGGGGTCACTGCTACAGACCTGTAAGTCATCTGTATGTTTCTGTGGAAAACACTTAGCTCAGCTCCTGTCTCTGACAGCAGCTTTCCTGCCCCAGAGACAGGCTCTGGTCTCTGTTAGTCTTATAGATCCCCATAACAGTGTTATCTACAGATTCCCCATAATAGTGTTCATTCACAGCTTCCCATAACAGTGTTCATTCACAGCTCCCACATAAGTGTGTCATTCACAGATCCCCCGTAAGTGTGTAATTCACAGCTCCCCATAAGTGTGTAATTCACAGCTCCCCCATAAGTGTGCCATTGACAGCTCCCCCATAACAGTGTTTATTCACAGATCCCCCATAAGTGAGTCATTGACAGATCCCCCATAAATGTTTCATTCACATATCCCCCTATAAGTGTGTTATCTAAGGAACCCCCATAACAGTGTGTGATTTGCATATGCCACAAAGGTGTATCATCTTAAGATCCCCCATAAATTTGTCATCCACAGATCCCCCTATAACAGTATATCATCTACAGATCCCAATAACAGTCATCTACAGATTATGCATTGCAGTGATTCTGGGGTCAGATTCTGGGGCTTATATTATGCAGGGCAGTGATATTGGGGTCTAATTCTGGGGTATGTGTTATGCGGAGCGCTGATTCTGGGGTCTGTATTATGGTGGAGCCTGATTGTGGGTCTGTATTATGGTGGAGTCTGATTCTGGGGTCTGTATTATAATGGAGTCTGATTCTGAGGTCTGTATTATGGTGGGGTCTGATTCTGGGGTCTGAATTATGGTTGGGACTGATTCTGGGGTCTGTTTTTGGTGGGTGGTCATTCTGGGGTCTGTATTATGGTGGGGTCTGATTCTGGGGTCTGTATTATGGTGGGAATTGATTCTGGGGTCTGTATTATGGTGGGAACTGATTCTGAGGTCTGTATTATGGTGAGGTTTGATTCTGGAGTCTGTATTACGCAGGGCAGTGATTCAGGGGGTCTGTATTATGCAGGGCGGTGATACTGGGGTCTGTATTATGAAGCGTGGTGATACTGGGGTCTGTATTATACAGGGTGGTGATACTAGGGTCTGTATTATGCAGGGCGGTGATACTGGAGTCTGATTCTGTGGTCTGTATTATGCAGGGCGGTGATACTGGAGTCTGATTCTGGGGTCTGTATTATGCAGGGCGGTGATACTGGAGTCTGATTCTGGGGTCTGTATTATGGTGAGGTCTGATTCTGGGGTTTGTTTTATGGTGGGGTCTGATTCTGGGGTCTGAATTAAAATGCTTATCCATGCTAAACAAATACTTTTGGATGTTGTGGGCAATCCCCTCTCTTTGTATTGTCCTCACTGTAAGTTCCTTACAGCAGGGACAATATATTGGAAACATTCAGAAGAAAAAAAAATACTTACCCTGTGACAAGCCACCTCCCCACAAACCACACCCACAGTAAGCCACACCCACAATAAAGCCACACCCATATTTCTGGCACACCAAGTGACTTCAAAAATTTTTTAGCTGATGAGCGCAGCGGCAGCTATGGAGGAGTGAGGAGATAGCACCGCTGATTCACCAGCATCTAAACCGGCAACTGCAGCAACTTTTTGGGACTTCAGTTGTGGAGTGAGGGGGGTCCCAGTCCGCGCAGTAGAAGCACATCACGTATAGGAGAATACACCTTCTCAACTGTATTCTAAATAAGACCCACAGTAAGACAAAAAAAAAGCCCAGCTAAACTAATGAACTTGTTTTCACCAGCTGAACAAAACCTTCGTACTGGAGCGCAACGCTACAGAGAAATACCCAGAGACTCACCAGTGAATGTGCGGCCAGACTGGGGAGCAGCAAGCAGTGGAGGAGTGAAGGCGTCCCATGGAGTATCGCCGCTGCATGCTATAACGCGTGACGAGCAGGATCACGTAGGGATGCTACCAAATGCCGGGGCAGAGGTGAGAGTAGAAGTGACTGGGAGCAGTATACTGCAGCCAGGAGAAAGCAAAAAGTGCGGAGATAGCACTAACAAGACGGAGATACCGGGCAGAGGCGAGTCTAGTAAGGGGGAGCAAAGTTTAGATGGAGCAGGACAATTTATGGCCGGCACCTCTATGGAGGCAATGAAAGGACGCGTCGCTGACAGAAGCAGTATACCCTGGTGTGAGGTCAGCGTAAACAAAGGAATGTGTACTTAAATGAGTAAAAACTACCCTGTAATATCAGCTGCAAAAAGGAATATAATAAGCAGCAAAATTGTGGATAGTATTGCAGGGGATGGTATCTATAGCTCTGGAAGTCAGATGGGTACATATGATAAAGCTAATACATCAGAAAGTTATAATCATCATGCACAAGTTCCCTCTTTGGCAAGCTTATCGGCTCCAGTAGCTTTCAGCCCCGCCGCCAGAAAAACAGTTATTCTTAGCCTGCTGATCCAGTCACCATCCCCCAAACAGCCTGCCCAAACTGTATTGACAAAAGATAAATGACCTTCACCAGACATAAGTAATAAAAAATCTGCTGGTGAAGGAATAGACGCACCAGTTACAGAGCAGGCACTGAGGTTAAAGCGCGACTGTAATGGATATTATACCCCCCTGACTAATAACATGATACTATAGATGATAACACATGTAATGCAGCTATGCCTTTGGCTGCTCTTTATCACAATTTATCAGCAGGAAAATAGTCATATTGTGTGGTCAGCAACTGTCAGATAGGCGTGGCTGGGACACACAGGTCCCAGCCCCCGATGTCCATGATGTGCGGGCCGGCGTGACTCCACTGTGCCTATACATATTATGTGCACCTTTATGATATACAGTGCCCATACTCCTCTTCTTTCTTCTTCTGGTGCCGGACACGCGCTGCTTCTTTCACTAGAGGCACAGAGCTCGCTCCCTGCATCTAGCACTGCACATGCGCATTGAGCTGGTGGCGAGCGCTTTCTCTCTGCCTCTAGTGAAAGCAGAAGCAGCGCGTCTCTGGCACCAGAAGAAGAAAGAAGGGGAATACGGGCACTGGATATCATAAAGATGTACATAATATATATAGGCTCAGTGGAGTCACGCCGGACCGCACATCATGGACATCGGGGGTGGGGACCTGTGTGTTCTTACTCTGAAGAAATGGGGTTAAAATTTTTGGGGGAATGTTTTCCTATTCTCCCTCATGAAAATGAGAAATTTAGGGTAACACCCGCATTTTAGTGAAAAACTATTTTTATTTCATTTCCACATCCAACTTTAACGAAAATTTGTCAAACAATGTGCCTCCAGCTGTTGCATAACTACAACCCCCAACATGAACAGACTAACAAAGGGCATGCTGGGAGTTGTAGTTGGAACTCCAGCTGTTGCAAAACTACAACTCCCAGCATGCCCTTTAGCTGTGCATTCTGAGGGTTGTTGTTAAGCAACAGCAGGAGGATAACAGGCCTCACCTCCTGCTGTATCCTGCTGCTTGCACTGCCGGGACCATCGCCGCTGCTGCCGCTGTGACCGTCGCCGCTCCTGCCACCTGGACCACTGCCGCCACTCCTGAGGGAACCCCCGCTGGACCAGGAAAAGGTAGGCGACCCCCGCTGGCCCCGATCTCTGCCCCGATCGCGCCCAGCAGAACAGTGATTGATCGGTCGTTACGACTGTTCAATCACATGATCATGAGGTGGCTGTGCCACCTCACTTCTGCTGGGTAAGGGTGAATTGGGCTGTCTCGGACAGCCCCATTCACCCTTTTTTCCGGGTCACCTGTTCACCAGAGACCCGATTGACCAGGAATCGTGGCAAATCACCGGTCGGAATTGACCGGCGATTTGCGGCAATTGCCGACATGGGGGGGGGGGGGGGCGGGGTCTCAGGACCCCCCTGGGCATTTGCAAGCTATGCCTGCTGATAGATATCAGCAGTCATCCCAGGCCGATCCCCGACCGGTGCGCAGCGGGGACCGAATTTCCCACGGGTATACAGAATCCTTAACTACCAGGGAGCCAGGGTCCTTAATTGGGTCCTTAATTGGTTAAAAAATCTTAATCCTTCCAGTACTTATCAACTGCTGTATGCTCCAGAGGAAGTTGTGTTGTTTCATTTGTTTCATTAGCTCAACTTCCTCTGTAGTATACAGTAGTTGATACAGTGGGGATCAAAAGTTTGGGCACCCCAGGTAAAAATTAGTATTAATGTGCATAAAGAAGCCAAGGAAAGGTGGAAAAATCTCCAAAAGGCATCAAATTACAGATTAGACATTCTTATAATATGTCAACAAAAGTTAGATTTTATCCGTGAAGAGAAATGAAATATCGGCACACACCAGTGTGGCTGCAGGGTCTTCTTTATTGAGACATACTCACATGCGGGGTACAGAAGAGAGGGGGGGGGACAAGTGGTGGCGACCGAGCTCTAGTTTCGCACGCTTGGTGTGCTTCGTCCGGCCATGACCCATGATGCCTATGACTGCCTTATATACAAGTGAACCTGGTGCTTCACCTATCACGTACCTGAACATCTCTCACATGATCAGGTGACGTGGCAGGGGGGGAGGTGTGTTAAAAGCAAAGGTAATTAGAAGCATGCTGAGAGCTCCGTTTTATCCTTTAACCCTATGTTGCCCGTGGCGTTAGATTTAATGATCCATAGTGTCTCTACTCGTAATAATTTCGATTCAATTCGTTCATACTTATTACCTGACACTTTTTCTAAGCCTACGAAGCGCAGTACATCTGGGTTATTATTATGGGCTTCCCTTACGTGGGCCTGCAGACGGGACGCTCCTGGCTTTCCAGCGCGTATGGTATAAAAATGTTCCCTGATGCGCATCTGGAGCTGGCGTTTCGTCTGGCCCACGTAAAAGAAACCGCAGGGACATATTATTGCATAAATTTTTGTGCGGCAGGTAATTAACTCTTTAATAGTATGAAAAACTGCTCCTAGCCTCACATGTTTAGTTTCCCAGCAATATCTGCATTGGTTGCAGTTTTTACATTGGTAAGTGCCTTTAGGTGTAATGTCACTAAGCCATGTTTCTTTTTTCACTGATGTAGTGCTACTCTTAGGTTTATTTCTTAGTTTATCACCTATGGTGAAATTCTTTCTGTATGTTATACGTGGTTTGTTTTCTGCTCTTTTTTTCAGGTCCTCATCGGCTTCCAGTAGAAACCAGTTTCTACGTATAGCTCGTTCTATCACTGGATTCATAGGAGTGTTCTGGAATACAAAAGTAAATCTTTCTTTTAAGTTTTCTGAATTATGAAGTGGATTTTTATCTTTAAGTAGATCTTCCCTGTTAACTTTCTCTGCTTTTTTTCTACAATAATTTATTACATCATCTAGATAGTTGTGTTCTTTTAAACTTCTTGCTAACTCATTAGCTTGTGTTACAAAGGTGTTGTTTTTACTAATATTCCTTTTGAGGCGAATAAATTGCCCATATGGAATGTTCTTTTTTGTCAGAAATCTGTGGGAGCTATTAAAGTGTAGTAATGTATTCTTAGCTACTGTTTTTCTGTAGTTTTCAGTAGTTATGTAATTCCCTTCAATCAGGAGTTTTTTTTTTCACCATGCATGAAGGTGTTATTATGAAGTACAAATTTAAGGCCCTCTGTAACAAATTCGATCATATTATCAGAGACGTTTGCTTGTATGAGAGACTCTTTCACTGCCTGTACACCCGCCTCGTGGGGAATACGGGTATACAGGCTATTGACGTCTATCAAGCATAGACTACTCCCTCCTTCTACATGAACCTCCTTTAAAATTTGGAGGAGGTGCTTGGTGTCCTTTACGTGTGACAATATGGATGTTTGTAATGGGGTAAGCACCCAGTCTAGATATTGAGACAAGAATTCCGTCTCTGAGCCTATCCCGGCTACTATTGGCCTACCTGGGGGTCGGCTCAGCGACTTGTGGACTTTAGGCAAGTGGTACCATCGAGCTGGTTTTGCAGTATCAGGTAGTAATTTTTCAGCATTTTTTTCTGATATGACCTTTTTAGTAACATATTTGTGTAAGAGTGACTTCAGATTGTTAAGAATCTTGGGGGTTGGGTCGGTCGACAAGGGGGTATATGTTGCAGTGTCAGCCAGCTGTCTAACAGCTTCCTCTACATATTCTGTTGTGTATTGCACTACAACACTCCCCCCTTTGTCGGGACGAATTACAGTAATATCTCCCCTTTTTTCTAATTGTTTAATTGCCTGAAGTTCTTGACTGGAGAGATTCATGGTGGGACTCGGCTATATCATAGCTTTTACGTCTCTTGTGACTGCTTTGACAAGGGAATCTATACTACTGCCTTGTGTGACTGGCAGATTAAATCTAGATTTTTTCCCTTTATTGAAAAAACTATTCTCCTTACTAAGGTTATCAGTAGACTTCCTATCATGTTCAAATCCTGTGGCTAGCATCGCTATGCATTCTCTATCTATATCATCAGTATCAGGGGGGAAGAACCCCAGGGGACCTATACATATATGGTTGTCACTCTCACATATCTGCTGACTAGGTTTAGGTTTATTGGAAAAAAATTTATGTAAGCTAATTTCTCGAGTGGACCTTGCCAAGTCTATTTCGAAGGTAGTCTCATTGAAACATTCTGAAAGTCCGTAATTGAGTCCTTTCATGAGGAGGGATATGGTGGCTGAGTCCAGTGAGTCAGTGGTGAGGTTGATGACATTGGAGTTTACGTTTTGTTTCTCCATGTTGCAGTCCTCTTCTTCTTTGGTTCCTGCATTGGTGGGTCTTGGTCGGCTTTTCTTTGCCTTTTGTCTTCCTCTTCTGATTCTTTTTCTTTCTGAAAAAGAAAGGGATGGCTTCATTTTTATTAGTAGGTGTTTGTTCAGATTGCGGTTGCGTTTCTTTAAGCGTTTATTTCTTTATTATGCTATGGTGGCTTGTGGTTGGATTGCTATAATATTTTTCTGTTTTGGGTTTGTAGTTTCTGGCTTTTTTACTTCCTGATTTATTTGCAGGAATTTTATTCTGCCAGATAAACTCCTGATTCTTATCATAGTCCCTTTTATCTCTGACAAATTTATCGCGCTTCTTGATTTTCAGATCTTCCTGTAGTGGTAGCAATCTATCTTTTAATTTCTCTAAGAATAGGTTGGCTTGATCGGGTGATGATCTTTTGATATATTCCAGTTTTGCTTCCTGTAGATGTTCTGTAATTTTGTCGTGCTCTATGCGGTTGCGCGTGAGGACTATATGGAGCAGCTTCATGGCGTGTTCATGATGAGCTTGGATCCATGTTTGGGTAAAAATTACATCATCCTGGAAAATTGCCTGTTGCTTGTACATGCGCAAGCCTCTAGGAGCTCTGTCACATTGTTCATAAGATTGCAATGAATGGATTGTCCAGAAGGATGCAATTTCCTTCTCTGAAAATGTAGTAATACGAAGTTCTAGGGTCTTCAGACTGATAACTTCTACATCTTCCTTGAGATTGCAGTCAAGGAAATATCCCCCCACGTCCTCTCTCCCTGTGAGTATCGCTGCATCTAATTGCTCCAACATAGCCTGCTCATCCGTTTCCATGATTTCCAGGTGTGTTTCACTCTTGCTGACTGGCAAGTTTGCTGTGCGTGCTCTGCACTGTTAGAAATACAGATAGGTAGCAATTCACATAGAAGGTAGTGTGGCACTGCGTCAGTGTACTGGATGGGGGATGGCAGGTAGGAGTTGGTGTAGCTGTAATGCCTCAGGTGGTGCTCAGATAATGCAGGCAAAGTTCATGATATCCGTGAAGAGAAATGAAATATCGGCACTCACCAGTGTGGCTGCAGGGTCTTCTTTATTGAGACATACTCACATGCGGGGTAGAGAAGAGAGGGGGGGTGGGGGACAAGTGGTGGCGACCGAGCTCTAGTTTCGCACACGAAAATTTTGGATGCTAACTTGATGCCATCTGTGAAAAAGCTGAAGTTAAAGAGATGATGGCTTCTATAAATGGATAATGATCCTAAACACACCTTGAAATCCATGGGGGATTACATCAAAAGGCGTAAACTGAAGGTTTTGCCATGGCCTTCACTATCTCCTGACCTCAACATAATTGAAAATCTATGGATAGACCTTAGAACTGGAAGACTTTTGTAAGGAAGAATGGGCAAAGATACCTCAAACAAGAATTGAAAGACTCTTGGCTGGCTAAAAAAAAAGCATTTACAAGCTGTGATACTTGCCAAAGGGGGCAGTACAAGATATTAACTCTGCAGGCTGCCCAAACTTTTGCAGATGCCATTTTTTTATTATCTGTTATTTTGAAAGTGTAAATGATGGAAATAAAATCTAACTTTTGTTGACATATTATAAGAATGTCTAATCTGTAATTTGATGCCTTTTGGAGATTTTTCCATCTTTCCTTGGCTTCTTTATGCACGTTAATGCAAATTTTTACCTGGGGTGCCCTTTTGATATCCACTGTAAGTAATGGAAGGATTCATGTTTTTTAATAGAAGTAATTTACAAATATGTTTAACTTTCTGGAGCCAGCTGATATGAAAAAATAAAATGTTTTTCACGGGAGGACCCCTTTAAGACAATATTGGTCTAGCACAAAATGATTTGTTAACATGTGACACAAGTGACCTAAGACGTATATATGTATTTTAATGGAATGTCATTGGAATATCAATGTGCAGTAACCCTAGTCTACCAGGTAGAGTGGTGTGGAGTGTGATACCATCTCTGTATAATGTAGAAAGCTTGGCCAAATAGTTAAAAGCTATTTGTCCTCAGAATCAGCTGCTGTGGTGTATTTTTATAGTCTTGTAGTGCAGGGGCTTTTGATAGCCAAAGGTGAGTACGATTTGCCCATTTGTAGCTCTGTCCCATCAAGGTTCCTTTTCTTTTTATTATGCGAATGAAGCAGGTTGTTGAATATGTGCTGTTCCCAAGGGTCAGTTGCACTTTGCCTTGCTGCTTTAACCTTCATATAAAAAGGGCACTGCCTAGACTAGAGAGAACTATATGCAAAGTGGAGCTACATTTTGCAGCAGAGGAGGCTCAGCACAGGGAAAACCCTTTTTTGCATGAACATTTAAGTGAAAAGTCATAGTGCACCTGAGCTTTGTGAACCACACACATGCATAAAGATCCCGCCTTAGCTGAATGATCACAAAACTAATTTTGCTTGGATGGAGGGGCACATAGGAAAATTACAAATAACTTAGTCAATAGGTTACTGCAGCTGATGTGGAGGACATATTACGTTTCCGAAAAAGTAAAACACATTTGAAATATAACCTACTAATTTTACAAACAACAAATGAGGAAGCTAAGATTCCTTAAACATTCTTATGTCCCCTGTGTTCAGAGAAAACACTCCACTTAAAAATTAAAAATAAAAAGATTGAGGAAAAAGGAGTGTCGTGCATCATGCAGGGAAGCCAGGGACTCGCCGGTAATGGCGGACATCAGCAATTGCACCGATGTCCGCCATTAACCCCTCAGAAGCCGTGATCAATACAGATCACGGCATCTGTGGCAGTGCGGCACTTAAAATGGATGATGAGATCGCCCGCAGCGCTGCCGCGGAGATCCGGTCATCCGTCCCCTCACCTGCCTCTGGCCATCTCCTGGGGTCTTCTGTTCTGGTCTGAGATCAAGCAGACCAGAGCAGAAGATCGCAGATAATAGGACACTGATCCCTCCATTCTTTTAGGTGAAAGATACAATCGCGCATGCACACTATGCGAATTTCATTACAAATTTTGTCATGGAAAAATAAAGAGAACAGACATAGCAAATATGCAAATTTGGCGAACATAGGTCAAATATTGGTCCAGATATTTGCAAAATATTGTAAATTCTAATATGGCCCCAGCCGCTCATCACTATTTCCACCACATGAATTAATGTGCCAAAAAGACATTCACATACACCACTCTTGATGACTACCCCCCTACTGTGTGTGTATTGCAATTGAATTGATTTGGTAGATTGTTCACAGCATTTGCACACATTTATGCAGTATGTTGCAGGTATACATTGTTATCATCTCAAAAAGGGATAACAACATATCATACACACAGTTTAATAGCCTGATGTAGTCAATTAGTGTTTGGACATTTGTCATGTTATGGGACGTGTGGGGTCTGCTAATTTCTGCAAAATAAATGGAGAAGTATCATGTATAAAAATGTATCCCCCTCGATTTCCTGCACGGGAATTCAGCTTATCCTGGGAACGAAATGTGTAGACCCCTGCACGAAGCAGCCTCTGAAACGCCCCCTCCATGTATCTCTATGGGAGAACTGAATGTTTTTATACATGATAGTTCTCCTTTAAGTATGTTTTGGACATGCAACTGTATGGGCCTGATAGCAGTTTGCTGTGGTATATATATGTCAGCATACTTTTTTGACAGAAAAAATGTGAATTATACAAGTTAGT
Organism: Hyla sarda; assembly: GCF_029499605.1. Classification (NCBI taxonomy): domain Eukaryota; kingdom Metazoa; phylum Chordata; class Amphibia; order Anura; family Hylidae; genus Hyla; species Hyla sarda. Next base: position 390,760,252 of record NC_079189.1, on the reverse strand, counting down.
ACAAAGCTCGGTTCTTTCTAGCTTAATACAAATGCATTTTTTTAGTTCATATTTTGCCCACAAGTCCTGCCCCGACTGTGGGTCTGAAGAGCAAAATACAAGACAGAGGGCCCGAGCCCCAGAGGTTTTAGCACCCTAGCATTGCCCTGGCACTGACCACTACTTAGCTATAAGTTAAATTGAATACTAGAATAAAAGCACTATCTGTGTATAGATTAGTGGCGCCTTAACAATTTTATAGAGTTTTTAGATGAAAGTAACTAAAATAGCGTGAGACATGGTAAAACGATTGGGTCACTTCCAACATTTTGCTCTTTACATGCTCTGTTAACTTAATGTTTACTCACTAAAATTATAACCAAAATGTATTGCTTGTTCATGCCAGGTTGCATTTTATGATTCATGTGTTATGATAAGTATGGGTAATGTTAGGTCAGAGCCACCATTTACATAGGCAAACAAAAAGCTACTCATTCTTTTATTTGTTTGCTTGCATCAAGTTTTTGTTCTATGTTTTTTGTTTGTTTATTCCTGAAAGAAAGATAATGTGTGTTTGTCTTTTATGTTTTCAATGACACTAAAGCTATTACCAAACTTATCATACTTTCCTTATTTAAAGAGAATATTTCTCAATAACTCTACCACATCTTTTAATCTAGCCAGGCTTTAAACAAGTCTTTAAACAGGCATGAGATTGCCAGCAAAATGTTGTTTAAAATATCCCTATGGGATTCATTGACTGTATGCTCTGATTATTCATATTGAGATCCTCATCTTTTTGTAATTGAAATACATTGTACAATATTATTTTAGGGGGTCCTTATCATCTTTCAGAAAAGAGTCAGATTATGTAAATTACCTTTGCAGTGTAAGGGTAATTTTAATTACATAGGTATTTCAGGATTTTTTTTTCTCTTCAGCCATTAACCCCTTAAGGACCAAGCCCATTTTGACCTTGAGGACCAGGCCAATTTTATTTTTGCATTTTCATTTTTTCCTCCTCGCCTTCCAAAAATTGTAACTCTTTGCATGACCAGTTGTCCTTTGTAATGACATCAATCATTTTACCATAAAATGTATGATATTTGTGCGGGGAAATTAAAAAGAAAACTGCAATTTAGCAAATTTTGGAAGGTTTCGTTCCTGCTGTACAATTCACAATTATTGCTGCGCTTAAAAAAATCGCAAACTTTTTAACCAAGTTAGTACGTTTAAAATCCCTCTATTTTGATGACCTATAACTTTTTCATTTTTCTGTATAAGTGGCGGTATGAGGGTTCATTCTTTGCGCGGTGTACTTTTGTTATACCACATTTGTGTACATAAAACTTTTGTAAATTTTGTAATTAATTTAAAAAAATTGACACGCAAGGAGTAATTTTAGACTTTTTTTTTTTTTACGTTCACGCCGTTCACCAGACGGGATCATTAACATTATATTTTAATAGCTTGGACATTTACGCACGCAGCGCTACCAAATATATATATATATATATATATTTTTTTTTTACACTTTTTGGGCGTAAAATGGGAAAAAGGGCCATTTTACATTTTTAATGGAGGAGGGGATTTTTCTAATTTTTTATACTTTTATTTTACTTTTATTTTTTACACTTTAATAGTCTCCATAGGGGACTATTTATGGCAATCAGTTGATTGCTAATACTGTTCAGTGTTATGCATAGGGTATAACACCGATCAGTGTTATCGGCTATCTTCTGCTATGGTCTGCTGGATCTCAGACAAGAGCAGAAGAAGCCGGGAAGGCGGCAGAGGCACGTGAGGGGACCTCCGTCCACCATGTTAGCCGATCTGATCCCCACGGCCGTGCCGAGGGCGATCAGATCAGCATAAAATTTTGCCGTGCTGCCGCAGATGTCGCAATCTGTATTGATCACGGCATCTGAGGAGTTAATGGAAGACATCCGCGCGATCGCAGATGTCGTCCATTACCGGCGGGTCCCTTTCTGCTATCAGCAACAGGGACCTGCCGCACATGACCTGAGCATCGCTATGATGCTCGTGATCATGTACAGGACGTAAATGTACATCCTGGTGCACGAAGTACTGCCGCAACAGGACATACATTTATGTCCTTGGTCATTAAAGGGTTTAACTCATGATGTCAAGTGATAATACTGTGTAATATCCTTCTATTTCCTCCATGCGCCACTTTGTCCCCTTTTTATGGTTACTCAAAGTGCTCAGTAAAAGACGTACACAGCAACACTATTTGTGCGATATTTTAGCAAAATTGTGTTGGTCTATAATTGTGACTTGGATAACAATTAGACCCCATTTTATCAGTAATCAATGCAGTAATCCAAGTCATTTTAAAGAGTTTACTTTTTTTGCAACTTTATTCCACAATATCTTACTCATAGACATGTTTGTCCTGCAGTTGATATCGGGAAACAAAATTATGATATCAAAAAATATATACAAAGTATATGTCGACCTGGTTCTGGCAGTAGGGTCAAGTTTTCTTGATTCACATATACAATATGTCTACTTTATGTTGGCATCATAAAGTTGACATGTTTTTACTTTTGGAAGACATCAGAGGGCTTCACAGTATAGCAGCAATTTTCCAATTTTTCAAAAAATTTTCAAAATCTGAATTTTACAGGGACCAGTTATGTTTTGTAGTGGATTTGAGGGGCCTTCATAGTATTCAACATGACATTCAGTAAGTGTGTTAACCCTTTAGGTGTTTCACAGGAATAGCAGCAAAGTGAAGGAGAAAATTCAAAATCTTCATTTTTTACACTTGCATGTACTTGTAGACCCAGTTTTTGAATTTTTACAAGGGGTAAAAGGAGAAAAATTTTCCTAAAATTTGTAACCCAATTTCTCTCAAGTAAGGAAATATCTCATATGTGTATGTGAAGGGAAGGGAAGGAGCGACAATGGGATTTTCGAGCATGTCAAAATGGAATTTTGGAGAGGTTTTTGGGGGGCATGTCACATTTAGGAAGCCCCTATGGTGCCAGAAAAGCAAGAAAACCCCCACATATCATACTATTTTGGAAAATACACCCCTCAGGGAACGTAACAAGGGGTATAGTGAGCCTTAACACCCCACAGGTGTTTGACAACTTTTTGTTAAAGTTGGACGTGTAAATTAATTTTTTTTCACTAAAATGCATTTTTTCCCCAAATTTTACATTTTTACAAGGAGTAATAGGAGAAAATGTTCCCAAAATTTGTAACCCCATCCCTTCTGAGTATGGAAATACCCCATGTGTGGACGTCAAGTGCACTGCAATGCTCAGAAGAGAAGGAGTCACATTTTGACTTTTGGAAAGCAAATTTTGCTGAAATGGTTTTTGGGGGCATGTCACATTTAGGAAGCCCCTATGGTGCCAGAACAGCAAAAAAAAAAAAAAAAAAAAAAAAAACACATGGCATACTATTTTGGATACTACATCCCTCAAGGAACGTAACAAGGGGTACAGTGAGCCTTAACACCCCACAGGTGTTTGACGACTTTTAGTTAAAGTTGGATGTGTAAATGAATTAATTTTTTCCCCCTAAAATGCATTTTTTTCCCCAAATTTTACATTTCAACAAGGGGTAATAGGAGAAAATGCCCCCCAAAATTTGCAACCCCATTTCTTTTGACGATGGAAATAACTCATGTGTGGATGTCAAGTGCTCTGCTGGCGCACTACAATGCTCAGACCACTGTTTCACGGACCACTGTTCCAAAAATCTGTCAGACACCTGTGGGGAGTAAATGCTGACTGAACCACTTATTAAATTCCGTGAGGGGTGTAGTTTCCAAAATGTATAGTTTGTATATGTGTAGTTTCCCTTGTGAAAATGAAAAACTTAGGGTAACACTAGCATTTTAGTAAAAAAAAAAATGGGTATTTATTTTTTTTGCTTTTATGTCACAACCACTGTAAAATCAGCCACCCCTGTGCAAATCACCAATTTAGGCCTCAAATGTACATAGTGCGCTCTCACTCCTGAGCCTTGTTGTGCACCCGCAGAGCATTTTATGCCCACATATGGGGTATTTCCATAAATTGTGTTACAAATTTTGGGGGTCTTTTTTTCCTTTTACCTCTTGTGAAAATAAAAAGTATGGGGCAACACCAGCATGTTGGTGTAAACATTTTTATTTTTTTACACTAACCGGCTGATGTAGACCCCAACTTTTCCTTTTCATAAGGGGTAAGAGAAGAAAAAGCCCCCCAAAATTTGTAGTGCAATTTCTCCCGAGTCGGAAATACCCTATATGTGGCCCTAAACTGTTTCCTTGATATACGACAGGCCTCCGAAGTGAGAGAGCGCCATGCGCATTTGAGGACTAAAAGAGGGATTGCATAGGGGTGGACATAGGAGTATTCTACGCCAGTGAATCCCAAACAGAGTGCTTCCAGCTTCTGCTAAACTCCCAGCATGCCTGGACAGTCAGTAGCTGTCCAGAAATGCTGGGAGTTGTTGTTTTGCAGCAGCTGGAGGCTCTGTTTTTGAAATACTGCCGTACTATGTTTTTTATTTTAATGGGGGGGGGGCAGTGTAAGGGGGTGTATATGTAGTGTTTTACCCTTTATTATGTGTTAGTGTAGTGTAGTGTAGTGTTTTTAGGGTACATTCGCACTGGCACAGGTTTACAGTGAGTTTCCCGCTAGGAGTTTGCGCTGTGGCAGAAAATTTGCAGCAGCTCAAACTTGAAGCGGGAAGCTTACTGTAAACCTGCCTGTGTGAGTGTACCCTACTACTTTTGCAACAGCTGGAGGCACACTGGTTGGAAAACATTCAGTTAGGTTCTGTTACATAACTCAGCATTTTCCAACCAGGGTGCCTCCAGCTGTTGTAAAACTGCAACTCCCAGCATGCACTTCAGTGAGATGTAGTTATGTAACAGTTGGAGGTACGCAACTACAACTCCCAGCATGGCGAGACAGCTGTTTGCTGTTTGGGCATGCTGGGATTTGCAGTTTTGCAATATCTGGAGGGCTACAGTTCAGAGACCACTGCAGAGTGATCTCCAAACTGTGGCCCTCCAGATCTTGCAAAACTACAAATCACAGCATGCCCAGACACAGTTTAGAGAGCACTGTATAGTGGTCTGCAAAGTTTAGCTCCCCCCCAGATGTTGCTAGGCAACTACTTACCGGCTTCCGTAGTCTTCACCAGGGAGCCACAAGGGAGCCGCACGTCATCGCCGCCCGCCGCAGCCGATCAGGTAAGGGACCTCCACCGCCGCTGCTGCCGCCGGTCATGTTACAGTTCCCCCGTTCTGCCCGGAGTACCTTCTGTGGGCAGGACGGTGGAACTGAACTTTAACCCCCCCCGCCCCCGATCTGCTATTGATCGTCGCTTCTTCATGACCAATAGCAGGGATAGGCACCCTGCCACCTAACTCCTATCCCTTCAGTGGGACCGGGGGTGTCTTGGACACTCCCGATCCCCCTGATTTTTCGGGTCACCAGACATCGGCATGACCCAGATCCACTGAAAATCATCGGTCTGCATATGCACGGGATGCCTGCTGATAGATATCAGCAGTCATCCCGGTTCGGTCCCCAACCGGCTAGCGGCGGGGACCGGAATTCCATACACGGGTGCATCCATATGCCCTACGTCCTTAAGGACTCGGGATGCAGATCGTATGCATACGTCCTTCGTCCTGAAGAGGTTAATAAAGATTACGCCACGGCAAAGCAGCAAAAATTTTTTAAGGAGATTTTCAGCATTAGAAAAAATATATTTTTTTGTTCCCTAGAAACATTGCCATTGTTGTACTATTATTGGAATTATAACTCTAATTCGGGGGCTGAGTTGCAAGAGCAGATAGAGTTTTTATAATAATAATAATCAAATCTTTTTTCTATTTTTATACAACATCTTTCATGGCAACATAAAATAAAAATAAGTTAAGATATTACACAGTGTTACATTAGAAAACCATCTAGCCAAACCTTTTGTTGTGATTTCTGCCCGCATGCACTCTGGTTGCATTTTTGTTCATTTAGTGAAGAAGCCTCATTGAGCATCACATTTAATCAACACGAGGCAACACTCCTGGCATAAATAAGCTGAAAGATTTATTGAAGGTCTAGAGATGAGCACAAACAATGTAAATTAAATTAAAATTACATGATTAAACTGTCAGAGAATAAAAGAGACTAATGCATATTTTAAATAAGTTTGAGATGCCCAGTCAACCACAACAGAGAAACCTATATACAAAATCAATCTTTAAAGATATCTAGAATAAATTGAATTATCAATAAAAGTACTTCTACTTTTCACATTAAATGTACAGAGGCATAGTTGGCTAAATACACTGCTTGCATTTGGCTCATTATATATATATATATATATATATATATATATATATATATATTTATTTATTTATATATTTTTTAAACCCTTAAGGACCCAGACATTTTTTTGCACATCTGACCACTGTCTCTTTAAGCATTAATAACTCTGGGATGCTTTTACTTTTCATTCTGATTCCGAGAGTGTTTTTTCATGACATATTCTATTTTATGTTAGGTGTAAAATTTCTTCAATACTTGCATTATTTCTTGGTGAAAAATTCCAAAATGTTATGAAAAATTTGAAAAGTTAGCATTTTTTAAATTTGAAAATCTCTGCTTATAAATAAAATAAACATCCCAAATAAATTATATATTGATTCACATATGCAATATGTCTACTTTATGATTGCATGATGAAGTTGACATGTTTTTACTTTTGGAAGACATCAGAAGGCTTCAAAGTTCAGCAGCAATTTTCAAATTTTTCACAATATTTTCTAAATCTGAATTTTTCAGGGACCAGTTCAATTTTGTAGTGGATTTGAAGGACCTCCATATTAGAAAAACCCCATAAATGACCCCATTATAAAAACTGCACCCCCAAAGTATTCAAAATGACATTCAGAAAGTGTGTTAACCCTTGTGTGTTTCACAGGAATAGCAGCAAAGTAAAAGAGAGAATTCAAAATCTTCATTTTTTACATTCGCATGTTCTTGTAGACCCAGTTTTTACAAGGGGTAAAGGGAGAGAAATCTTCCTAAAATTTGTAACCCAATTTCTCTCGAGTAAGGAAATAATTCATATGAAGATGTAAAGTGCTCTGTAAGTGCACTAGAGAGCTCAGAAGGGAAGCAGTGACAATGGGATTTTGGAGAGTATATTTTGCTGAAATGGTTTTTGGGGGGCATGTCACATTTAGGAAGCCACTATGGTGCGTATGGTGCTGTATAGTGATCTCCAAACTGTAGCCCTCCAGATGTTGCTAGGCAGCTCACCGGCTTCCGTAGTCTGCAGCACGCTGCACCAGGGAACCAGCCACATGTCATCGTTGCCCGCCGATCACCGCCGCCGATTGTCGCCTCCGCTGCCGCCGATGGTAAGTGGACCTCTGGCCCTGGTCACAGGACAGTTCCCCCATTCTGCCCGCACACCTGTGGGTGGGCAGAATGGGGGAACCAAACTTTAACCCCCCCGCCCCGATCTGCTATTAGTCGTCGCTTCTGACTGACCAATAGCAGGGAAAGGAGGGGTGGCACCCCTGCCACCTCACTCCTACCCCTTCAGGGGGATCGTGGGAGTCTTGGACACTCCCGATCCCCCTTATCGGAATAGCTGCAGATTTGCGGCCCCCCTGGGCATTTGCACAGGATGCCTGCTGATAGATATCAGTAGTCATCCCGGTCCGATCCTCGCGCGTCGGGGAACAAATTCCCATGGGTGTACAGGTACGCCCTGGGTCCTTAAGTACCCGGGAGCCAGGGCGTACTAATACGCCCTGGGTCCTTAAGGGGTTAAGTGACTAATTTCCTAATATTTTAACAAATGTGCACAGAACTACAGTATCCATGGTCTATTCTTAGCATGGACCATGATATCCAGATTTGTAGAGGTTCCACCTACAATACCATCACCTATCAGTCTATAAGCAGTGACCCATTCATTTACTAGGCAAAGAACCATGAAGAAGATTTATCATTCTTTTCAAATGTATGGCTTTAATATGAAATTTTTTTTAAGCTTACTTTTTCTTCTGTGCAACCTATTTATCAAATAGTCGCACGACCTTGATAAAAAAATCACATGTAAGCTAAACCTGGGAAACCCGCTTACAAAAGCATTTTTAAAAGCAGAAAAGTTTTCCCTTATGTTAATAGCTGAAGTTCTTTATCTACCCTTTATTACCAGTAGCGTTGCTAGAGAGTGATGGGAGGGGGGCGTAACGCATTGGGTGACACTCTGACTGGCCATCCTGGCACTAAATAGCTGCACTTCAACTATCCGGCAACAACCCATCCACCCTTCTCAGAAATAAAAAAATATTAAAAACATACTATGCCGCACCATGAATATCCGTACTCTGGAGGCTTTTTTGTTTCATTTTGAGCCCGCTTTTTGTGACGTTGGTGGGCGGAGTCTTGCGTTGCTGCGCTGAGGCCAGAGTTTAAGTCAGGAAGGAAGACAGCGCAGCATCAACAGACACACAAACAATAGTGAAGCCACAGGGGGAAAAAAAGGCTCGGTACTTTACATGTATTACCACGGATGTTTCTTTTTTTTAAGGAAAAAATTTAGTGTCACATTTATGGGTTATTTACGTAGTCTGTAAAAATTCTTACACAATTATTGTGTGCCTTATTCTGTTTTAACACAACATTAATTTTAACATTTAATGGGCACAGTACTCACCTCCGCTTGGCGCTGGTCCGGTGCTGCAGGACTGTCCGGTGAGGAGGTCGTCCGGTGGGATAGTGGTTCCGGGCTGCTATCTTCACCGGGGAGGCCTCTTCTAAGCGCTTCGGGCCCGGCCCCAGAATAGTCACGTTGCCTTGACAACGATGCAGAGGTACGTTCATTGCCAACGTACTTCTGCGTCATTGTCAATGCAACGCCTCTATTCCGGGCCCGCAGCGCGGAGAAGAGGCGCCCCCAGTGAAGATAGCAGCCCGGAACCACTATCCCACCGGACCACCTCCTCTCCGGACAGTCCTGCAGCACCGGACCAGCGCCGAGCGGAGGTGAGTACTGTACAGAACTAAAGGGGGTTGAGAGGGGGCTGGATGATGTCGAAGGCCGCAGTGGTCTTCAACCTGCGGACCTCCGGAGGTTTCAAAACTACAACTCCCAGCAAGCCCGGACAGCTGATGGCTGCCGGGGCTTGCTGGGAGTTGTAGTTTTGAAACCTCTGGAGGTCCGCAGGTTGAAGACCACTGAGGGCGGATGATGACAAGAGGATGATGAAGGGGGGGGTGGGATGATGACAAGAGGATGATGAAGGTGGGGTGTGGGATGATGAAGGGGGGTGGGGATGATGACAAGGGGATGATGAAGGGGGGGTGTGGGATGATTACAAGGGGATGATGAAGGGGGGTGGGGATGATGACAAGGGGATGATGAAGAGGGTGGGGATGATGACAAGGGGATGATGAAGGGGGGTGGGGATGATGACAAGGGGATGATGAAGGGGGGATGTGTGGGATGATGACAAGGGGATGATGAAGGGGGGATGTGTGGGATGATGACAAGGGGATGATGAAGGGGGTGTGTGGGATGATTACAAGGGGATGATGAAGGGGTGTGGGGATGATGACAAGGGGATGATGAAGGCGGGGGTGATTACAAGGGGATGATGAAGGGGGGATGTGTGGGATGATGACAAGGGGATGATGACAGTTGATGATGATGAGGGTCTGGATGATGACAGGCGGTGATGATGATGAGGATGTTAATGACGGGTCTGGATGATGACAGGGGGGGATGATGTATTTCCCACCCTAGGCTTATACTCGAGTCAATAACTTTTTCTGGGATTTTGGGTTGAAATTAGGGGTCTCGGCTTATACTCGAGTATATACGGTACTAATATAATGTAATTAGCCAGAGCTGTCTGGCTTGCAGCTGTAACGCCCCATCACTCTCTCTGGATGCAATCTGCTCCCTGATCCCCCCTTCCCTCCTGTCGGCTCAGGACAAGACCAGTTATGCGAAGGGGAAGCTGGTATTACTGCTCATTAGATTCATGACTCTTTAGATAAGGCAACATAAAGCCTTACTCAGTCACAGTAGTTTCCATCATAACAGGCATAAATCTAATGAGCAGTAGTGTTGAGCGGCATAGGCCATATTCGAATTCGCGAATATTCGCGAATATATGGACGAATATTCGTCATATATTCGCGAATATTCGCATATTCGCATAGTCTCGTTTTATTTTCGCATATGCGTAAATTCGCGTATACGAAAATTAACATATGTGAATATTAGCATATACAAAATTAGCATACGCGAAAATTCGCATATGCGAAAATTCGCATATGCTAATTAATTTTCACATACGCAAATTTTCGCATATGCGAATTTTCGCCCGCCAGTCTCACACAGTAGTATTACAGCCTTCTTTACACCACACAAGCTGGAAGCAGAGAGGGGTGATCACTGTGATGTGTACTGTGAAAAAAAAAAAAAAAAACGAATATTCGTAATTACGAATATATAGCGCTATATTCGCGAAATTCGCGAATTCGCGAATATGCGATATTCGCGAATAATATTCGAATTGCGAATATTCGTGAGCAACACTAATGAGCAGTAATATAAGCTTTACATCAATGGTTTCGTGCCCAGCAGACAGTGAGTCAACATGCCGCTGGCATGTAGTATTTTCACATATAAATTTCTTGTATGCTTTTAATATCATTTGTAGAGCAGATTGATTATCTGTCAATAAACAAAAACAATAACTAGTGACAGAGAACTTCTGTTCCCCTAACTCAACTTGCAGAGTCTCCTGAGTAGACATTTGGGATTTGCCAATCTCCTCATCATAGGTTTATTTCAGCTCTTTTAAGCAGTATTGTGGGGAGTTTTTGCCCATAACATGCACACTCATCATCACCAGTCCTACAGAGCCATTTGTTTTATTCCAGCACAGCTGTGTTCATTACTCTTAATTGGTTGTGTGATAGCCAGTCTCACTCACAAAAAGTTACTTTCTCACTTACTGTGGACTACAGAATAACATAATTACCTATCAGATCTCCTCCTACTAGGTCTCCTCTACACACAGAAAATTTAAGAGACTGGAATGTGATCAGGGGAGTTTTGTTTTGTTAATCTGTAGCTAATCCATGTATGGTCTCATCTACTATATCACTGCTCACCTGCTCTCTAAGATAGGGCAGAAGCACTATGAGCACTGTCTGCATCAAAAAGTGAAAGCATATATTGCTCGGATATTATATACTGAGAGTTGCAGTTTTGCAACAGCTGAAAGCACCCTGGTTTGGAAACAGAGCTAACCAATAGTAACATTGCAATAAGAAGTCCTTTCCATATACACAAGACTTGAATTCAGAGTGGAATCCTATGGGCTCTACCTTCCAAAATGTCTGCAAAATAGTCTAGGCTAGTTGTCGCCAAAATTGGGACCTTCAACTGTTGCAGAACTACAACTCTCAGCATATCTGGACTGCCAACGCTGGGAGTTTTGGTTTTGCAACATCTGGAGGTCCACAGGTTGGAGATGATTGATCTAGGCTGATCCTAAGATAAAAAATATTGAAGAAATATAGCTGTAGCTATGCTCTGCATTTTATGTTGTTAAATGTTAGATAGGCTTCTGATATTGTATTTTTTTGTCACTTCATCAGCCCTATATATAGGTATTTTACAATATATAATGTACAATCATAAATAATAATACAAATTATAATAAAATAATAATAGTGCCAAAATGCATTTATGCACTTTTACATAGGAATTATAGTAGTAAAGAAGTAATACAGTATGTTTTTTTTATATTCAGTTATTTAAAATGGTGGAAGTTGTAGAGCTACATTTACTGAAAAAGCAGATCCTACTGCCACCCTATGGCCATTTTTAGAAATTGCAAACTGTTGAAATTAGTAAATAGGAATATTTCACTTATCTCCTATATAATACATTTTACGTTACTATAGAATAAGTTATGTGTCATGTAATCCTGAATTCTTGATATTTGATAACAAAGTGCATCCCCAGAAATCCATTGGTGATATCAGAACATTATCCAGGCTTAAAAATGAACTTGGTTTATATGTGCTTGCCCTGCATGGTCCATGCTACTCATTCATTGATAGATTTGCAGTCAAGATGAGACCACTAAGGCCCACTCCTGCTTGGCATCCCCACATCTTTTTCTAATACTTCAACTTTAACCCCTTAAGGACCGGGGGTTTTTCCGTTTTGGCATTTTCGTTTTTTGCTCCTTGCCTTTAACCCCTTAAGGACTCAGCCCATTTTGGCCTTAAGGACTCAGACAATTTAATTTTTACGTTTTCATTTTTTCCTCCTCGCCTTCTAAAAATCATAACTCTTTTATATTTTCATCCACAGACTAGTATGAGGGCTTGTTTTTTGCGCGACCAGTTGTCCTTTGTAATGACATCACTCATTATATCATAAAATGTATGGCGCAACCAAAAAACACTATTTTTGTGGGGAAATTAAAACGAAAAACGCAATTTTGCTAATTTTGGAAGGTTTTGTTTTCACGCCGTACAATTTCTGGTAAAAATGACATGTGTTCTTTATTCTGAGGGTCAATACGATTAAAATGATACCCATTATTATATACTTTTATATTATTGTTGCGCTTAAAAAAAATCACAAACTTTTTAACCAAATTAGTACGTTTATAATCCCTTTATTTTGATGACCTATAACTTTTTTATTTTTCCGTATAAGCGGCGGTATGGGGGCTCATTTTTTGCGCCATGATCTGTACTTTTTTTTGATACCACATTTGTATATAAAAAACTTTTAATACATTTTTTTATAAATTTTTTTTTAATAAAATGTATTAAAAAAGTAGGAATTTTGGACTTTTTTAATTTTTTTTCGTTCACGCCGTTCACCGTACGGGATCATTAACATTTTATTTTAATAGTTCGGACATTTACGCACGCGGCGATACCAAATATGTCTATAAAAAATGTTTTTTACGCTTTTTGGGGGTAAAATAGGAAAAAACGGACGTTTTACTTTTTTATTGGGGGAGGGGATTTTTCACTTTTTTTTTACTTTTACTTTTACATTTTTTTACATTTTTTTTTACACTTGAATAGTCCCCATAGGGGACTATTCATAGCAATACCATGATTGCTAATACTGATCTGTTCTATGTATAGGACATAGAACAGATCAGTATTATCGGTCATCTCCTGCTCTGGTCTGCTCGATCACAGACCAGAGCAGGAGACGCCGGGAGCCGCACGGAGGAAGGTGAGGGGACCTCCGTGCGGCGTTATGAATGATCGGATCCCCGCAGCAGCGCTGCGGGCGATCCGATCGTTCATTTAAATCGCGAACTGCCGCAGATGCCGGGATCTGTATTGATCCCGGCACCTGAGGGGTTAATGGCGGACGCCCGCGAGATCGCGGGCGTCGGCCATTGCCGGCGGGTCCCTGGCTGCGATCAGCAGCCGGGATCAGCCGCGCATGACACGGGCATCGCTCCGATGCCCGCGGTTATGCTTAGGACGTAAATGTACGTCCTGGTGCGTTAAGTACCACCTCACCAGGACGTACATTTACGTCCTGCGTCCTTAAGGGGTTAAAAAATCATAACTCTTTCAATTTTGCACCTAAAAATCCATATTATGGCTTATTTTTTGCGCCACCAATTCAAAAAAAAATCATTGTGAGACAAAATTGAAAAAAAACCAGCAATTTTGTAACTTTTGGGTGCTTCCGTTTCTACGTAGTACATTTTTCGGTAAAAATGACACCTGATATTTATTCTGTAGGTCCATACGGTTAAAATGATACCCTACTTATATAGGTTTGATTTTGTCGCACTTCTGGAAAAAATCATAACTTCATGCAGGAAAATTAATACATTTAAAATTGTCATCTTCTGACCCCTATAACTTTTTTATTTTTCCTTGTATGGGGCGGTATGATGGCTCATTTTCTGCACCGTGATCTGATGTTTTTAACGGTACCATTTTTGATCGCTTTTTATTCATTTTTTCATGATATAAAAAGTGACCAAAAATGCACTATTTTGGACTTTTGAATTTTTTTGCGCGCACGCCATTGACCGTGCGGTTTAATTAATGATATATTTTTATAATTCGGACATTTCCGCACGCGGCGATACCATATATGTTTATTTTTATTTTTATTTACACTGTGTTTTTTTTTTAATGGGAAAAGGGGGGTGATTCAAACTTTTAATAGGGAAGGGGTTAAATGATGCTTATTCACTTTTTTTCACTTTTTTTTTTGCAGTGTTATAGCTCCCATAGGGACCTATAACACTGCACACACTGATCTTTATCATTGATCACTGGTTTCTCATAAGAAACCAGTGATCGATGATTCTGCCGCATGCCTGGATCTCAAGCACTGAGCAGTCATTCGGCGATCGGACAGCGAGGAGGCAGGTAGGGGCCCTCCCGCTGTCCTGTAAGCTGTTCGGGATGAAGCGATTTCGCCGCAGCTATCCCGAACAGCCCACTGAGCTAGCCGGCATACTTTCGGTTTCACTTTAGACGCGGCGTTCAACTGTGAATGCCGCGTCTAAAGGGTTAATAGCGCGCGGCACACGCCGTGGCCCCGCGTTATAGATCGGGAGTGGACACATGAAGTTCCAGTACGTCATGTGTCCTTAAGGGGTTAAGATTTATGACATTTCATTAAGGGCAGGGGGTGAAGCTAGAGGCTCAAGTGCCCCAATGCAAAACATCAACCTGGGTCCCTGCTCACATGCATATTTTTTATGGATACAAATACCTATGGATTAATATTTATTAACTCTTTCTATGGAGAAAGTAAAAATATACTGCCATTCTGGCATTGATTTCTGTGCTTTAGCTGGAAGTCAATAGGGTAATACACAGGGCATTTTGTTTTTACAGTTTTTTTCTTTCTCTCCTTAGTAGCGTTTTTAGGCTCAGGGTTAGTTTTCCAATATGTGTCATTTTAGGATAAAAAGTAGCACAAAAAAGACAATGTGTATTTCACTTTAGTGTATTATCTGGTGGGGCCAGATGCCTACCTATCATGGTTCTCCATCAGTAGCCTGCAGTGAGTGACAAAGGGAGCCCACCTCCCCTTCCTCTGTGAAAAAAACTATGTAAAGACTAGATAATGAGTATACAGTTTTCATACTGGGCCCTAGGAGGAGTTTGATCGAAGATGTCACTGTGGCTCTACTGCTCCGCAGTCTCCATCATGCCTTCTCACAATGAATAGACTGCACAGGCTTTATGCCTTAATCCCATTAATTCTCCTTCCTGTGATCAGGCTGTGAATAGTAATGGTGGGCTCTGTTAGTAATAATTGGGGTATATGAGAAGTATATGAGGGAGTGGGAGCATGTGACAATACCTTATGCCTCCCATACATTTTGCCTCAAATGGGCCCTGTGTACAGCACAGAGAGCGAGTGCTGTTGACATGAAATTTTCACCAGATCTTGGTAACAACCCAAGTAATCCATACATACAAAGAAGCCAAAACAAGTAAGCTCAGACATTAAGTTACTTGCAATAATGTTAAATGACACAGGGAAAAAGTATTAAACACACTTAGTTATATTTATTTAATACTTTGTGCAAAAGCTTTTGTTAGTAATGACAGCTTCAAGGCACCTCCTGTATGAAGAAACTAGTCTCATGCATTGTTGTGGTGTGATTTTGGCCCATTTTTCCACACAGACATCAACTCTTGAAGGTTCCATGGGCCTCTTCTATGAACCTTGATCTTTGGGATAATTGTGTGAAATGTCCACCCTCTTTTTATTTTCATCATCCAGGTAGATGGCAGCAGATTTTTGTTAAGAATGTCTCAGTAAATTTGCCCATTCATCCTTTATTTAAGTTTGCCAGTACCATTTGCTGAAAAGCAACCCCACACCATTATGGTCCCAGCCCCAAACTTCGCTGTTGCAAATATGGTGTGTATTATAGCATCCAACCAGTTGCATTTTGTTCTCATCTGACTGCACTTTATTCTCCCAGTATTTCACTGGCTTTTCCAAATGTTGTGCAGCAAACTAAAATGAGCTTCAACATGCTTTTTATTCAGAAATGAGTGTGTGGTAAGCATGCATATACAGGTCATGGCATCGGAGTGCATTACTTACTGTTTCTTTAAGACAGCAGTACCTGCTTATTCCAGGCCTTTTTGAACATCTCCACAAGTGGCCCTTGGCTTTTGGACAACTCTTCTGTGAGGAGCAGCTTGTCAAGGCAAATGCATGGTGAAATTATTGCCTTTCCACTTCAGAATTACAGCCCCAACAGTGCTCACAGACATATAGAAGCTTAGAAATGTGCCTGTAACCAACCAACAAGTAAAAAACGTGTTATGTTTTGCAACAATTAGGTTGGGAAGGTCTCTTCCAGTAGCCTTGCTCATCCCTCCTCCCCTCCGTCTACACATACAAAAGCTGCATGGAGTGACAGTGGGTGGGTCTCTGGACCTCTCTTTCCTGCTCTACTCCTCTTCGTATAACTTGACTGCGGGCCCTCTATAATACTGCATTTATGAGTCTGTGTAATCCATCAATGCAGCCGCACGCAGCAGGAGCAGAAAGGGTGGGGTTGTCTATGTGGCCCCTTGCGACCTCTATAGCTACATAACTGCTTAAGGGCGATGTATAGAATAGCAAATACCTAATAGATATATGTCATAATATGCATGGTGAACAATAGATGCACCTATGTAGCGGGTCAGGAAACAGTAGAAAGGGATCAGTTTCCAATATCTGGTAGGTACAGGGATCACAGAGTTCCCACAAAATCAGCTCAGAGATACAATTTGGAATTAAAATAAAATGTTAAAGGACATGTCACATGCTCACTTTTCTTATTGTATCCATTCTGGGCTGCAAAAAAAAAGAAAACAAATTTTCTTTTACCTGCCTAGGCTCCCCCGGTGCTTCAGTACAGGTGTTCGGTCCCCGGGCTGTATTCTTCTTTCTTCCTGTTAGCCCGGCACGTCACACGGAGCTTCAGCCTATCACTGGCCGAGGCGGGACATAGCTGCGGCCGGTGATAGGTTGAAGCTCCGTGTGACGTGCCGGGCTAACAGGAAATAAGAAGAATACAGCCCGGGGACCGAACACCTGTACTGAAGCACCGGGGGAGCCTAGGCAGGTAAAAGAAAATTTGTTTTCTTTTATTTTTCAGCCCGGAACGGATAAAATGCGAAAAGTGAGCACCGGACATCTCCTTTAAATAAAAGACTTAATACAACTAAAAGCAGAAACCTTTGAATGTCTTTTGAGTTTAATCATATCTGTATCTAAAAGTGCTTCATATTGTGGTTAAACACTACATCTTTGTACTCAGAGACTTGGCTTTTGACTCTACCAAGCAGTAATGAATACTTACTATAACAGTACCAGGTGTCATTGATGTAGGGTTCAAATCTGAAGCTCCTAATATCAAGTTGGTGACACCAGAAATAGGGGTGTGTATGATGTATATTGAGGATTCAAGTGCAACCCTGTGTCACTAAGAAGATTCCCACAATCCAATATTTCAAATAAGCCGGGCCCTAGGAAATAAAACCTAAAAATCCAGGGTTTTTGATACACATTTTTGTACTTTACTTCCTTCCTGAGCAGTTCAATTGGTGGCATTGCAGGAATATTATACATTTCTTTAGAATACACAGAAGACAATAATATCTTGTTACTAGTCTCTGTCCATACTTCTCAAATGTACGCACACTTGTGAAAATTGAGTCACTTGAGTTGCAGTTCTACTTAAAGGATTAGTCTGAAGGAAAAAAAATGTATCACCTATCTGCAAAATAGATCACAGGGGGTCAGAGCGCTGGGGCCCCGCACAATCTCCTGTACAGACTCCCTGCTCTCCCTTGGAGCGGCATATCACGACCCCTGCCTGAAGCATGGGCCACCACACCCCCTTCATATATCTCTATAGGAGAGCTGAAGATAGCCGAACGGACAAAGGGCCCGCATAGGAGATCGTGGTGGGACCCCCCGCGATCTAAAACTTATCCCCTATACGCATGAGATATCTCCTTTAGCTTTGCTTTGCTTTGGTAATGTGAGGGCTTTGTTTCCAATGATAAGACTGAAATGTTAGGTCTCTCCTGGACATTATATGATTCTTCTCGGCATAGCTCCTGCACTTTGTCGTGGGTTTGTAACTGGGTTGCTCCACTAGCTTATGTCCAATTTAACTGAGCAAGCTAACAAAAGGTCCTCATGGGGGATGTCTGTAGTAAATGTTTGCAAGTATCCTCACTTACTGTATGGGCAATGCTGTGACACTACTTCTTGAGCGTATCTAAGAATTCCCCAGTCTGTTGCCAACTAGGTCAGTTCCTGAGGCTTCTTTGCACAAACTCTGTCATGTAGTAAAAGTGCTGCAGAGCATGGGTACTCATTTTATTCAGGTCAAACCAAAACTAACTAGAAGATGAGCCTTTTCACTCCCTATCATGGATATAGGGGTGGAGCAGAACTTTTATTTTAGCATTAAATGGCTAAGAGGTGGACATGTGACTAGGCAAGGACTGGATTTTGCTTTTTGCAAGGTGCACTAGATTAATAGGTGGAAATAGTTAACTTTTTACACCAAGTGCATGCATTTAATACACAGAAACACAGAAAATATATTTTTATATTTGTCTTAAACAAAGAGATATAGGCCTCAGCATTTTAGACTTTTGACTGTCCAGCAATCCTTGTAAGACTACAGCCACCTTTAAATTCAGCATAGCAACTGGTACAGCTTTGCTGGATAACATAGCTGTACATATGGTGAGCAATCCATTGCCCACTGCAGGTTTCCAGCTACAGTGAAAAGTATTAAATAATACTACCACACTGTGACTGAACTAAACCGTTTAGAGTTATCATAATAAATCCATAGGGAAACCTACAATAATAGTTAAAATACTTCTTTCAACTTTATTACAATTCCATTAAAATGTCCAGTGGACTACAAACAGATAAAAACCAACGCGTTTCGCTAATGTCTTTTTCAAGGCTCAAAGACAATGGCCCTAGACAAGATGTAAATAGAACATAGAACTATAGTAGACACAGCATTTCCTGTTAGTGTACCTGTGCAATCACTGACTCTCTCAAAAGTGCAGGAAAGTTAACCTCCTACTGACTAGCAAATCACAATGTGGAGGTAACATACAATACACAAATAAAGGAGGAAAAAGCGCAAAACCGATGGTATGTAATATCATGACATGCAATAATATACAAAAATGCTAATATTTATGATTATTGGGGAATGGTATTGGGATCTAAGGTTACTATGAACTGCATTATAAACCTCTTTAAGTATATAGCACAATGGAAGGGAAAGAACTCACACGAAAGAGGTCCAGGGAAAATTTTAACAAAAATACATTATATCCATCCTGTAATTCAGCCCCCTCATATCCATTTTTAGTATCCAATAAACCTCTCTCATGAGCAACTTCTTGAAAGGGGTACTCCAGTGGAAATTTTTTTTTTTAAATCAACAGGTGCCAGAAAGTTGAACAGATTTGTAAATGACTTCTATTAAAAAATCTTTACCCTTCCAGTACTTTTTAGCAGCTGTATGCTACAAAGGAAATTCTTTTCTTTTTGAATTTCTTTTTTTGTCTTGTCAACAGTGCTCTCTGCTGACATCTCTGTCCGCGTCAGGAACTCTCCAGAGCAGCATAGGTTTGCAATGGGGATTTTCTCCTGCTCTGGAAAGTTCCTGATACGGGTATCAGGTGTCAGCATAGAGCAATGTGGACAACACAAAAAATGAAATTCAAAAAGCGAAGAATTTTCTCTTTAGTGTACAGCTGCCAAAATGTACTGGAAGGGTAAAGATTTTTTAATAGAAGTCATTTACAAATCTGTTTAATTTTCTGGGACCAGTTGATTTTAAAAAGAAAAAGTTTTCCACCGGAGTACCCCTTTAACCCAATCTCCTCCACGTACGGGTCTGGTAACATGCTCTAAAGCGCACACTCTCATTTCAGAATAGAGACCATTGTGACATTCTCTGAAATGTTTAGATGCATCGGATATTGCTTTAGTGGGAATACCAGGCAAATGTTTAGTGCCCGTAGCAGTATTCACACTAAAGTGATATCCAGTGCTTCTAATGTAGCATGTTTCTCTATGCGTCTCTTCAACTTTCTTGAAGTAGACCCTATGTACTGAATTTTGCATGATTCACAAGTGATACAGTGCACCACAAATAATGATTCACATGACAGGTACTGTAAGTGTCAATCTTGAATGTTTGTTGTGTATTTACACATGCCACACTGAGATCTTCCACATGCAACACTGCTTTTGAAAGGTAACCAAGAAGAGACTTTATGAGTATTATTCCTATTTTTATTCTGAAAAAACTAGGCAACAATTGGTTACCTAGAGTACCACTTCTTTTGGCTATGAAAATGCAGCCCCTTTCTAGAATTTGTTCCAGAATAGGGTCCTGTTTTAAAATAGATAAATATCTCTTTATTCTGGTTTTGGCTTCTGAGTACTCCTGGCTGTATGTGGTGGAAAAAACAACATCAGGACCTTCTGCTTCACCTTTTCGTGTTTTTCTACCTTTGTAGAGGTATTTTTATCTAGATTTAGAAGCAACCTGTTGTTTAGCACTGTCAATGAGCTCTCTCGCATACCCCCTCTGTGTTTAAGACATCTCTCTATCTGTTCACATTCATTTTGAAAAAATGCATCTTCAGAGCATAAGCGTCTTGCTCTAATAAATTCACCCTTTGGAAGATTCTTGACAGTATGTCTTTCATGAACACTTTTTGCATGCAAAAGGGTGTTGCCTGAGATGCTTTTTCTGTACAGTTTAGATAGTATTCTACCTTTTTGGATATCACCTCTGAGTTCTGTATCTAAAAAATGAATAGAAGTTTCACTGGTCTCCATGGTGAACCTCAAATTATCATCATTATTATTTAGATAACTCAAAAAAAGATCACTTACCCCCGGAGGTCCAATCCCCATGCCACACCAGGATGTCGTTTATATAACGACCATACCAGGCGATGTGGCGCAGGAATGGATTCTCCGAGGTAAAGATGCATTTTGAAAGGTATCTAAGAGATCTTTTGTATCTCTGATATACCCTGGAGTTCTCACCACCAGTGGTTGTAATAGGTTGTCCAACCACAACGATAGAACAGAACAGAGCCTATTCCACTAACAATGGAATGCAAGGGGGAAGGAATATCCCTTTATGCATCTTAGGTAGACAGTGGAAGATAGGACATATTGGATTCTTTACAGTAAGGTATTCCTTCTGTTTGTTATCCAATATACCTAAATGGACTCCTTCCATCAGAATAGACTCCATTTTGTTTTGAATGGCTATAATGGGTCACTGGATAATCTGTGGTACATTGTTGTGTCAGTGAGCATAATCAAACCTTCTCTGCGGCACAACTGATCCCCTTTATCTGACACTTTAATTAAAATATAATCATTAGAAATAAGGCTTTTCAGAGCAAACTTTTCTGAAGGGGACAGATTGGAGGAAGTGGTTATTTCCAAAGTCCTCTCCAAGGACATTAGGTCTTTCTCTAAGAGTTGCTGGAACATGTCCATGCACAGGGTACATGAGTTGACAGGATAGAAGTCCTCATTGCGAGTGTTGATTCTGCCTGTAGTTGAAGTAATACAATCATTCAATCCATCCGTTTGATATTGCAAATCCATGAGATTTAACCCCTTAAGGACCCAGCCCATTTATACCTTAAGGACCCGGCCATTTTTTGAACATCTGACCACTGTCACTTTAACCATTAATAACTCTGGGATGCTTTTAGAGATAGTTTTTTCGTGACATATTCTACTTTATGTTAGTGGTAAAATTTTCTCAATACTTGCATCATTTCTTGGTGAAAAATTCCAAAATTTGATGAAAAAATTTAAAATTTAGCATTTTTCTAACTTTGAAGCTCTCTGCTTGTAAGGAAAACAGACATTCCAAATAAATAGTATTTTGATTCACATATACAATATGTCTACTTTATATTTTCATCATAAAGTTGACATGTTTTTACTTTTGGAAGACATCAGAGAGCTTCAAAGTTCAGCAGCAATTTTCCAATTTTTCACAAAATTTTCAAAATCAGAATTTGTCAGGGACCACTTCAGTTTTGAAGTGGATTTGAAGGGCTTTCTTATTAACAATACCCCATAAATGATCCCATTATAAAAACTGCACCCCTCAAAGTATTCAAAATGACATTCAGAAAGTGTGTTAACTCTTTAGGTGTTTCACAGGAATAGCAGCAAAGTGAAGGAGAAAATTCAAAATCTTGTAGACCCAGTTCTTGGAGACCCAGTTTTTGAATTTTTACAAGGGGTAATAGATGAAAAATCCCCCCAAAATTTGTAACCCAATTTCTCTTGAGTAAGGAAATGCCTCATATGTGTATGTCAAGTGTTTGGCGGGCGCAGTAGAGGGCTCAGAAGGGAAGGAGCGACAATGGGATTTTGGAGAGTGAATTTTGCTGAAATGGTTTTTGGGGGGCATATCACATTTAGGAAGCCCCTATGGTGCCAGAAAAGCAGAAAACCCCCACATGGCATACCATTTTGGAAATGACACCAATCAAGGCATGTAACAAGGGGACCAATGAGCCTTAACACCCCACAGGTGTTTGACGACTTTTCATCAAAGTCGGATGTGTAAATGAAAAAAAAAAATTTTTTTCACTAAAGTGCAGTTTTTCCCCAAAATGTATAATTTTTACAAAGGGTAATGGGAGGAAATGCCCACCAAAATTTGTAACCCCATCTCTTCTGAGTATATAAATACCCCATGTTAGGACGTATAATGCTCTTCGAGCGAACTACAATGCTCGGAAGAGAAGGAGTCACATTTAGCTTTTGGAAAGCAAATTTAGCTGAAATGGTGTTTGGGGGGCATGTCGCATTTAGGAAGCCCCTATGGTGCCAGAACAGCAAAAAAAAAACACACATGGCATACTCTTTTGGAAACTACACCCCTCAAGGAACGTAACAAGGGGTCCAGTGAGCCATAACACCTCACAGGTATTTCACGACTTTTTGTGAAAGTTGGATGTGTAAATGGAAAAAAAAAATTCACAAAAATTCCGTTTTTCCCCCAAATTTTAAATTTTTACAAGGGGTAATAGGAGAAAATGACCACCAAAATGTGTAACCCCATTTCTTCTGAGTATGGAAATACCCCATGTGTGACCCTAAACTGTTTCCTTGAAATACAACTGGGCTCCAAAGTGAGAGAGCGCCATTCGCATTTGAGAGCTTCATAGGGATTGCATAGGGGTGGATATAGGGGTATTCTACGCCAGTGATTCCCAAACAGGGTGCCTCCAGCTGTTGCTAAACTCCCAGCGTACCTGGACAGTCAGTGGCTGTCCGGAAATGTTGGGAGTTGTTGTATTGCAACAGCTGGAGGCTCCGTTTTGGAAACACTGCTGTACAGTACGTTTTTCATTTTAATTGGGGGGGGGGAGTGTAAGGGGGTGTATATAGTTACATAGTTACATAGTTAGTACGGTCGAAAAAAGACATATGTCCATCAAGTTCAACCAGGGAATTAAGGGGTAGGGGTGTGGCGCGATATTGGGGAAGGGATGAGATTTTATATTTCTTCATAAGCATTAATCTTATTTTGTTCCAGGAATGTATCTAATCCTGTTTTAAAGCTGTTAATTGTTCCTGCTGTGACCAGTTCCTGAGGTAGACCGTTCCATAAATTCACAGTCCTCACGGTAAAGAAGGCGTGTCGCCCCTTGAGACTAAACTTTTTCTTCTCCAGACGGAGGGAGTGCCCCCTCGTCCTTTGGGGGGGTTTAACCTGGAACAGTAGTGTTTTACCCTTTATTATGTGTTAGTGTAGTGTTAGTTAGTGTTAGTGTTAGTTAGTGTAGTGTTTTTAGGGTGCATTCGCACTGGCGGGCGTTTACGGTGAGTTTACCGCTAGGAGTTTGTGCTGCGACGAAAAATTTGCCGCAGCCCAAACTTGAAGCAGAAAACTAACTGTAAACCTGCCCATGTGAATGTACCCTGTACGTTCACGTGGGGGGGAAAACCTCCAGCTGTTTCAGAACTACATCTCCCAGCATGTACTGACAGACCATGCATGCTGGGAGTTGTACTTCTGCAACAGCTGGAGGCACATTGGTTGGAAAACCTTCAGTTACCTAACTCAGTAGTTTACAACCGGTGTGCCTCAAGCTGTTGCATAACTTCAACTCCCAGCATGTACTGATGGCCGAAGGGCATGCTGGGAGATGTAGTTATGCAACAGCTGGAGGTACGCAACTACAACTCCCAGCATGCCAAGACAGCTGTTTGCTGTTTGGGCATGCTGGGATTTGCAGTTTTGCAACATCTGGAGAGCTATAGTTTAGAGACCACTGCACAGTGATCTCCAAACTGTGGACCTCCAGAGGTTGCAAAACTACAAATCCCAGCATGCCCTGACAGCAAACTGCTATGTGGGCATGCTGGGAGTTGTAGTTTTGCAAGATCTGGAGGTCTACAGTATAGATATCACTGTGCAGTGGTCTCTAACTGTAGCTCTCCAGCTGTTGCAAAACTACAAATCTCAGCATGCCTAAACAGCTCTCTGGGCATGCTGGGAGTTGTAGTTTTGCAACATCTGGAGAGCTACAGATTAGAGACCTCTATAGTGGTCTCAGACTGTAGCCCTACAGATGTTGCTAAGCAACTCACCGGCTTCCGTAGGATCCAGGGAGCTGCGTCGCCGTCCTCTTCTTCAGCCGATTGTCGCCCGCTGCCGTCGCCGATCGTCGCCCGCTGCCGTCGCCGATGGGTGGACTTAGCCCCCCGGTCCCCTTCGTTTCCCCGTCCTGCCCGCCTATTGTGGGTGGGTAGAACGGGGAAACCGAAAGTAAACCCCTCCGCCCCCTGATCTGCTATTGGTGGTCACGTCTAGACCACCAATAGCAGGGATAGGAGTGGTGGCACCCCTGCCACCTCACTCCTATCCCTTTAGGGGGATCGTGGGTGTCATGGACAACCGCGATCCCCTTCTATTGCGGGTCACCGGTTCACCATAGACCCGTATTACCCGGAATCGGCGCAAATTGAAAGTGTAAATTCACTTGCGATTTGCGCTGATCGCCGATATGGGGGGGTCTGATGCCCAACCCCCCCTGGGCATTTGTGCAGGGTGCCTGCTGATCAATATCAGTCACCCCGGTCCTGTCCCCGCCCGGCGCGCGGCGGGGACCGAAATTCCCACGGGCGTACAGGTACACCCTGGGTCCTTAAGTACCAGGGACCGAAGGCGTACACGTACGCCCTTATTCCCTATGTGGTTAATAAAGCAATCAATGAATACTATAACAGAAATTCTATTTTCCCTTTTTTATTTAGGGATTCAGAAATATTCCTGGGTGTAATTAATGCCCATTCTGCATCATTTAAATGGACACTCTCATTAAAACTAATTTTTGCCATTGCACTCCTTATGGTAAATAATAATAAGTTTTCTATGTTTTATTTGTGTTTAAAAAAAGCTGCCACTCTGTGTCTCCCTACTTGTCCAAAGCACATTTTCCCCCATCTTTAGCACAGACTTTGGACTACTGCTGGCCTGGAAGAAGTCAAAAATTAGGAAATGCTGAGGGGGGGGGGGGTTCAGCCCTATCCAATCAGAGCTCACCCCACACACTGAAACTCTTTTTATTATAACAATACAAAACTTACCCAATACAAAAAAAGAAAAAGAAAGCAAGCTTAACAAGCTATGACCTAAATCAAAAACAAAACCCTGCCTAACCGGCCAGCCCTGCTTAAGAGCAAAATAAATTAAATATAGCTAAAGTATCTAAACAGCACACTGACACACATACCGAAAATGAACATAAAAATAGCACAACTTGGCTTAAAAGTATAAACTAAAACTTAGCACTACTTAGCTGCAACTCAAAATCATCCATACTCGGGAAACTCACAACAGGAAAACAAAACAGAGTCGCCTTGGTCAAAAAAAGTCTGGATTACCTCACCTTTCTTAAGATGAATGAGGGATGGATCCCAAAGGGTCTGACACTGGGCGATACATTTGACTGAACAAGGCCTGATCAGATGAGTTGCCTTGGGCTAAAAATGGTCCACACGCTGCTGTATTTGAACTCTGAATGCCGGATGACTTGCGTGAAGCAACCACATTCACCCAGTGAGCCGTAAAGGACATGTATTGCCCCCGACGACAGTTACAGCTCCAGATGTCGGCGCTGCTGTGCTTTTTAGTACACACCGACAGGCTCAAGGACTGGCCCACCTTCTCTTCCACAAAATTGTGCAGGGCTGGTACTGCCTTCTTCGCCAAGAAATGACGGCTTGGCACTCTCCACCTCGGCTCGGCACAAGCCATCAGTTCTCTGA
Source organism: Hyla sarda (assembly GCF_029499605.1). NCBI lineage: Eukaryota > Metazoa > Chordata > Amphibia > Anura > Hylidae > Hyla > Hyla sarda. The sequence goes on along the minus strand of NC_079189.1, from coordinate 390,733,849 downwards.
AAGTGGCAGAGTCCACCACTTGAAAAGGGAGGGACTGCAGCACCAGCAACTTAAACAGGAGAACAATCATCTTCTGCGCCACTGGATGAGTGGGCGCATAATGTTGTCTCTTAAATATGGCTTCGCCGATGGCTTATTGGCGGAATGACTAACTAAAAGCAGGAGGAGCAGGAGCATATTGAGTGACAGGAGGGTATGACAGAAAGCTCCCTTCGGCTAAAGTGGTGGAGCATGAAACAGGGACCGGTGTGCCACTGGGTGATGCAGTAGGCTGGACTATTACATCGGAGCCATGGTTCTCCCAGGCAGCATATGTTGACGCAGGGCCGTGGTGCCAACATTGGGACCCTGGCCACGCTTCACCTTCTGCCGACATATCTTGCATGTGGCTATCTATGTTAACCTCCTCTGGATGCTTGATGAAAAACCTCCACACCGTCGAGTAGCTGATGTTCCCACCAACAGTCCACACTAATTGACAGCTACTGCCGCCGTCTCCAGGAACCCCTTTTCCACTACCTCCAGGGAAGGTAGGCTGCCACGAAGCAGGTGGTCTCTCCCGGGCACGTTTGGTTCCAGAATTTCCACTTCTGCCACCATGCTGACTGCCAACTTTGCTACCACCATGGCTGGCTCAGCTGCTGCCTCACGGGCAACCTGCATCTCTCAGGTTCCTCAACAGTGTCTGCTTCAGGACCCTGAACGCTGGCAACACCGCCTCCCACATCACTACTTGCCCGCCTAGCGGGGAAGCGGCGCATGTCTCCTCCACTTCTTGGCTGGGCAGCTGCTGACTGTCCTCTATTAGATTGTCCTCACTTAATAGTGGAGCTGAACTAGTGTTGAGCGGCATAGGCCACATTCGAATTCGCGAACATTCGCGAATATATGGACGAATATTCGTCATATATTCGCTAAATTCGCATATTCGTAATATTCGCGGTTTAATTTTGCATATGCGAAAATTCGCATAAGTAAAAATTTGCATAAACGGAAATTTGCATATACAAATGTTCGCATATGCAAAAATTTGCACGCCAGTCTCACACAGTAGTATTAGAGCCTTCTTTACACCACACAAGCTGGAAGCAGAGAGGGATGTGTATTGTGATAAAAAAAAAAAACAATATTCGTAATTACGAATATATAGTGCTATATTCGCGAATATTCGCGAATATGCGATATTCGCTAATAAAATTCGCATTGCGAATATTTGCGAGTAACACTAAGCTGAACCCACAAAATAAGATACTTCTGTAGGGGAGGGAACATCATAGGACAGAGGCAATGGGAGGACAGGGACTGCTTCCGGGCCATGCCAACTGAGAGTTGTGTCTGAGGAACCCAATGACTATTGACTGGGCTATGCACTATGTGGACGACGTGTTCATGCTGTGGGACAAATCAGAAGAAACACTGCTGGAGTTTGTAGATAAACTTAACCCCTTCCCGCAAATGGATGTGTATACACGTCCATTTTTCCTGTGACTTAACGTAAATGGACGTGTATACACGTCCAATACATTTTCTATCACCATGTCCGTTGGCATGGTGATAGAAACGTCATCTCAGCTGTTCTGGACAGCTGACCGATGACACTATGCAGCTGGGGACCAAATCAGACTGGTCCCCTGCTGCTGATCGTTGTCATTAGTCAGTCAGTCAGTGACTGACTAATGACAAGGATTTGCGGGGTTCCGGGCTGATCAGGTCTCTGGTGACCCGATCGCCCGGAAAATAGGGATTTTCGGAGCGGTCTCTTAGGAGCGAGGTGGCAGCTGCCACCTCGCTCCTAAACCCCTGCCATTGGTCGTTAGTGCTAGCGACCAATGGTAGCAGGGGGGCGGGAGGTTAAAGGTGAAATCCCCGCTCTGCCCGCCCCTGAATGTCGGCGCAGAGCGGGGGGAATATGGTGGACAGTTCGGAAATCTCACCTCACACCCGGATCGACGATCGCAGTGGGCCTGGCGGCAGGATCGGGACAGGCAGCGCGGGACCGACGGAGGCAGCGGAGGACGCAGCGGTAAAGATCAGCCGTAAGTGATCTTCACTGCTGCGTTCCAGGAGTTACCAAACTACCACACACAGCAAGCCCAGACAGCCTTTGGCTGTTCAGTGGTGTCCAAACTGTAGCCCTTCGAGATGTTGCAAAACTACAACTCCCAGCATGCCCAGACAGTCCGGGCATGCTGGGAGTTGTAGTTCTGTAACATCTGGCCCTTCAGATGTTGCAGAACTACAACTACCAGCATGCCTTGACATTCTGGGCATGCTTTGAGTTGAAGTTTTGCAACATCTGGAGGACTACAGCTTGGACACCACTGAACAGTGGTCACCAAACCGGGACCCTCCAGATGTTGCAAAACTAACTTCCAACGTGTCTTTTGGTGGTCTGGGCATGCTGGGAGTTGCAGTTTTGAAACAGCTGGAGTCACCCTTTTTGGGAAACACTGAGTTAAGTAACAAACTCAGTGTTTTGCAACCAGTGTGCCTCCAGATGTTGCATAACTACAACCCCCAGCATGCCTGGACAGCCAAAGGGCATGCTGGGAGTGTTAGTAGTATGCATCCAGCTGTTGCATAACTACAAGTCCCAGCATGCCCTCAGTTGTCACTGCATGCTGAGAGTTGTAGTTTTTGCAACGGCTGAAGGCACACTGGTTGCGAAGTTTGTTACCTAACAGTGTTTCGCAAACAGTGTGCCTCCAGCTGTTGCAAAATACAACTTCCGGCATGCACTGATAGACCGTACATACAGGGAGTTGTAGTTTTGCAGCAGCTGGAGGCACACTGGTTGTAAAACACTGAGTTAAGTAACAAACTTTGTGTTTTGCAACCAGTGTGCCTCCAGCTGTTGCATAACTTCAACCCCCAGCATGCACGGACAGCCAAAGGGCATGCTGGTAATGCTAGTTTTGCAACAGCTGGAGGTTTCCCCCCCCCCCCACCCCCATGTGAATGTACAGGGTACATTCACACGGGCGGGGGTCTACAGCGAGCTTCTTGCTACAAGATTGAGATGCAGCAAGTTTTCCGCCACAGCTCAAACTCCTAGCGGGAAGCTCGCTGTAGACCCCGGCCGTGTGAGTGTACCCTAAAAACACTACACTATACTACATTACACAAATAAAAAGTGAAACGCTTCATACACACATACCCCTACACAGTCACCCCCCCCCCCCAATAAAAATAAAAAATTTCTCTTATGACACTGTTTCCAAAACGGAGCCTCCAGCTGTTGCAAGACAACTCCCAATATTGCCGGACAGCGATTGACATTCCAGACATGCTGAAAGTTTTGCAACAGCTGGAGGTACCCTGTTTGGGAAACACTGCCATAGGGTATTTTTGGTATCAGAGGCAAGTGTAATTCTTGCATCCGGTTCCGTCCTTATGCAACGACCTTATTTAGTCTTCAAATGCGCATGGCGCTCTCTCACTTCGGAGCCCTGTCGTATTTCAAGGCAACAGTTTAGGGCCACATATGAGTATTTTCGTACTCAGGAGAAATTGCCTAACAAATTTTGGGGGGCTTTTTCTCCTATTACCCCTTGTAAAATGTGGGGGAAAACCAACATTTTAGTGGAAAAAAAAATGTATTTACACATCCGACTTTAACGAAAAGTCGTCAAACACCTGTGGGGTGTTAAGGCTCACTGGAACCCTTGTTACATGCCTTGAGGGGTGTAGTTTCCATAATGGTATGCCACATGGATTTTTTTTTTTTTTGCTGTTCTGGCACCATAGGGGCTTCCTAAATGCAACATGCCCCCCAAAAACCATTTCAGAAAAATTCACTCTCCAAAATCCCATTGTTGCTCCTTCCCTTCTGAGCCCGCCGAACACTTGACATACACATATGAAGTATTTCCTTAATCGAGAGAAATTGGGTTACAAATTTTGGGGGGATTTCTCTCCTTTTACCCCTTGTAAAAATTCAAAAACTGGGTCTACAAGAACATGCCAGTGTAAAAAAAATGCTGATTTTGAATTTTCTCCTTCACATTCCTGCTATTCCTGTGAAACACCTAAAGGGTTAACACACTTTCTGAATGTCATTTTGAATACTTTGAGGGGTGCAGTTTTTATAATGGGGTCATTTGTGGGGTATTTCTAAAATGAAGGTCCTTCAAATCCACTTCAAAACTGAAGTGGTCCCTGAAAAATTCAGATTTGGAAAATTTTGTGAAATTTTTTTAATTTGCTGCTATACTTTGAAGCCCTCTGATGTCTTCCAAAAGTAAAAATATGTCAACTTTATGATGCAAACATAAAGTAGACATATTGTATATGTGAATCAATATATAATTTATTTGGTATGTCGATGTTCCTTACAAGCAGAGAGTTTCAAATTTCGAAAATTGCTAAATATTCAAATTTTTTATGAAATTTTGGAATTTTTCCCCAAAAAATGATGCAAGTATTGTCGAAATTTTAATGCTATGTTAAAGTAGAATATGTCACAAAAAAACAATCTCGGAATCAAATTCATAAGTAAAAGCATTCCAGAGTTATTAATGCTTAAAGTGACAGTGGTCAGATGTGAAAAAAACGCTCTGGTCCTTAAGGTGAAAATGGGTTTGATCCTTAAGGGGTTAATAAGAAACATCCATCAATTAAATTTACTTTAAACTATAATAAATATAATAAATCTACTATACAATATCTAGATGTGGAAGTAATAAAAAAAGATAACAAATTTGAGACTACATTGTACGTTAAAAAAACTGATAAGAACAATATGTTACATAGAGACAGTTACCATAATCCAGCAGTGTTTAAAGGACTCCCCAAAAGTCAATTTATTCGCACTAGAAGAATTACAAGTAATGACAAAGAGTATGAAAAAAACGCAGATGGTTTAACAAAAAAATTTGTAGAATGAGGTTATAAAAGAAAGGAGATCGAGAGAGTCAATCAAGAGGTTGCGGCGATGAATAGAGAGGATCTATTAAAGAAGAAAAATAAAAAATAAAATCTGAATAAATGCATCATGTATATTGGTACGTATGACAAACATGCTAAACTGGTGAAAAAAACAGTGAACAAATACTGGGGACTACTGGGGGCAGACCCCAAGTATGGAAGTCTGTTCAGGGAGCCTCCTATATTAGTAATATACTAATAAGAGGGGATATTTCCAAAAAAAGTAAAAGTGAACAAACAAGATTAAAAATTTATTTAAAAAAAGGTACATTTTCCTGCTGGTCCTGTTCCCACTGTAGTGGAATCATTAAAGGTGAATATGTTCATTATTCGAAAAAAGGCAACAAAATTGCAGTAAAAGGTTACTACACTTGTAATTCTGAAAAAATTATATATTTACTCAAATGTCTATGTGGAGATTCATATATTGTGCAGACAAGCAGGAAAATGAAAATACGATTAAACGAACATAAATCTTACATAAGGAAAATTTTGCAAACAAAAGAATTTAAGGAATCTAAATATTGCGAGAGTACAGTGGCGAGACATTTATTTGAAAATCAACATAAAGTTAGTGATTTACGGTGGCAAATTATTGAACAAATACCGCAAGGTATGAATGAAGCCCTAAATAGAAAGCGGTTGTTACAACGCGAATCCTTCTTGATTAACAAGCTTGATACAATCTTCCCGAACGGTATGAATGAAGTGTTAAGTTTTAATGCATATTTGTAATAGTGTTGCTCGCAAATATTCGCAATGCGAATTTTATTCGCGAATATCGCATATTCGCGAATTCGCAAATATTCGCGAATGTTGCACTATATATTTGCAATTACAAATATTCTTTTTTTTTCACAGTACACATCACAGTGATCATCCCTCTCTGCTTCCAGCTTGTGTGGTGTAAAGAAGGCTCTAATACTACTGTGTGAGACTGGCGTACGAATTTTCAAATTTGCGAAAATTAGCATATGCAAATTTTTTCATATGCAAATTTCCGCTTATGCAAATTTTCACATATGCAAAAATGAAATGCGAATATTTAGAATATGAGAATTTAGCGAATATATGACGAATATTCGTCCATATATTCGCGAAATATCGCAAATTCGAATATGGCCTATGCCGCTCAACACTAATCTGTAATACCGGTTTCGTATTGTTGCGGTAAATACTATACCTGTTAATTGTGCCTGGTGTGAATTCCACACTGGAGGTAGGTTAATTGTGTCAGGTGTGTCTACCTCATTAATACGAATAGGTACAGAGGCTCAGTACGCATGACTAAGGGGGGGGGGGCATACCCCGAAACGTAGCATCAGACCTCTGGATCCGATCAGTGGTGTGTAAGATCTCTGCCAGCTGGTCAGCTTGTAACATCGAAGCCGTGCGAAGTTAGAGGAAAAAACTTGCAAAAAATAAAGAAACATGCTTTGAAGCTACGAAGTAGTAAGTGAATCTTCTTTTGCATTGAATGAAGTAAAGCTGTGCATACACCATACCCATATTATTTAAATGTTTGTTACAAGGAGAAAGGTGGAGTCTCCGAAAATGGGTGGAACTATTCACACATACTGCCTTTGAACTGTGTTGACTGGGGGTATCAGATGTCACTTTTGATGAAGTGGATGACCGTGTTAACTAATCAATGACGGCAGATGAGTTGCAGGTCGAGACATGACAATTAACTGATACCGGGAGCTCAGGCCTCACGCTGCAACTCCTGCTGCCACTCGTCCCTAGTCTGCTGCGACCTCTGCTTGATGAATTTAGGCCTCTGCCACTCCTTTGTGCACATCCTGGCACTTCTCTGCGTGACATACTTAGGCCGACATTTATCAATGAGTTTACACCTTTTTTTCTCCGTACAAAAGGCGCTATTTTGGCGCACTGTGTGTTATTTTGCGCCTTTTGGTAGTAGAATATTTTAGTCATTCCAGATGTTTTGGACTAGCAGTACACGCTTTTCAATTCAGCGTATGCCGTGGACTGAAATTTATGAACTGCGCCTTTTTGTAAAAAGGTGCAAAAAAGGCGCAAAGCCACTGAAAAGTGTCTAAAACTACACCATCCCAGACCTGGCATAGCTTTCTGGTGTATGTGAAGAGAGAAATTTCAGAAAATGTTTACCTGCACAAAATTTATCAAATGCTCTGTGAACATTTAATACATTTGGTGCTCCTACACATTATCAGCACACAAAAAAAGGGTGTAAAAAATGCTTTACTTACACCTACAATGATAAATGTGGGCCTTAGTGTGTATATGAGGGAAGTATAATACGCTTCACTACGCTTAAAACAGTATTTGTCTAGAACAGCAGGTGTGTACTTTTACCTGGACTTTCACAGTATCTAGGCCCTTGACAGATTAACAGGTAAAAATAGTACACTACTTAGGTGTAGGTATGTGGTATAAACTCATGAGGGCAGAAAAATGAGCTACAGTACACTTAAAAAAGCACAGGGGTAAAACAACAGCCGGTGATTACTTTTGCCTGGACTTTCACAGCAACTTGGCCCTTCACAGATTAACAGGTACCAAATAGTACACTACTTAGATGTAGGTATGTGGTTGGCACTCACGAGGGCAGAAAAATGCGCTACAGTACACTTAAAAAAGCACAGGGGTAAAACAACAGCTGGTGATTACTTTTGCCTGGACTTTCACAGCAACTGGGCCCTTCACAGAATAACAGGTACCAAATAGTACACTACTTAGATGTAGGTATGTGGTATGCACTCATGAGGGCAGATAAATGCACTACAGTACACAAAAAAAGCTTATTTTTGCACAACACCAGCAGTACACAACCGTACTGCACCACACAGTCACTGTTTAGTAAAACACCAGCCGATGATTACTTTTGGCTGTCCTTTCACAGTATGTAGGCCATTGACGGATTAACAGGTACAAAATTGTAAACCACTTAGATGTAGGTATGTGGTATGCACTTATGAGGGCAGAAAAATGCGCTACTGTATGCTTCAAAAACAATTTGAGTACAACACCAGGCGGTGATTTCTTTTTGATGGATCTTCACAGTATCAAGACTCTTGACAGATTAACAGGTACAAAATAGTACACTACTAAGATGTACGTATGTGGTATGCACTTATGAGGGCAGAAAAATGCTCTACAGTACGCTTAAAAAAGCACTGGGATAAAACACCAGCCGGTGATCACTTTTGCCTAGACTTTCACAATATCTAGGCCCTTGACAGATTAACAGGTAAAAAATAGTACACTACTATGTAGGTATGTGGTATGCACTTATGAGGGCAGAAAAATGCGCCACAGTACACTTCAAAAAATATTTGAGTAAAACACCAGCTGGTGATTACTTTTGGCTGTCCTTTCACAGTATGTAGGCCCTTGACAGATTGCAAAATAGTACACTACTTAGATGTAGGGATGTGGTATGCACTTATTAGGGCAGAAAAATGCGACACAATACGCTTAAAAATACGTATTTATGCACAACACCAGCAGTACACAATCGGAATGGACTGCTGGTTATTATACCGTCTATAGACTAATATAACCAGCAGATGATTTGTTGTGTAACAAAGACACAGAATTGCGCTGAAAAATTATTCCTGCCTCATCTGCTAAGGTTTATGAAGTTGAGGCAGCTTGTTGAAATGCATGAGGCAACACACAGCTCTCTGCAGCTTTCTGTAATATAATGCTGTAGAAAGTTGCTGGGAGGTTAATGGCTGCTCTCTGTCCACCAGAACGCTGATGTGACTAGAAGGTAAAATGCTATTCTGCTGTGCTGCTGTAATAGGCTGTCCGTCGAATCTCTCTGCAGTGTTATGAATGAAGTGACGAGCTGCAATATGGCTGCCGATTTTATAGGGCTGTGACATCACAGGCGTGACTAGCTGCTGATAGGCTGCCTCCTGCATGTGATTCAGGGTCATCCAGCCTACCTGTCTTCCCGCCTTGCCTTCTCACCTTCCCAGCATACTTGCCCCATGTACTGACTTGTGGATCCGCCATTTTAGATGCCCTGGAGCCTGGACGGCACTAAATGGAGTTTAATGAAGCGATTCGAGCAATAGAATCGCGGTGATATTCGCATTAGTTGGAAATTGAATTTTTCATGAAATTCGTAACACATTCTGGATTGTCAGCTTCGATTCGCTCATCTCTATTAGTTAACATAAATCTTCTAGTGTTGCTCGCGAATATTCGCAATTCGAATATTATTCGCGAATATCGCATATTCGCGAATTCGCGAATTTCGCGAATATAGCGCTATATATTCGTAATTACGAATATTCGTTTTGTTTTTTTTTTTTTTCTTCACAGTACACATCACAGTGATCACCCCTCTCTGCTTCCAGCTTGTGTGGTGTAAAGAAGGCTGTAATACTACTGTGTGAGACTGGCGCGCGAAAATTCGCATATGCGAAAATTAGCATATGCTAATTTTCGCATATGCGAATTTCCGCATATGCTAATTTTCGCATGTGCGTATTTTCGCATACGCGAAAATAAAACGAGAATATAACGAATATGCGAATATTCGCGAATATACTACGAATATTCGTCCATATATTCGCGAATATTCGCGAATTCGAATATGGCCTATGCCGCTCAACACTAAAATCTTCACTTTAAATTTGAAAATTCATCTTTTATTCTTACGGATTGTGAGACCCTATGGTCTCCTCATGCTGCTGCTAACTCCAGGCTGAGTCATTCAGCCACTATATCCTCTTGCTGACGCCAATTCCAGGCTGTTTAATTTGTCCAGATTATGGTCTCCCCATGCTGCTGCCACACAGCCTTTTTAAATTTGTCTCACGTAAGCAAATCAGCTTTTTTCCTCCATTCTGTTTTCCATTTTGAGATTTTTCTCTTGTAAGCAAAATCTGTAAGCCAGGAATGTGCTGGAGTAACTTTAAGCAAAGTTTTCCTCTATAGCGATTTTTTAGAGGCAGTCACGTTTTATAAATCTCTTACTACATGAAGTCAATTTCTAAAATTTGCTCATCTAAGCCAAAATCAATTTTCTTGCTTTTCTCTTTCTTAGGGATGATTGTCTCACAGAAAATAGCGTAGTCGCAGTTGCGACTTTTTTGCGACAAATATATGAAAAAAGAAACGGGTAAATGCTTTTATAAATGCCCCCCCAGGACATTAAATTGGGAGTCTAATGTAAATCTTAAATAAATAAAAAAACGATGTAATCTTTTCAAGACTGAGGCCCTATGTAGTCGACATCATATTACCTTTGGAATTATCACAAGAATCCAATGAAACAGGTTGGAGCGATAACAATGAACCATAACTGATTACATGAAACATTTGCACTTTCACAGCCAGGGGGGCACTGAGAGGCAGGGGCTGGAATAAATGGTATCTCGCCTGGCGGAGGATCTACAGCTTGATGCTCACCAGAATGGGTACTCAGAAAATTAGAATAAATTCAAATAAAATAAAATAAAAATGACATAAAAAATCTGCCACATCCAGATGCTCTGCAGCAGTGATTCTAATAGCGACGCCTCTAATCTGCATGTCATACTGAATAACAGTATTATTTCACTAACACAGCACACTTCCTATGCGTGTTAGAACAAGGCAAAGTGTTCTACACCCCTATTGAGCCTCTCTGTGGGCGATTCGCCGTGAATTTTTTTAACGGAAAATTCTGCAAATCGGACAAATTGAATTTTTTAGAAATTCGCTCATCTCCACCACCAAGTGTGAGTGTAACCAACAAGTTTCCAGAGTTTACAAAGATAACAAAAAGCTTTCATACCTCTTTGTGAGACAAAAATAAAAACTCTACAAGTTTGCATCAAAAAGTGTATGCAACAATCCAGCAGAATGCCACCTTAGTACAAATGTCTGTAACTTGTGTGGGCAAATAAAAATTAAACATTTCTGCTCTGTATGATTGCATTTTTTATTATGTTTTGTGCTAAATAAGGTACAAAAAAAATCCATAGGTCTATATTAAAGTGTTGTTTACTTTCTATACTGTCTGCAGTGCCCGGTTATGTTGTCTTATTTTTCTGTGTTGTTATTTCCTCATCTCCATCACATTGATATATATATATATATATATATATATATATATATATATATATATATTGGGGGCCATGTTTGTAAACTTAACAGACACATAATTGTAAATTCTTCCCCAAATTTTGTAACTTTAGAGCAGTTTTACCCAACCAGTGTGCCTCCAGCTGTTGCAAAACTTCAACGCCCAGCATGCTCAGACAGCAAAGGGTTGTTCAGGCATGCTGGGAGTTGTAGCATTGAACATCTGGAGGTACCCTGCTTGGGAAACATTACTGAGGATGGGTTGATCTGCCTACAAATGTATTACTTTTTACGGGACACAATTTTTCTCTTTACTCTTTTCTATCCCATAATGTTCACACAGAAAATCTGTTACAAAAAAATCTAGTTTTAAAATAACAGGCACAATATGAAAAAGCTTTGCAGATCTCACCCAACTGAAACTCTGAAGGACCTCATCTTACATAGTTACATAGTTAGTACGGTTGAAAAAAGACATTCGTCCATCAAGTTCAACCAGGGAATTGAAGGGTAGGGGTGTGGCGCGATACTGGGGAAGGGATGGGATTTTATATTTCTTTATAAGCATTAATGTTATTTTGTTCCAGGAATGTATCTAACCCTGTTTTAACCCCTTAAGGACTTAGAATGTATGAGTACGTCCTAAGTCCGGTCCCTGTCTATAACACGGGGTCCCAGCGGATGGTCATAGCGGGATGGTCCCGGCGCTTTTCACAGCCGGGACCCGCTGCTAATAGCGTGGCCGCGATCGTTCGGCCAAGCGCTATTAACCCTTTCGATGCGGCGCTCAAAGCTGAGCGCCGCATTGAAAGTGAAAGTAAATGCTTCCCGGCTGCTCAGTCGGGCTGATCGGGGTCATTGCGATAAAATCTCGATGCCCCGATCTGCTACCCGGAGAGAAGAAGGTCCCTACCTTCTTCCGTCGGTGTCCGGGCTCCGATTGATTGCTCCATGCCTGAGTTACAGGCTGGAGCAATCAACCGCTGAATACACAGCTTGTTGCCATGCAACGGCAAGGCAACAATCTGTGTATGCAATCAGCCATTGCAAGCTCATAGGTCCTTATAGGAGCTATGAGCTCGCAAAAAAAAAAGTGTAAAAAAAAAGTTAACCCTTTCAGGTATTCCCTTCTGAATTAAAAGTTTAAATCACCCGGCATTTCCTAGTAACAAAATAAAACAGTGTAAATAAAAATAAAAGTTAACATATGTGGTATCAACACGTGCGGAAATGTCCGAATTATAAAAATATACCACTTTTAAAACCGCACGTTCAATGGCGTACGCGCAAAAAAATTCCAAAGTCCAAAATAGCGCATTTTTTGTCACTTTTTATACCACAAAAAAGTGAGTAAAAAGTGATCAAAAAGTCTGCTCAGAACAAAAATGGTACAGCTAAAAACTTGAGATCAGGGCACAAAAAAATTAGCCCCCATAGCACCCTTAACACAAAAAAATAAAAAAGTTATAGGGCTCAGAAAATGGCAATATTGAACGTGTAAATTTTCCTGCATGTATTTATGATTTTTTCCAGAAGTAATACAAAATCAAACCTATACAAGTAGGGTATTGTTTTAACCGTATGGACCTACAGAATAAAGATAAGGTGTCATTTTTACCGAAAAATGTACTGCGTAGAAACGGAAGCCCCCAAAATTTACAAAATGCCCTTTTTTCTTCAAGTTTGTCGCACAATGCATTTTTTTTCCGTTTCGCCGTGGATTTTTCGGTAAAATGACTAATGTCACTGTAAAGTAGAATTGGTGGCTCAAAAAACAAGCCATAATACAGATTTTTAGGTGCAAAATTTAAAGGGTTATAATTTTTTAAAGGCAAGGAGGAAAAAACGAAAATGCAAAAACGTGAAATCGCTCAGTCCTTAAGAGGTTAAAGCTGTTGAATTTTCCTGCTGTGACCAGTTCCTGAAGTAGATTGTTCCATAAGTTCACAGTTCTTATGATAAAGAAGGCCCCTTCAGACTAAACCTTTTCTTCTCCAGACGGAGGGAGTGCCCTCTCGTCCTTTGGGGGGGTTTAACCTGGAACAGTTTTTCTCCATATTTTTTGTATGGGCCATTAATATACTTATATACGTTTATCATATCCCCCCTTAAACATCTCTTCTCAAGACTAAACAATTGTAACTCCTTTAATCGCTCCTCATAACTAAGATGTTCCATGCCCCATATTAGTTTAGTCGCGCGTCTCTGCACCCTTTCCAGCTCCACAGTGTCCCTTTTATGGACTGGTGCCCAAAACTGAACAGCATATTCCAGGTGAGGCCATACCAATGCTTTATAAAGGGGGAGTATTATGTCCCTGTCCCTCAAGTCCATGCCTCTTTTTATACATGACAATATCCTGCCGGCCTTGGAAGCAGCAGCCTGACATTGCATGCTATTCTGTAGTCTGTGATCTACAAGTACACCCAGATCCTTCTCTACCAGTGACTCTGCCAGTTTAATCCCCCCTAAGACATACGACGCATGCATGTTATTAGTACCCAGATGCATAACTTTACATTTATCCACATTGAACCTCATTTGCCAAGTGGATGCCCAGACACTTAGTCTATCCAAGTCATCTTGCAACCTATACACATCCTCTATAGACTGTACCGTGCTACAAAGCTTGGTGTCATCTGCAAAGATAGAAACAGAGCTGTTAATGCCATCCTCTATATCCTTGATAAATAAATTAAACAACAGCGGGTCCAGTACTGAACCTTGGGGTACACCACTAATAACCGGGGACCAATCAGAGTACGAATCATTGACCACCACTCTCCGGGTATGATCCATGAGCCAGTGTTTAATCCAGTTACAAACTAAAATTTCCAAACCCAAAGACCTTAACTTACCTGTCAGACGTCTATGAGGGACAGTATCAAACGCTTTAGCAAAATCCAGAACCACTATATCCACAGCCATTCCTCTGTCAAGGCTTCTACTCACCTCTTCATAAAAGCAAATTAGATTGGTTTGACAACTTCTAGTCTTAGTAAACCCATGCTGGCTATCACTTATAATACTATTATCCCCTATGTATTCCTGTATGTAATCCCTTATAAGTCCTTCAAACAATTTACCCACAATGCACGTTAGACTTACCAGTCTATAGTTTCCTGGGGAAGACCTAGAGCCCTTTTTGAAGATTGGCACCACACTCACCTTGCGCCAGTCCCTTGGCACAATACCAGACACCAGATAGATCTCTAAATATCATGAAAAGAGGTACAGATATTACTGAACTTAGTTCTCTAAGAACTCTTGGGTGCAATCCATCTGGCCCTGGAGATTTGCTTACATTTATATTACTTAACTTACCTTGTACCATCTCTACATTAAGCCAGTTCAGTACATTACATGATGTGTTACCAGCACTGACCTGTCCAATGTCAGCTCCTTCTTCCTTAGTATATACAGAATTAAAGAACCCATTGAGTAGCTCCGCCTTCTCTTGATCACCCGTGACAACCTCCCCATTATCATTATTAAGGGGTCCTACATGCTCTGTCCTTGGTTCTTTTGCATTTATATATCTAAAATAATATTTAAGGTTAGTTTTGCTTTCTTTGGCCACCTGTCTCTCATTTTGAATTTTTGCTGTTTTTATAAAATTTTTACAGATTTTATTAAGCTCCTTGTACTGTTTAAATGTTATAGCTGACCCCTCAGATTTGTATTTTTTGAAGGCTATTTTTTTGTTGTTTATTGCTCTTTAGTTTAGTTTTAATCGTTTATATTTGTTCCCCTTTGGTATATATTTAGCTGTATAGTTATTTAGAGTTGATTTAAAGATGTCCCATTTACCTTCTGTATCAGTATTTGAGAACACCTCCCCCAGTCTATGTCCTGTAGTGCAGCCCTCAGCCCAGGGAAATTTGCCTTTTTAAAGTTATATGTTTTTGCCTTCCCCGCCTGTCTTTGTTTTCTACATTTTAAGTCAAAAGTAACTATATTGTGGTCGCTATTACCAAGGTTTTCCCTCACAGTTACATTACCAACCAGCTCTGCGTTGTTGGAAATGATCAGATCCAACAAGACATCACTTCTTGTTGGGTTCTCCACAAACTGGCCCATAAAATTATCCTGCAATAAATTAAGGAATTGTCGCCCCTTTGTAGTTTTAGCCAACCCCGGACCCCAATCTATATCTGGATAGTTAAAATCTCCCATTATTACCACTGTACCTGCCCGGGCGGCCCTCTCTATTTGTTTATGCAGCTGACCTTCTATCTCTTCAGTGATATTAGGGGGTCTGTAGATTACACCAAATACTATTTTTTCAGTATTTCCCTCCTTTTGTAATTCTACCCACAATGATTCCACATCCTCAGAATCATCACACACTATGGCATCGTTCACACTGACTTTCATACTACTTCTTACATACAGACAGACTCCACCACCTTTTCTGTTCATTCTATCTTTGCAAAACAATGTAAACCCCTGCAGATTGACAGCCCAGCCATGTCTCAGTGACCCCAACTATATCAATATGTTCCTCCAGTATCAAGGCCTCAAGCTCCCCCATTTTATTTGCTAGGCTTCTGGCATTTGTGAACATACACTTTACATTTCCATCCTTTATGTTATTGGGGTTAATGGGATTCAAGGGTGTAAGTTTTATTTTCCTATGAATCCCATTCCTATTAACTATTCTAACCCCTCCCTCTGCTCAACCCCTGGTACATTTATAATTCCAACCTCTCTATCTACACTATCTTCCCCCTCTTTGCTGTAGGCTCCCTCCCCCAAGTCTCTAGTTTAAACACTCCTCCACCCTTCTAGCCATCTTCGCTCCAAGCACAGCTGCACCCTCCCCATTGAAGTGCAGCCCGTTCCTACAGTAGAGCCGGTAGCCAACAGTGAAGTCGGCCCAGTTCTCCATGAACCCAAACCCCTCCTTCCTAGACCAGCTTCTGAGCCACTTGTTTACCTCCCTAATCTCCCGCTGCCTCTCTGGTGTGGCTCGTGGTACTGGCAGTATTTCAGAAAATACTACATTGGAGGTCCTTGCCTTAAGCTTGCGGCCTAAGTCCCTGAAATAATTTTTAAGGACACTCCACCTACCTCTTACTTTGTCATTGGTGCCAATATGTACCATGACCGCTGGGTCCTCTCTAGCCCCACCCAGCAACCTTAAAAGGGTATGGTACCACGGATATGGGCTGTATTCTCTGGGTAAAGGCACACTACACAGGACTGAAGGTGAAGACACAAAGGACAAGATATCACGCGTGGCACATAGCTGAAAAAGGAGAAAGACAAATTAGAATTCCACTGCTGAGTATGAAGGCACATAAAACCGGGCTGAAGATGGAAATCTGGAGATAGATGACAGTTATGTACATCACATATGGTTCCATAGTGCTAAAAAGTTTGCTTTAATTACATATAACAAATTGATAAGATATGGGATTATTATTAAGTAGTTGGAAAAAATGTGCAAAAGTACAAATTATAAAACTGTAATGAACCAAAATATACACTAGATGTCAGCATAATACAATATTCCATCCTTTGTGTTCAAAGTCTAACATTTGAAAAACGATATAATGTAGCTGTCTTAAACTTACATGATAGTACGGTAACATAAAAAGAAAGACCTATAACACAATAGATTACATAATTAATTCAGTTTCCTATTCCAGTTTATACAGTCGTGGACTATATTGTTGGTACTATTCTATTAAAGACTAAAAAAAAAACACAATGTGTCCTGAGCACGTTTCGCTCCAGAATGCCTTGATATTCTTGTGATTTCAGTTTACCCTGTACAGAGTCAAGATACCCTGTGCCAGATGCAGCAAAGCAGCCCCAAAACATAACCAAGCCTTCTCCGTGCTTCACAGTAGGTGCAATGTTCTTTTCTTTGTATGCTTCATTTTTGCATCTGCGAACATAGAACAGATGTGCTTTGCTGCATCTGGCACAGGTTGTCCTGAATCTGCACAGGGTACAATGAAATCTCAAGACTATCAAAACATTCTAGAGTGAAATGCCCAGTGTCAGAAAGGTTGATCTCACTCGCAGGTCAGGGTATTATTATTATTTTTTTTTTCGTTAGACCACAATTTAAAAGCAATGTCTGATTTTCAAGATACATTTTCAGTACAATTTTATTCAGTTTCAAGTTATTTCAGAAGCATTGTGGGTTTTTCTGTCTTTGCTGGCAGGGTACCAACAATATTCTCCACGTCTGTATATCCTCACCAAGGTATTTTGAGACTGAAATGCAGAAACATAAATACCCAAAAAATGTGTATCTATTTTTCTTACGGCCCATGGGCAGCTAAGGATTTACATTTGGTGGTCAAAATTCAGGCCATAGTTGATAAACAATAGCCTATTACTGCTTATTAGTGTTGCTCGCGAATATTCGCAATACGAATTTTATTCGCGAATATCGCATATTCGCGAATATAGCACTATATATTCGTAACTACGAATATTCATTTTTTTTTTCAGTACACATCACAGTGATCACCCCTCTCTGCTTCCAGCTTGTGTGGTGTAGAGAAGGCTCTAATGCTACTGTGTGAGACTGGCGTGCACATTTTCGCATATGCGAAAATTTGCATGTGCTAATTTTCGGATATGTGAATTTTCTCATGTGCAAATTTGTATATGCTAATTTTCGCATATATACGAAAATAAAACGCGAATATTACGAATATGCAAATTTAGCGAATATATGATGAATATTCGTCAATATATTCGCGAATATTCGCAAATTCGAATATGGCCTATGCCGCTCAACACTACTGCTTATATATGCACTTCCAACTTTGCATCAAAAGTTAAGCATTAACCCTTATTTGGTCCAGCATGACTCTGCCCCAGTGTAGAAAGCAAAGTCCATAAAGATATGGTTTCACCAGTTTTGTGGAAGAACATGAGGGCCCTTCACAGGGCCCTGCTCTTCTGGATGAATGGACACAAATTCCTACAGCTATACCAACATCTTGCACAACATGTTCCAGAGGAGTGGATGCTGTTCTAACTGCAAAGGGGAGGGGTGACTCCATATTAACACTCATGATTTTAGAATTGGATATAAGTTTCTATAGGTGTGATGGTCTGGTGTCTCAGTTCTTTAGCCACATGAGGCCAGATTTATCCATCTGCTTTGAACTAAATCAGTCTGATTTTGCCCATAACAACCAGTTAGAGCTCAGCATCAATTTTACCAGAGCTCATTAAGATATAAAAGCTGAGATGTGATTGGTTGTCCTGTAAGCTGTTCGGGACGCTGCGATGAAATCCCAAACAGACCGACTGTTATTTTGCGGGAGTCGGCGCAGGATGTAAATATACGTCCTGCGTCGTTAAGGGGTCAAAAGTAGTAAAGTATAACAAAACCTATATAAGTTGGGTATCATTGTAATTATATTGACCTACAGGAAAAAGATAATGAGCCATCTTTACCAAAAAGTACACTGCATAAAAACAGAAGCCACCAAAATTTGCAAAGTGTTTGTTTTTTTGGTAGATTTTGTCCCAAAAATATTTTTTTTTTTTGTTTTACCATTGATTGTGAAAGCATTATGGCTGCTAGAGGTGAGAAGGAAATGACAAAAATGAAAAATCCTGATGTTCCTAAGGGGTTAAAAAAAGTAAAACTTTTTAAACAAAATAAGTATGCTTAAAATTGCTCTATAACTTTCTGTATATGGAACTTTTTTGCATTGTGATCTGTAGATTTTCTCGGTACTACCTTTGTGTATATACTGTATGACTTTTTGATCATATCTTTTCTGAGATGTGATGTGACCCAAAATCAGATTTTTTTTTTTCTTAATTTACGTTGTTCAGGGTATGGGATCATTAACATTATATTTCAATAGTTTGGACGCGGCTGAACTTGGCGATACTAAATATGTGTATTTATTTATTTAAAAAATATATTTGTAAAATTAATCTCACACTTTTTAAGTCAACATAGGTGACTATTAACAGCAATATTTCCATTGGCATTACTATTGAGTGCTATGCAATGGCATAGTACTGAATATATCCTAGTCTTATATCACAATAGAATAGACTGAAAGAGCTGCTGTATGTCAGATGGCAGTACCGACAATCTTAGGCCATGTTCATATGGTCGAAAATGGATGAACATTCTGCACATTTAAATGTTCCAGCGGGCGCTAGGACCGCTCGGAAATGTGCCGCCTCATAAACGGCAATGTATTTCAGAGCGGCATCTGCAGAAAGAATAGACATGGATGCTGGAATCAGAAATTCCGCCATGTGCACAGTGCAGCAGAATCCTATTGAAACCAATGGGACTCAGCAGAATTTTTGAACAGAATATTCCTGTGAAATTCTGATCGGAAATGCTAACTTTGGCTTAATGTGGAAGTTGTCCAACCCAACCACTTTTCATCAGCCCATCTGTCATTTCCGGCCCTTCAGTAAATTATTGCAACCACTAGATGAGATATGGCAGATTCTTGATGGCTCTTTTTACCCTGTGTGTCTCTACTAAGGACACCACAGTGCAATTCTTGGAGAGAGGCAGACTGGACAATTTCACTAAGGCCCCCACTGCCTAGAGGATTCTATGACCCTATACTCATTTTAGACTGGTCAGTTAGGCTACCAAATTTAGACAAAGTAATGACCACTCTTCCTACTGGGCCTGGGCTACATGGAGATTTTAGCTATTGAGTAACAGCTGTGTCAACAAGATTGCATGCAAGATTGTCCTTCTAAAGTTTCATTATATGAGACAGATTTGGGCCTTGTGTACAGTGATTATGGCACTATGCAAAGTTTGGAGGATCTTGCCCAATGAGTATGGTCTCAGCCAGAGGAGATTTAATCTGAACAAGGACCCCTTTGCATGCACTAATATTTTCAGTGACCAACGATCAGAGTTAGTGCCTTTGTGGCCAGAGGTGTTTCTATAGGGGATGCAGAGAGATAGAAGCTGCCCCTGGGCATTGGTGCCTAAGGGGGCCCCAAAGTGCATCTGCCCCATAAGAGACCAGTATTATATTTGACACATGGGGCCCTGTTGCAAACTTTGCATCGGGGCCCAAAAGCTACAAGTTATGCCTCTGTTTGTGTGCCTTATACACTGGGTATTGTGCTGCAAAATCCATCAGTAAAAAGTCTCTTTGTAGCCCAGGCCCTACTCTGCTTCTTCTGATTGGCTGATGTCCATAATGAAAAGCCTACCAAGGCTATCTTGCACATGAAGTGCTGACCTCCAATAAAGAACAAAATAATCAGGTAACCAAAGAACTGATTGTTAGGATCAAAGCCAGTCTAGCAATACTTTTTCTGCCAATTTTTTGCCATTTACATCTAATGGTAAAAAATCCCATTTGCAGATAAAGAAAACAAATGAGCTGAGCTTTTTTATCTGAAAGAAAAGGGGTGGCTTGACTCCTCAGTACTTTAGGTTATGGCTAGGGCTACACGACACACATAGCAATACAACATATTTTGTGTGGCTTGCAGTTGTGCAACTTTATTACAGTAGCGTTGGTTGTAGCTAATGTGACTTACATTAAGGTATATGGTTGCAAAGTCTTGTAAAACGTGTAACCTGTGACTACGAATCCATCAAAGATGAGTTTGTTTTGTTTGAGTTTGCGACAACATTCAATGAGATTACATGCGACATTGTGCGATCTTTGTGTCACCTGAACAAAGTCACCATGTAGCCCTAGCCTCAAACTGACCGTTTGCTGATGCTTTTCAGCAGAGAGACTGACTGTAACTTCATCATAAGATAAGATGAGGCCGCACATTAGGTGGGGAGAGAAGCGTGGTACTGGAAGGTTACTGCACATCTGATTCCACTTTCAGGAAAACAGAATGTTGTGTTCTCCAGGCTAGAAAATCATGTGAGGTTCTGTAACAATAGTGCAGAGTAAAATTCTTGCTGGAATCTATTACCCAGACCAAAAATGAAGCAGCTGAATAAAACATGAAATGAGCTCTTGTGTTCTTGCTTCTCCTGAAACGTCTTAGTGATTGTAAAGGCAATTGTTTCTGCTGGGAATCGATGCTATTGAGCAGCAGAAACCTGAGTCATCTCCCATTATATCTGCTGCGTTGTTTAAGTCAAGATCTGAAGCTCGGCAATTTATGACTTCATTTCTCCAAATCAGAGCTGTTCTTCCAGATGAGTTAAATATTACAGGAATGTAGTGTAAACTTTTTCCTAGAATTCACACAGTTCCTGAAAATGGTTTTTTTTTTATTATTATTTTTTATTATTTTGTGAACATATTGGAAAATTTATTTTTGGCTACATAAACACTTTTCCATCAGAATAAGTAAGTTTTTAAGTGTATCAGTGGTCCCTATTTGACAGTTTATAAGTTGGGTAAGTAGTAAATAAATTGTTTTATGTACCTTCTAAGTTACAGCCTTTAAGAGCTGCATTCACAGATGACATCTCACAGCATTCTTGGGTCTAGGTAGTAATGTGTCTCCTTGAGGAGACCACTAAGCCGGGATAGGGGATTTATAGGCCACACAGTGCTCCCTGGGGGAAAAAAAATGTATACAGAGTAGGAAAAAGAGTTTGCTTTCTAGTTCCAACTACTTCCAATGAGTGGCACAAGAGAGCAAGCTACTGTGCATATTTTTGTCCCAGGGAGCATTGCAAAGCCTTGAACAACTACATTGACGTGGTCTGAAATGGCAGGGGGTGCTCAATCCCAAGTACAGTTGTGCACCTACGCTAGGGTGGAGGTCCTGCACTTGTGGTCCGTTGCTATGGGCGATCTCCAGCATAATATGCATACAATGGAGGATGCCTGCAGACGGTCGCAAGTACCACAATATAGGTTCACTACTGTGGTAGATGTAAACAATGACATTAGCTAACCTTCAAAACTGATGTAAAATTTAGATATTAGCCAGTATATCCTTATATGAAGGACATACCAGAGCCCGCACACCAACACCAAGGTTTCTCAAGAGGTACGGGACCTACCACTAACCTACCTGTGCCGGATAAGCAAAACCAGGAACCAAATTACAGCAGCATTAGGTCCAAATTACAGCAGCATTAGGAGACAGGCTACAAGCCCCACCCTGGATGGCTAATATAGTGCCGGCCTCACAGGTGAAACCTTAATGCTACCCAATGTGATAAAAGGGGGGCATTAGTATAGTCTTTAGACCTTAAACAGCTTACATTTACGTGGTCTGAAATGGCAGGAGGTACTCAACCCCAAGTGCAGTTGTGCATCTACGCTGGAATTGAGGTCTTGCACTTGTGATCTGTTGCTATGGGCGATCCCCAGCATAATGTGCATACAATGGTGGATGCCTGCAGACGTTCACAAGTACCACAATTCCATCCTCCACCAGATAAATGTGTGGATGCATAACACTCATAATTTAAACATTGAACAACTACATTGAAGTGGTCTGAAATGGCAGGAGGTGCTCAACCCCAAGTGCAGTTGTACACCTACGCTGGGGTAGAGGTCCTGCACTTGTGGTCCGTTGCTATGGGCGATCCCCAGCATAATGTGCATACAATGGAGGATGCCTGCAGACGGTCAAAAGTACCACAATATAGGGTCACTTCTGTGGTAGATGTAAACAATGACATTAGCTAACCCTCAAAACTGATGTAAAATTGAGACATTAGCCAGTATATCCTTATATGAAGGAAATACCTGAGCTTGCACACCTGAGCCTATAAGACTACCTTAAGATCATTCGCCATAGGTCTGCAGCTGTACTGCAATGGGTAGCGTGGCTGATGTGTGGGAGGGGAAAAAATGACCTAACACTTACAAACAAGGGATCCTGGGACTTGTAGTTGGAGGGAAGGAACTCCACTAGTTCACAAAAAGAAAGCAGCAACGCTATGGTGGACTCCCAAAAAAAGCACTGATGCTTTCTAAGCATGTCCATTACTGTCTGGCAAATAAGTACTAAAGTCACCTAATGGTGGATAACCCCTTTAAGGTTAGAGATGTATACACAAAGTGGACTAGTATACACCCCCTGGCAATGCCTGTGTTCCAAAACGACATTGGGGTGTGAGTATACTGGCATAGGCTTTGATGCAGTATTTTGATGCATGTTATTTGTAGCCTGTTGTGGTACATGGAGTATTAATTTCATCAGAAATCAGCACTCTGATATGATGGAATTTCCATGCAGAATTAGAATTTCCATACACATTAGAATTTCACACAGAAAACAAAGGGGCCAGCTATCAGACTTTCTTGTCTAGTTATCATTGTTGACACAGTGGACATGGCGGTTCATATTCTAACAGACAGGTTGCAAAAATTGGTGTATATGATAGATCAATTAATGGTGGGTAAACAATATGCAATGTCAGTTTTATTTTTCTGGTTGTTGAGGCAGTTGGCCCGCTGTCCTTCCTCTAGATTGTGTGTTTTTGAGGCATCTCGGTTTAGCAGCTAAAGGAATGCAATGTCCAGACCACTTTATAAAGGCGATTAGATTAACCTTTCAAAAAATGGACTGAATAATATATGTTAAATAGCGCTGTGCAACATAACTATGCAACACTAAACAAAGCATACTGATGATCAAAAAAATAAAAAAAGACATAAATATCTTAATTAATCAATGTACATATCAAACCAATACAAGACAAATAAGTTTTACAATTTTTTTATTGGGTTTTTCAAAACATAAACATAACAGACAGGACAGTGTAAAATATGGCGGGAACTTCATTACAGATAGGTCGCTGCTCTTAGTAAGTATACCTGATAAGCATAGACATAATGCAGTCTATAAGTGGTTGCAAAACAACCATCAGGGTAAAAATAGTAACATTGGGTAAGAGGTGCATACACAAAGCAGGTTAATATACATGGGAGTCAATATGCACCTCTTACCTTAAAGGAGTACTCTGATTTAAAAATTTATACCCCCCAAATGTTCCCCTTGGCTGTACCTCTCTGCGCATGTACTTATTTCTGAAGTCGGTCCAGCCATTCTCCCACTGCGGGGCCACGTATTTTCTGCTACTTCCTGGTTATGGTGGTGTGGAGGATGACGTAAAAATCGTCATCCCCCATGCTGCCTTGCTACAATTTCCTGTCCCTCTGTGCCTCCCTCTTCCTCAACCCCTCCCCTCTCTCTTACCTAATAATTTTAATAAAAACGCCCCCCGCTGCCGCACATACCCCTAAACACACCCCTTTCATCTTTGTCTCCCTCCCCCTCCACTCCCCTGCACCAATGAAAGGGAGCTCCACTGCTGCACTCGGCTCCCAGCGTAAATATAGCTATATGCTAAAAAAAAGTTACTAAGTCGTTTGTAGAATATCCCTGTTAGTTACGCCAGCGTAACTATCAGGGATATCATTCGCCTACAATTATCACGTCCGGTCCCGGCGAGATTGCATGTGCGCACGCGCGCCTGGATTGCGCTGATAGTATCCTACAGTTATCCCATGTTCGGTCCAAAGGAGATGGTATGTGCGCACGCGCGGCCGGATCACGCTGATTGGCGGAGGATATTCTGACGCGTTTGCACAGCCCAGCCAATGACGGCTGTGCAAACGAAGACTATATGAATATGCAAAGGATGGGAGTGACTGGATCGCGGTGAGGGGGGCAGGCTTAGAGAGGAGAAGACTGAGAGCGGTGACGTTTCGTTACAAAGATGGCCGCGGTCGGGGAACGAAATTCATAATTCTGGCAGACAAGCTGTACTTCCGGATATCGTAAAAGTCAAGGATGCGTGCAAGCGAGACTACTGAGGTAATTGACTTTATTATATAACTTCGTGCTAGCTGTGCAATGCCATAAAATAACTTTGCTCCAGAGTACTCCTTTAATGTTACTATTTTTAGCTTGGTGGCTGTTTCGGAAACATGCATGAACTGCATTATGTTTATGCTCATCAGGTATACTTACTAATAGCAGCACCTTATATGTGATGTTGTTCCTGTCATATTTTATACTGTCCTTATTTGTCGTGTATGGATTTCATATGTACATTGCTCAATAATGATTTTATGTATTTTTTTTATTACCGTATTTATCGGGGTATACCACGCACCGGCCTATAACACGCACCCTCATTTTACCAAGGATATTTGGGTAAAAAAAGTTTTTTACCCAAATATCCTTGGTAAAATGAGGGTGCGTGTGTGTGCATGCGTATACCCCAATACACCCCCAGGAAAGGCAGGGGGAAAGGGGCGGTCACTGCCCGCTTCTCTCCCCCTGCCTTTCCTGGGGTCTGGAGCCCTGCTGCCGCCGCTTCTCTCCCACTGGTTATCTGCGCCGCTGCCCGTTCTCTCCCCCTGACTATCGGTGCCGGCGCCGATAGCCAGGGGGAGAGAAGCAGCACCGGCAATGGGGCAGTGGCAGCGATAGCCAGGGGGAGAGAAGGGGCAGCGGCACCCATTGCTGACGCCGCTGCCCTGTTGCCTCCCCCATTCCCGGTTGTATAATTACCTGTTGCTGGGGTCGGGTCAGCGCTGCTTCAGGCCTCCGTTGTGCGTCCCATGTATCATTGCTATGCACTAAACGGTGCGGCGCAATGACGAGTGACGTCATTGCGTCTCACAGCGCATAGCAACGACGCAGGGGACGCACACCGGAGGCCTGAAGCAGCGCGGACCTGACCCCGGCAACAGGTAATTATACAACCGGGGATGGTGGAGGCAACGGGGCAGCGGCGCCGGCAATGGGTGCCGCTGCCCCTTCTCTCCCCCTGTCTGTCGGCGCCGCTGCCCCATTGCCGGCGCCGCTTCTCTCCCCCTGGCAATCGGCGCTGGCAATGGGGCGCCGGCACCGATAGTCAGGGGGAGAGAACGGGCAGCGGCACCGATAGCCAGGGGAGAGAAGGGCAGGCAGCAGGGCTCTAGACCCCAGGACAGGCAGGGGCAGAGAAGCTGGCAGCGGTGGTGGTCTCTGCACCTGCAAAGCCATTGCAGTTCATTGATTTAAAGCGCCGCTTTAAATCATTGAACTGCAGCGGCTTATCGGCGTAAAACACGCAGGTAGATTTAGCCTAAAAAGTGCGTATCATACGCCGATAAATACGGTACATCCTTTTCACAGTGTGGTTTATTTTATTTTGCAAGGGCGATCTATAAATGAAGATTTTTTAGTGTCATTTACATTCATTCAGTAGTCACACAGTGGCCCAGACTTATCAATCTGTCTGAAGCCAAAAGTATCTTGTTTTAACTACAGTAAGCAATCAAAGCTTATCTTTCATTTTACAAGATTTCGATAAAATATAGATAAGCTGAGCTGTGATTGGTTCCTATTGGCTCCTGGTTTCAGACAGATTGTTAAATCTGGGCCAGGGTCAAGAGAACAAGTGTCCAATACTGATTTGCATTCAATTTTTCAGACCCAGCGGGAGATTTATCAAAACCTGTGCAGAGGGAAATTTAACCAGTTGCCGATAGCGACCAATCAGATCGCTTCTTTCATTTTTCAGAGGCCTTTTTAAAAATTAAAGAAGAGCACTCATTGGTTGCTATGGGCAACTGGTCAACATTTCCTTTGCACAGGTTTTGATAAATTAGTTGGGGTATATAGATTGTTGCATGGTGCTCTAGCGAGAGTACCAGGAGTTTGGATCCCTTAGTCTGCTGACTTTTGGACCCCAAAACTTTCTCCCTTGTGGGTTGATTCTGCTCAGAAAAGAATGATGTTGGAAAATCTGTTGGTCACATGATCTACTCTCTGATAAACAATCTATCTATATAAAACTCAATAGCCCTGATTTACTAAGAATGGAGTGTTTATCTTGGAGTGATTTCAGGTTTACTCCAAGTATTTTTCTCCCTGATTTACTAATCTGTTGCCCGTCTCAATTTTTTTTCTGTCGCAGGGAAGTTATCTGTCGCCCTTATCACAGAGATATTAAGCAGGGGAGCGGCGGCATGCTCCTCCCCAGCCATATACAGTGTACTTTTACTTTTATTTTTTTTCAAATAGAAGAGCTGCGGTGGGGAAAGATATATAGAATCACTGGGGGTTTTGTATATGTCTGGCTCCCCACAGCTTCTATATATCTTGCCCCCTGCTGCGCAATATATTTCCTGTCCCCCGCCGCACCATCATATGCCCACCGCAGCGCATGTATATATACATATATATATATATGCCCCCTGCACAGCGCAATCATATCCCCCCGCAGCGCATGTAGATATATATATATGCCCACCGCACAGCGCAATCATAAGCTCCCGTCAGCCCGATGCCCGATGCTCTGCTAATGCTCTGCTTGTCAATCATAGTGCTTCAGAGGCATATGTGCCTGATGCTCTGCTAAAAGAGTACTTGTCATTGATAGCGCTTGAGGCATATGTATATAGATGCGCTGTGGGGACCAGACACGTAGCGTTATCTGGTCCTCATAGCGCATCTATACACATATGCCTCTGAAGCGCTATGATTGACAAGCAGAGTATTAGCAGAGTATCGGGCTTCCTTGCCAGATGCTCTGCTAATAGAATGCTTGTCAATGATAGTGCTACTGGGAGTTTATGATTGCGCTGTGCGGGGGGCATATATATATATATATATATATATATATATATATATCTACATGCACTGCCGGGAGCTTATCATTGCGCTGTGCGGGGGGCATATATATATATATATATATATATATATATACATGCGCTGCGACGGGGGGCAAGACATATAGCGCAGCAGGGGGCAAGATATATAGAAGCTGTGGGGAGCCAGACATATGCAAAACCCCCAGCGATTCATATATATTTCCCAACCACAGCTCTTCTTTTTGAGAACCCCGCCGGGATTCCTGAATGGCTCCTCAGCAAAGGCCATTCAGGGATCCTGGCGGGGAATTTGAAAATGAAAGTAAAACACATCATACATCGCTGGGGAGTGAAGCACGCAGCCTGCTCCCCTGCTTAATAACTTTTGATCGGATCGGGTCTCAGAAGTGAGACCCGATGCGGTCAATCCCTCAGCTCCTGTACTACTACCCCCAACATGGAACAGACCCTGTTCCATGATGGGTGTAGGATTCACTCAGTTTTCAGTAATTTCCCGACAGCTCAGAGCTGTCGGGTTTTGGTGAAGAAAAATTCACAGGTTTTCCTGTGAGTTTTTCATCATACTCCGAGCGTTTTTTCTTTTTTGTCGGGAACATGCCCCTTTTTGGGATAACCACGCCCATTTTGACGGGTTTAAAAAACACTCAGAGTGATGATATCTTTTGTCAGATTGTGCGACCAAATTTGTGTCGCATGGTCTATGCGACACAAATTTGGTCGCACAACCTGACAAAAAGAGTCGGGTTGATATTAGTAAATCATGGCTAGTGTGCGTGTGTATGTTACTTATATGTCAACAACAAACATAGGATAGGTGATTTAACCCTTTCTCAACCCCATTTGCCAGGGTCGGGGTTTTTGTTTAAAGTCCCATATAAGTCTATGGGAAATATATGTTACTGCATAACTTCCAAACAACTGGAGATATTTTGATAATATTTGTTCACATGTTACTTATATGTCCACTTAAAATATAGAATAGTTAATTTAACCCTTAACTAACCCCATTTGTGAGGGTCAGGGTTTTTGTTTAAAGTCCCATGCAAATCAATGGGAAATGTATGTTCCCACATAACCGCCGTATGGCTGGAGATATTTCAATACCTGGTACACATATTACAGTTGGGATAGGAGTTCGAGATAGGAGGTCGGGAAAGGAGGTCGAGGAGGTCGGGATAGGAGGATGGGATATGAGGACGGGCTATGAGGACGGGATAGGAGGTCGAGAGAGGAGGTCGGGAAAGGAGGTCGAGATAGGAGGTCAAGATATGAGGTCGAGATAGGAGTTCGAGACAGGAGGACGAGATAGGAGGTCAAGATAGGAGGTTGCAATAGAAGGTAAAGATAGGAGGTCGGGATAGGAGGTCGAAATAGGTGGTCTGGATAGGAGGTAGAGATAGGAGGTCAAGATATGAGGACGGGAAAGGAGGATTGGATAGGAGGTCGGAATAGGCGGTCGAGGTAGGAGGACGGGATAGGAGGTCGAGATAGGAGGATGGGATAGGAGGTTGAGATAGGAGTAGGAGGTCGGGATAGGAGGATGGGATAGGAGGACAGGATAGAAGGTCAGGATAGGAGGTCGAGATAGGAGGACGGGATAGGAGGACGGGATAGGATGTCTGGACAGGAGGTCAGGATATGGGGTTGGGATATGAGAACAATATATGAGGACGGGATATGAAGTCAAAAGCTTCCTCTTTTGATTTTCCTCCACAACAAGGATTAGGAAGGAAAAACCGGGCAATGCCGGATACTCAGCTAGTACTTTATAAAGAAATGAGCATTAGTAAGATTATTGTTACTGGACAAAATGACAACTTGGCGTCTGTATGTATGCAGTAAAGTTGTGGTCACCCCATTTAATTCAACTAGTGGTCTTTGGCTTTTACTTATTAGCATTTGGTCATTAAATGTTACAGGCTTTTCCCTGCAGTCTCTATGTATGATGTTGCTTTATGTGGGGAATTATCTTTTAAGCCCCATTTTGCACAGGGACAGATAAGTGCAATGATAACTTCTGTACAGCCTTGCAAGATATGTTTGGACCATATATATGCACCAAGAAATAAATAAGAAGTCTATATACAGTATATGTAGCAAATTTGGATGAACAATCACATTAGATATAAAATAATTACATAAAATACAAACAATACTGCAGTTATTTAAACTTATGCCTGTGTGGTAGCGGGGTGTGATTAGGGCAGATGTTGTTACCCTGGGGCAGATGGCATTAACCCCTTGTATTTGTGACGCCAGGGCGTGGTTTAGCCTAAAACCACCCGAAGGTATACCACTGGATCCCGGGCTAGGCACTGGGGCAATAAAGACTCTGACACCAAGTTATGGACAAGTCTACTGAGGGTAGAGAGTTGGTAAAGGCTATACAGTTCAGCCAGGGCCCAACGAGGTGACCAGTGACCTTAAGGGCTTGCTGGGACTTGTATTAGGTCTGGACAATTGAATGCAGACCATGCTGAATTAACAGATGACAGGGACTGACTTGACTTGACTCTTAAAAGCTGTGACTTTAGCTTACTTGAATTAATGGTGGCTGAAGGACTTGACTTTGAGGCCTCCAACACTCTGGACACACACACTAGGCACGACTGTACTGGACCTCAGCAGGAAGCAAGAGCTCTCAGCTCCAAGAGAGAGAAGCTGCTCCACCCAGGGAGACTAGCAGGGAGCCCATAGGTCACTCTTGGGATCACCTGGTCACTGGTACCTATTGGGTAACAATCACATGACAAAACTCTTAAAGATACAACACATTATATAATGCAATACACTGCAGAACATATGTACAGGAGGGAAACAGGTGCAATGGGGCCCTGGGGACACTGAAGGAGGTTACCTGACAGGGCAGTAAGGGCACGGGGCAACATCTCCCATACTGGGCGACCACATCTGTAACTAGTAAACATAAGTACAACAGAAAAAGTTGGAAAGGGCCCTTATTAACACCTATAGGACACATGATCTTTAGTTGGTACCATTTTTTGTTTTTATATGACTTTTTAATAGCTTTTAATACATTTATTAGGGTATACAAAGTGACCAAGTGGACTTTGGTATTTTTTTTACGTTATATTTTTAGTTCAGAGATTTACGCACACGGTGATACCACATATGTTCATGTTTATTTTTGGGTTTTTTCATTGGGAAAATGGGGCTGACTCTAACTTTTATTATGGAAGGGGTTAAATCCCATTTATTAACTCTTTTTTTTGTTTGACTTTTTATACACTATTTTATAGTCAATCATTAGATAGCATAACATTGATCAGAGTTATCCGTGCTCAATTGCTCCAGCCTTCCATGGCTGACTGAAGCATTGGATTACCGATCGGACAGTGAAGGGGCAGGTAAGGGCCACTTCCGGTGTCCTCTCAGCTGATTAGTACACCACGGTTTCACTGCAGTTTTCCATTTCCTTCTTTCACATTTTAGTCTATTAGCATTAAGGTGACTCCACTGTATGAAATTTTGTCGACATTTGATATATCATTTATGGTCTACTCTCTGTGCAGGTTTAAAGCACAAATGTTGCAGTGATTTTGATGTTCATGTGTCAAGTTTATCAAATATCACACAGCATGGCACCAGTTTGGATTCTTCTGTGGGGTTGGTGGGAGTTAATCTGAGTTAGCATGTAAAAGAGCTCATGTGTGACAAATTTGCAATTTTTTCCAAAAAGTTGCACCTGATAAATTAATAACTACTGCAAAAACTCTTCTTAACCCTTTAAAGGGGGTATTCCGGTGGGGAAAAAAATTCTAATCAACTGGTGCCAGAAATGTAAACATATTTGTAAATTACTTCTATATAAAAATCTTAACCCTTCCAGTACTAATAAGCTGCTGTACACTACAGAGGAAGTTGTGTAGTTATTTTGACCACAGTGTTCTCTACTGACACCTCTGACACCTCTGTCCATGTCAGGAACTGTCCAGAGCAGGAGAGGTTTGCTATGGGGATTTTTTACTGCTCTAGACAGTTCCTGACATGGACAAAGGTGTCAGTAGAGAGCTACCGAAAGTAGCTGACACTTACTTCTCTGAAGCGAGCGCAGCTCCAGCCCTTGCTTCAAAGCCACTTAAGGCATTGGGGCATACAGTTACACCCTATGTCCTTAAGTGTGTATGGACAAAGGTGTATAAGTGCTTAAACAGTTCACAACCTGGTTATGATTCTATAATGCTCTAAATGAAAAGTTGGAAATAAAAGTCACACAGAAGTGGGCTGCAACAATTTTCATGATAAATATAATATAAAAAACTGTGTTAACAGTTTGATGAATTCCCCCCAATGTGTGTTGCAACCTGAAATACTGCCTATACCCTGCCTAAGCAATTTGCAATCCACCTTAATTGGGAATATTATAGCTTCCAAACTGTGTGAGACTATTGGTCAGTGTCCCTGCAAATGCAAAGCTATTGATTCCCCTGGCTGTGTCCTTTATTGTGGGAGATTTATAAAATCCTGTGCAGAGTAAAAGTTGACCATATGCCATAAAAAAACCTAATAAAAAGTGATCAAAAAGTTCCACACAATAAAAATAAAAGCAACAGATCACGGTGCAAAAAATTAGCCCTCATACAGCCCTGTATTTGGAAAGATAAAAAAGTTATAAGGGTCAGAAGATGACACTTTTAAACATATTAATTTTGGTACATGTAGTTATAATTTTTTTAAAGTAGTAAAATAAAATAAAACCTACATACATTGGGTATCGTTGTAACCATATGGACCTACAGAATAAAGATAAGATGTTATATTTACTAAAAGATTGCATTTTGTAGAAACTGAAGCCGCCAAGTTTACAAAATGGCATTTTTCTTTTTTAATTTCACCCCACAAATTGATGATACAAAGTAAAATTGATGATGCAAAAAACAAGCCCTTATATGGGTCTGTAGGTGCAAAATTTAAACATTATGATTTTTAGAAGGGGAGGAGGAAAAAAGTCCTTAAAGTCCTTAAAGAGTACCTATCACCAACAAAACTTTTTATATTTTATAAATTGAAGTATTCTGAACAACTTTCCAATTGAATGTGTTTAAAAATTATCTTCCTTTCTATTTTTATTTTTACGTTAAAAAGGTGACCACTAGGGCTATCCCTAGCTGTCCCGGCTATAAATTCATAGTGCAGCCAGGACACGTAACGAGCACAGCGCAGCTCCCCCCTGTCAATTAGACAGGTGGGAGTGAATGCTTTGCTCATAGCACAGCAAGGTGCACTCCTGACTTGTCCGGACGGCCGCGTCATCAGGCTCCGCTCCCTTAGGGGAGCCGACGCACACTGGCCAAGTCAGTGTAGCGCTGCGCTCCACAAGCATCAGGTTTCCCTTCCCTGCACTGAACGAGGTCTTCCTATGCATGATCATAGGTATAATCATTTTATAATCTCTGTACAGGAAGAAGGGCAGAAGTGAGCCCAGGTAGGATTCACATGATGTCATGCCTGCCGTGCCACTCCCCCTTCCTCCCTCACTCTTGGCTGGCAGAAGGAGCAATAAAGAAGAAAAAGAGGTAGAAAGAGGGGGCTTTTAATGACAATTAATGCATGGATAATGTCAGTTAGACTCAGGGACAGATTGGGGGGCATTAGGGACTGTTTAGTGATAGGTACTTTTTAAGGGGTTAATTTAGGAAAACATGGCTGCTTTTTTTCTAGGAACAGCACCACACCTATCCTTGGGTTCTATCTGGTATTGCAGCTTAGATCCAATGACATCAATGGAGCTGAGCTGCAATATCAGACATAACATAACAAACAATGTTTTTTAGAAGAAAGCAGACATATTTGTTTAGCCATAAAAACAATTTAAATGTCTGCTCATAGCTACCTTTAAAATGCACTGCCACCAAGAGATCATCTGACTTGCCTACTTGATAGAATGTTATATTGTGTTTTTAGGTTTATTTTATTGCAATGTTGCCAAGCTAAGAGAGTCTGCACACGCTGAATGCATTGTGCACTGAGGTTTAGTCTAATACCAGGAAAGTGGTTTGGAGCTGTGTCAGGCAGTGCTGAGGAGGGCAGTAGGAGGGGATGGCTTCTGATAAATGCTTTGTGGGGGAGGTAGAGAAGATAAAGACGTCAAATGTAATTGCAATGCCAAGCTTCTGTTGTTCTTGTGACATAGAATTGTACTTATAGATACTACAAGTGACTTAGCAATTGAATCACACGATGTCCTTTATAAAAACAAAAAAAAATATGTTGTACCTAAAACTTGAAATTTGACTTCAAAGACATTCGTGTGCTGAGTTCTATTGTCTGAGACACTGGCAGATCTTGTGCATCACTCAGTGCTCCAGCTGTTGCCGTATTCATCCCGTGAACAATGGACTGAACATCCCTAGAGTCCATGCTGTAGATGTGTTTAATGCGCTATTATGAGCGAGCACATGTCTAACTTTACTGTGGTTTCTGAACATTTGTTCCTGCAAATCCTCCACCACATGCATGTGCACTTGACACTAGGCTGAAAAATGATCTTGGTCTTTGGAAGCATTTACACCAATATATTCTGTAATGCACAATTCAGGGAGGTAGGAAAAATACACTTATATATGGAAAAAAGAGAATACCCTGCCTGCAAGCTTGCAATCTAGGGACTTATACACACAGCAGTACAGTGTGCATGGACTTTGTCAGGCAGCATGTGGAGTCCTAGGAACGTGACACAATAGGTAAAAGAGCAGTGTTGTAAAGCATACAATACACATTAGGGGTTGTCTTGGCTTTTAAATAAAACTAGAACCAGCATTAAAAAAAAGCTTTACTCCGCACCAAATCTGCACCATTATAATGTTTCTTAATGGGCCTAACCTTAAATGTGCCATATATGCAAGCAGAGTCCACTGACTGGCTGCATTGACTAGCTGCAGCATCACAATAATGATGCAAGTGGCGCCAATGGGCAACACACAGACAACTCCTTTAATTCTAGTCAAACAGCCATCATTTGTGCAAGCTAATATAAAGTATGAAGAGAAATAAAATATGTCAAGAAATTAAGGCTGAAATGTTAAGATAATGTAGTAAAAGAGTTATCCCATCAGGTAGCCTCTTTTTGCATGTCAACCTCTCATCCTTGTTAGGACATCATATCGTGGGTTTTACCCCAGTGGGCCCTTGGCCTGGAGGAGTGACCACATGATAAATGGTTGATTATTGAATCTAATAGAATACTACATTTACATGCCATGGACATTCCAGCCACCTACCATGATTATAACAGTTGGCCATTTGGGGTTTCAGAAACAATCAGTTCCTCTTAAAGGAAATTCTGGTCATAATTTACACTTGTTGCTTCTTTGGATGGACCTATTTCCAATGTGTGTGAGCCATAGTGGCTTCCCATTGCTTCAGCCACCTCAAGGATGTGGCATTTAGACACCGTATAGTCTAGAATCTGCTATCAGGTGATCTTGAATTACATAATTAAAATCCCCAAATTACCGTATTTATCAGCGTATAACACGCACTTTTTAGGCTCAAATTTTTAGCCTACAGTCTACCTGCTTGTTATACGCCGATAAGCCGCTGCAGTTCAATGATTTAAAGCGGGCGCTTTAAATCAATGAACTGCAGCAGCTTTGCAGGTGCAGAGAACGCCAGCGCTGCCGGCTTCTCTGCCCCTGCCTGCCTTGGGGTCTAGAGCCCTGCTGCCGGCCCTTCTCTCCCCCTGGCTATCGGCGCCGACAGACAGGGGGAGAGAAGGGGCAGCGGCAACCATTGCCGTCGCCGCTGCCCCGTTGCCTCCACCATCCCCGGTTGTATAATTACCTGTTGCCGGGGTCAGGTCCGCGCTGCTTCAGGCCTCCGGTGTGCGTCCCCTGCGTCGTTGCTATGCGCTGTGAGACGCAATGACGTCACTCGTCATTGCGCCGAACCGTTTAGTGCATAGCAATGATGCATGAGACGCACAACGGAGGCCTGAAGCAGCGCTGACCCGACCCCAGCAACAGGTAATTATACAACCGGGAATGGGGGAGGCAACAGGGCAGCGGCGTCAGCAACGTCTGCCCCGTTGCCTCCCCCCATCCCCGGTTGCATAATTACCTGTTGCCGGGGTCGGGTCCGCGCTGCTTCAGGCCTCCGGTGTGCGTCCCCTGCGTCGTTGCTATGGGCTGCGAGACGCAATGACGTCACTCGTCATTGTGCCGCACCGTGCAGTGCATAGCAACGACGCATGGGACGCACACCGGAGGCCAGAAGCAGCACGGACCCGACCCCGGCAACAGGTAATTATGCAACCGGGGATGGGGGGAGAGAAGGGGGCAGCGACGGCCTCTCTCCCCCTGCCTTTCCTGGGGGTGTATCGGGGTATACGCATGCACACACACGCACCCTCATTTTACCATGGATATTTGGGTAACAAACTTTTTTTACCCAAATATCCCTGGTAAAATGAGGGTGCGTGTTATAGGCCGGTGCGTGGTATACCCCGATAAATATGGTAATTACTTCTTGCTTCTTTGGATGGACCTATTTCCTATGTGTGTGAGCCATAATGGCTTCCCATTGTTTCAGCCACCTCAAGGATGTGGCATTCAGACACCGTATAGTCTACAATCTACTATTAGGTGATCTTGAGTTAAATAATTAAAATCCTCAAATAAATCCTTATTGCCTATTAAATCCCCCGGTGTACTGCAGATGCCTTTTCCTGACTGTTTTTTTCCGGAACTAATTTACTTACTGCTGCTTCTGGCCGTGGCCCTCAAATGTTGTGATATTTAGCACTAGCTTAATTGAAATTTAAACATTGATCTTGCAATGTAAAGGGGTTATGAAACCCTCGGGTGTACTGCTGACGCCTCTGCCTGTGTCTTTCAGGAATTACTTGGCTTACTGATGCTTCTGGGCTTGGGCCTTAGATTTTTGGATGGTAGTACTACCTAACATGCCTCTTCAATAGAGATTTTAAAGTTCACCTTTTAATTTTAAGGGTTGTGAACCCCTCTTATGTACTCATGCTGCTTCTTGCTCCACTCTGTCAGCCCGTTGGTCCTGTGGCAGTGTGCGACTCCGCCTCCACATCCTCCACTGTGTCCTAAGCCTCCACTGCCCGGACAAGTCTTAGTGGCCCTTCAGCATACCATGTGTGCAGGGCACAGCGGTGTCACGCTGTTCTTCCCATGGTTTCCCTTGGCAAAAAGTCTTGGTAAAAATGGCCTGGTCAGGGCAATGGAGACATTGCGCCTATTTCTCACGGCCACATGAGCCCTGTGGTCCTTTGTACCCCCACGCTGGGGTCCGGGACACTAAAACTTTGATTTAAAAAAAAAAAAAACATTTCAATGGTCTCCTCATGCTTCAGCCAACTCCAGGCTGTGTCATTCAGGCAATATATCGTTTACTGATGCCGCTGCTGGGCCTGGGAATTCAAATTTTATGATAGGTAGCACCCGCTATCCAAAATCTTCTTCTAAAATTTCAATAATTGTTGGGTTTTTTCTTAGGGATGGTCAAGCCCTGGTGTGTACTCATGCATCAGCCAACTCCAGGCTGTGTCATTCAGGATATATATCGTTTACTGATGCCGCTGCTGGGCCTGGGTCTGGGAATTCAAATTTTCTCATAGGTAGCACTTGCTAACCAAAATCTTCTTCCAAAATTGTTGTGTTTTTTTTAGGGATTGTGAAGCCCTGGTGTGTACTCATGCATCAGCCAACTCCAGACTGTGTCATTCAGGCAATATATGGTTTACTGATGCTGCTGATGTGCCTGCTTCTGGGAATTAAAATTTTATGATAGGTAGCACCAGCTATCCAAACTCTTCAATTGAAATTAAAAAAAGTGTTGTGTTTTTTCTTGGGGATTGTGAAGCCCAGGTGTGTACTCATGCTTCAGCCAACTCCAGGCTGTATCATTCAGGCAATATATGGTTTACTGATGCCGCTGCTGTGCCTGGGTCTGGGAATAAACATTTTGTCATGGTAGGTAGCACCAGCTATCCAAAATCTTCGGCTTAAATTTCTAAATTCATCTTTTAATCTTAGGTATTGTGAAGGCCTAGTGCCTACTCATGCTCTGGCAACTCTGGACTGTGCCGTTCAGCCATTATATGGTCTCCTCATGCTGCCCACACCTCCGCGCTGTGTCATTCAGCCACTATATGGTGTCCTCATTCTGCCAACACCTCCACGCTTTGTCATTCAGCCACTATATGGTGTCCTCATGCTTCAGCCTCATCCAAGCTGTGTCATTCAGCCACTATATGGTCTCCTCATGCTGCCAACACCACCACGCTGTGTCAGTCAGGCACTATATGGTGTCCTCATGCTTCAGCCTCATCGAAGCTGTGTCATTCAGCCACTATATGGTGTCCTCATGCTGCCAACACCTCCACGCTGTGCCATTCAGCCACTATATGGTGTCCTCATGCTGCCAACACCTCCACGCTATGTCATTCAGTCACTATATGGTCTCCTGACACTGATGCCACCACCAGGCTCTGTCATTGTGCTGCTGTGTGGCAGTGATTCTAAGAGTGATGCCGGTAATCTGCATGCTATTCTGAATAACAGTATTATTTCACTAACCCAGCACACTCCATATGCATTTTAGAACACAGCAAAGTGTTCTATACCCCTATTGAGGCTGTTTGTAGGCTAGAAATAGCCTTTTTTAATATAGATTCGCCGCAAAAAATTTTGGATCAAAACAAACTTTTTCAGAAAATTCGGCAAATCGGCCAAATGGAATTTTTGAAAAGTTCCCTCATCTCTACTAGCTATAGTAGAAGTTTTGTTAGCTGGTGGCCTGGAGTGCTGTCCAGCTTGAACAGTTTGTCTTTTAGGAAGATGTAGTGTGAATTGGGTCCTTGTAAGTAGGGCCAGGGTACTAAGATCCTTAAGAGCAAAACCTGAGACCAAAAAAGCCTGGACCCTTAAAGTTGAGAAAACAGGCTCTTGAAAGGGCAACCTGAATAAATGAACTCCCCCTGAATGAAATATCACAAAGGGGGTAATGGCGCATATTTAAACAACAATATAACAATGGCAGGAAACCAAGAACTTGATTGAAGGATTCATGACAGTAAGGCTACATGCCATACATGTTTTATTTTTTTTTAGTTTACAATGTCAAATAACCCCTTTCACATTTGGTATGTTTGCAGAGTTTTACATATATACACTTAAATTTGAAAATGTTTCAAAATCCAAGTAAATACAAAGTGTAATGACAATGTGTTATAACAGAGCAGCAGTTTAGTACTGCCCACTTAATACAAAACAACATGATGTTCTAAAGCTGAAAAACAACACATGCAGCCTCAACAGTGGCGTCACGCAGATCTTACATCCCCTTTGTTTACCTGCTGTAACAACCTCCTTTGTGACAAATGCAAGTGCGTCAATACCAGTACTTCATTTATTTTGCAGCCCCTTCACACCTAAAATTCCCAAGCTTACATAGAAAGTATTGTTATGAAGTTTTTTTCTCACATACTTGACTTTAATTTATCACTGTAATGAATTGAGCTCATGTTATTTTGCTCTTAGAAAAGTCTGTGATTCTACTTCATCAATTTTCCTGCCATAAGGACAAATCAAAATAATTCCCAGACTTCTGGTGACAAGTATCCATTAGAATTAAAGGGGTTATCTACCATAAGGTGATTTTAGTACGTTCTGGCCAGACAGTAATGGACATGCTTAGGAAGGATCTGTGCTTATCTTTAGTGTTGAGCGGCATAGGCCATATTCGAATTTGCGATATTTCGCGAATATATGGACGAATATTCGTCATATATTTGCTAAATTCGCATATTCGTAATATTCAAGTTTTTTCGCATATGTGAAAATTCGCATATGAACTTTATAGGAAGTATACCAGTGTAACTTGATAGAAGCAGCAGAAGGGAGGGATCAATATTAGTGAATATTCGCATATGTGAATATTCGCCTGGCGGTTTCACACAGTAGTATTAGAGCCTTCTTTAGACCACACAAGCTGGAAGCAGAGAGGGATGATCACTGTGATGTGTACTGGGGGAAAAAAAAGCGAATATTCATAATTTCAAATATATAGTGCTATATTCGCGATTATGCGATATTCGCGAATAAAATTCGAATTGCGAATATTCGCGAGCAACACTACTTATCTTGGGGTTAAATGGCTATGGTGTGAGATTCTTCAGTGTAGAGAAGCATAACACAGCAACTCAGATGTAAATTAGCCAAAATAGTTACTCCTTTATTCCAAATGTATAAAAAAAGGATACGTACAGGTTACAGGATAGAGTGGGGAGAGACAAACATGAGAGGTTATGGAGCAGTAGAATATGACTGCCGTTTCATACCCATATTGCACTTTGTTGGACCACCTCATTGTGAGATTACCATAATGCTGTGGCTATCTTTCTGTGAACTGGATATTTCCTGTTGGAGTTCGTTCTCACAAACAACAAATCCAAAAGTTCCTTGTATGTAAATGTGAGGTCACTATTCTCCTTCCCATACATCCCACACAACCCAGTAGTCGCTCCACCTATTGAAGCAGGACAGGCTCCCTTTGCACACCTGACTAGTGATGTCATGTCTCGGCCACACTGCAACCTCAGAAAACCAGAGACAAAAAAGAAAAGAGCTGAATAATTTGGTATGCTGTTAAAAATAAATATTGGGGCCAAAATCATAGAAGAATTGCGAGACCACCATCACATACAGGTACAGACACTATATTAGGAACTACACTAACTTTACAGCCCCTGTAGAATATTGCTCTCTTCTGACACCTCTGTTCATGTCAGGAATTGTCCAGAGCAGGAACAAATCCCCATAGCAAACATTTCCTGCTCTGGATAATTCTTGACATGGACAGAGGTGTCAGCAGAAAGCACTGTGGTCAGACAGAAAAGAACTATAAAACTTCCTCTGTAAGGATTAATATTTTTATATAGAAGTAATGTACAAATCTGTTTAACTTTCTGGCACCAGTTGATTAGAAAATTATTGTTTTCCACCGGAGTACCCCTTTAACACCACCCACACTCTTACACTTTACATATCGCTGCCACCTGAAAACAGTAAAAATCCCAATTACAAAGTATTGAAATCTACCCGGGGGTTAATCTACAATATAAGCGCACCCCAGATTTCTAGGCCAGCATTTTTATAGCTGCTGCTGGCAGGTGACACCTTTAGTTTTGCCTCTGGGCTGAACAGGGAGGGGCTGAAAAACCCCAACTGGCCAACCTGCCTCCTATTCATACATTTAGGCCCAAAAAATTGGAAAATGCCTCCATCTTCCCCCATGGACCAGGCATCCACATAATTTTTCTATTTTTGGGTTCTTTCATTAACTGCCCTTTCTGGGGATACCTGACATGACCCCTCTATTGAATAAGGTTTTTCCAGTGAGTACAGTTAGGGTAAGGATCCATGCATGCAGGACATGTGAGGACTCATTTTGAAGATATTGTGATTGACAGTTGTGGTGACCACTGGTGTTAAGTGTGCTGGCGTTGGTTATGGTTAACAAATAGACACAGTCCGTGATGCCAGAAGTGTAACTCACCTCACTTCAAGGTGAGGCAGTCCTCCTGGGCCAAGCAGTGAGGTAATGCAGAGTTACGGAAAACTGTCTTTACTGAGGATCACAGACAGATGTTGCAGTCCTAAGCAATGTAGAGTAGAGCAGGGGGAATGCAGAGGAACCCAAGTAATTATTAAGCCTTGTAGTAGACTTTCTTATCTGACACTTGATTGACTGTCACGATTCGGCTTCCTGGTAGTGGATCCTCTGTGCCAGAGAGGGATTGGCGTGGACCGTGCTAGTGGACCGGTTCTAAGCCACTACTGGTTTTCACCAGAGCCCGCCGCAAAGCGGGATGGTCTTGCTGCGGCGGTAGTGACCAGGTCGTATCCACTAGCAACGGCTCACCTCTCTGGCTGCTGAAGATAGGCGCGGTACAAGGTTCGTAGTCAGGATGGGTAGCAGAAGTTCAGGTACACAGGCTTTGGACACACTAAACGCTTTCACTGGCACAAGGCAACAAGATCCGGCAAGGGAGTGCAAGGGAGGAGACTAGATATAGGCAGGGAACAGGTGGGAACCAATTAAGCTAATTGGGCCAGGCACCAATCATTGGTGCACTGGCCCTTTAAGTCTCAGAGAGCTGGCGCGCGCGCGCCCTAGAGAGCGGAGCCGCGCGCGCCAGCACATGACAGCAGGGGACCGGGACGGGTAAGTGACCTGGGATGCGATTCGCGAGCGGGCGCGTCCCGCTGTGCGAATCGCATCCCCAACGGCCAAGACAGTGCAGCGCTCCCGGTCAGCGGGACTGACCGGGGCGCTGCAGGGAGAAAGACGCCGTGAGCGCTCCGGGGAGGAGCGGGGACCCGGAGCGCTAGGCGTAACAGTACCCCCCCCCTTAGGTCTCCCCTTCTCTTTGTCCGGTAACTGCCTCCCCTGGGATGAGGACACCTGGAAAGAATGGAGGGTTTCCTCAACGGCAGGCAGTACAGCAGGAGTGGGAATGGGGAGGGAGGGCAGAGGGCGAGGCCTGGCACGGGGCAGTGTGACACCAGGACGGGGGCCATGGGGAGGCACAGAGGCTTGCCTGATGGGACTGGGAGGGGGGGAGAGGCACTTCCTGTGGCAGGCAGAGTCCCAGTTCTTTATCTCCCCGGTGGTCCAATCAAGGGTGGGGGAATGAAGCCGGAGCCATGGCAGACCGAGGAGGACCTCAGAGGTACAACTGGGGAGAATGAAGAACTGAATCCTTTCGTGGTGGGGTCCGATAGACATCAGGAGGGGTTCTGTGCGGTAACGCACGGTGCAGTCCAATCTGGCTCCGTTGACCGCGGAAATGTAGAGCGGTTTGGCGAGACGGGTCACCGGGATGCAGAATTTATTGACAAAGGACTCCAAAATAAAATTCCCGGAGGCACCAGAGTCCAAGCAGGCCAAGGCTGAGAGGGAGGAGTTGGCTGTAGGAGAAATCCGCACGGGCACCGTGAGACGTGGAGAAGAAGATTTAGAACCAAGAGATGCCACACCCACGTGAGCTGGGTGCGTGCGTGCGTTTCCCAGGCGTGGAGGACGGATAGGGCAATCCACCAAGAAATGCTCGGTACTGGCACAGTACAGACAGAGATTTTCTTCTCTACGGCGATTCCTCTCTTCCTGGGTCAGGCGAGACCGATCCACTTGCATGGCCTCCTCGGCGGGAGGCCCAGGCATAGACTGCAAAGGATGCTGTGGGAGAGGTGCCCAGAGATCTAAGTCTTTTTCCTGGCGGAGCTCTTGGTGTCGCTCAGAAAAACGCATGTCAATGCGGGTAGCCAAATGGATGAGTTCTTGGAGGTTGGCAGGAATCTCTCGTGCGGCCAGCACATCCTTGATGCGACTGGATAGGCCTTTTTTAAAGGTCGCGCAGAGAGCCTCATTATTCCAGGATAGTTCAGATGCAAAAGTACGGAATTGTATGGCGTACTCGCCAACGGAAGAATTACCCTGGACCAGGTTCAGCAGGGCAGTCTCAGCAGAAGAGGCTCGGGCAGGTTCCTCAAAGACACTTCGGACTTCAGCAAAAAAGGACTGGACTGTGGCTGTGGCAGGATCATTGCGGTCCCAGAGCGGTGTGGCCCAAGACAAGGCCTTTCCTGAAAGAAGGCTTACTACGAACGCCACCTTAGACCGTTCTGTAGGAAACAAGTCTGACAACATCTCCATATGCAGGGAACACTGAGACAAAAATCCACGGCAGAGTCTGGAGTCCCCATCAAATTTGTCCGGCAGGGACAAGCGGAGGTTAGGAGCGGCCACTCGCTGCGGAGGAGGTGCAGGAGCTGGCGGAGGAGATGGTTGCTGCTGTAGCAGGGGCAGAATTTGCTGTAACATGGCGGTCAACTGCGACAGCTGCTGTCCTTGTTGGGCAATCTGCTGCGATTGCTGAGCGACCACCGTGGGAAGATCAGCGAGACTTGGCAGCGGCACCTCAGCGGGATCCATGGCCGGATCTACTGTCACGATTCGGCTTCCTGGTAGTGGATCCTCTGTGCCAGAGAGGGATTGGCGTGGACCGTGCTAGTGGACCGGTTCTAAGCCACTACTGGTTTTCACCAGAGCCCGCCGCAAAGCGGGATGGTCTTGCTGCGGCGGTAGTGACCAGGTCGTATCCACTAGCAACGGCTCACCTCTCTGGCTGCTGAAGATAGGCGCGGTACAAGGTTCGTAGTCAGGATGGGTAGCAGAAGTTCAGGTACACAGGCTTTGGACACACTAAACGCTTTCACTGGCACAAGGCAACAAGATCCGGCAAGGGAGTGCAAGGGAGGAGACTAGATATAGGCAGGGAACAGGTGGGAACCAATTAAGCTAATTGGGCCAGGCACCAATCATTGGTGCACTGGCCCTTTAAGTCTCAGAGAGCTGGCGCGCGCGCGCCCTAGAGAGCGGAGCCGCGCGCGCCAGCACATGACAGCAGGGGACCGGGACGGGTAAGTGACCTGGGATGCGATTCGCGAGCGGGCGCGTCCCGCTGTGCGAATCGCATCCCCAACGGCCAAGACAGTGCAGCGCTCCCGGTCAGCGGGACTGACCGGGGCGCTGCAGGGAGAAAGACGCCGTGAGCGCTCCGGGGAGGAGCGGGGACCCGGAGCGCTAGGCGTAACATTGACCTTAGTTACTGACTTGACTAAACTAGTTTTTTGAAGAGACTGTTAATTGTTACAGAAGACAACTAATGCTGACTTGAAATCACAGGGCATCAATTTAGATTTCCCTAACCCCAGCAATTTGGACTAGACCCTTGGACCTCGGCTGCCAGACAGTGTTGGATGCGAATATTTGCATTTCAAATTTTTATCGCGAATATCGCGAATTTGCG
Organism: Hyla sarda; assembly: GCF_029499605.1. NCBI lineage: Eukaryota > Metazoa > Chordata > Amphibia > Anura > Hylidae > Hyla > Hyla sarda. Next base: position 390,689,467 of record NC_079189.1, on the reverse strand, counting down.
AATATTGCGAATACATTCGCTATATATTTGAAATTACAAATATTAAATTTTTTCCGCATATGCGCATATTCGCATATGCGTATATGTGAATATTCGCATATTCCTCCTTTTCACTTGTGGGCTAATTACAATGATGCAAATACACTTGTCAGAGGTTATCAACAACATCCCTTGCAACCAAAAGTAAGTTGCCCACCCCCTCACTGTTTTCTTCCTCGAATATGCGAATATGCAAATATAATATACGCGAAATTTGCGAATATAAGACAAATATTCGTCTATTCGCGAAATATTGCGAATTTGCATATAGGCAATGCCGCTCATCACTACTGCCATAGGCTCTCTACTGACGTTATCCTGGACTAGCTCTATGAGACCCGTTGATTCACTTCTTTGCCACTTTGTGGCTTCTATTACCACAGCTAGGAATTACCGACTCCTCCTGTGCGGGGTACACTTGTAGAAAGCTTTGCTAGCATTGTACTAGCCGTCACACCCCCTCCTATAGACATGAATGGAGAGGGTGTGGTGTGAAGTCACAAACATGGAAGCCCCAGGCTTCCGTGTTCATGAACGCTGCAGTGCTGGCCCGGAGATTGCGGGGGTCCCAGCAGCCAAGCCCCCTGTAATCAGACCTGTTATCCCCTATTGTTTGGATAGGAGGTAACATGTCTAGGGGCAGAGTACCCCTTTGAAGCAAAGAGCAGCTGCTCCCATTGGGCATAAAGATCATATGACCTCCTCTACATTGCTCCTTTAAAGGGGGGAGGGTTGTTGAACTGTAATGCACGTAAGCAACTTATTCTGTGTAGTACAGAATACGTTTTAATGTTTTAATGACCCCATGCCATAACTAATGACCCCATGCCATAACTATCCCTACCTCTACAGTTCATTGTTCTTAACTTTTCACTGTACCCATATTTCCAGCCTTTAGGTTTCATGGATCTTTGAAACAGATTAAATACAGCCCTTAGAACTGCTTCTTATACAGATACGGGTAACTGAATTAAAAGTTGTCAATTGAGTTTTGACTATGTGGCCTATTTGTTGGAGGTATGCCTGATATTAGCTATACCAAAGCTCACATACTATGGTCTCCTCAGAAAATTCAGTTATGTACACTATTTGTTGTACACCCCAGAAGCTGCAGCAGCATACATGATATTGTAGAGCAGCATTGAGCAGTGAAAATTGTAAATCAAGTACTAGTTGTCACGATGCCGGCTGGCAGGTAGTGGATCCTCTGTGCCAGAGAGGGATTGGCGTGGACCGTGCTAGTGGACCGGTTCTAAGCCACTACTGGTTTTCACCAGAGCCCGCCGCAAAGCGGGATGGTCTTGCTGCGGCGGTAGTGACCAGGTCGTATCCACTAGCAACGGCTCACCTCTCTGGCTGCTGAAGATAGGCGCGGTACAAGGGAGTAGGCAGAAGCAAGGTCGGACGTAGCAGAAGGTCGGGGCAGGCAGCAAGGATCGTAGTCAGGGGCAACGGCAGAAGGTCTGGAACACAGGCTAGGAACACACAAGGAACGCTTTCACTGGCACAATGGCAACAAGATCCGGCAAGGGAGTGCAGGGGAAGTGAGGTGATATAGGGAAGTGCACAGGTGAACACACTAATTGGAACCACTGCGCCAATCAGCGGCGCAGTGGCCCTTTAAATCGCAGAGACCCGGCGCGCGCGCGCCCTAGGGAGCGGGGCCGCGCGCGCCGGGACAGAACAGACGGGGAGCGAGTCAGGTACGGGAGCCGGGGTGCGCATCGCGAGCGGGCGCTACCCGCATCGCGAATCGCATCCCGGCTGGCAGCGGAATCGCAGCGCCCCGGGTCAGAGGATGTGACCGGAGCGCTGCAGCGGGGAGAGTGAAGCGAGCGCTCCGGGGAGGAGCGGGGACCCGGAGCGCTCGGCGTAACAGTACCCCCCCCCCTTGGGTCTCCCCCTCTTCTTAGAGCCTGAGAACCTGAGGAGCAGACTTTTGTCTAGGATGTTGTCCTCAGGTTCCCAGGATCTCTCTTCAGGACCACAACCCTCCCAGTCCACCAAAAAAAAAGTTTTCCCTCTGACCTTCTTGGAAGCCAAGATTTCTCTGACAGAGAAGACGTCCGAGGAGCCGGAAACAGGAGTGGGAGGAACAGATTTGGGAGAAAAACGGTTGAGGATGAGTGGTTTGAGAAGAGAGACGTGAAAGGCATTAGGGATACGAAGAGAAGGAGGAAGAAGAAGTTTATAAGAGACAGGATTAATTTGACACAAAATTTTGAAAGGACCAAGATAGCGTGGTCCCAACTTGTAGCTAGGGACACGGAAGCGGACATATTTAGCGGAGAGCCATACCTTGTCTCCAGGGGAAAAAACGGGAGGGGCTCTTCTTTTCTTATCCGCGAACTTCTTCATGCGTGATGAAGCCTGTAAGAGAGAATTTTGGGTCTCTCTCCATATGATGGAAAGGTCACGAGAAATTTCATCCACAGCGGGCAGACCAGAGGGCAAGGGAGTAGGGAGGGGGGGAAGAGGGTGACGGCCGTACACCACGAAAAATGGGGATTTGGAGGAAGACTCAGAGACCCTGAAGTTATACGAGAATTCGGCCCATGGGAGGAGATCTGCCCAGTCATCCTGGCGGGAGGAAACAAAATGTCGCAAATAATCACCCAAGATCTGGTTAATTCTTTCTACTTGTCCATTGGACTGGGGATGATATGCAGAAGAAAAATTTAATTTAATCTTGAGTTGTTTACAGAGAGCCCTCCAGAATTTAGACACGAATTGGACGCCTCTATCCGAGACAATCTGCGTAGGCAACCCGTGAAGACGAAAAATGTGTACAAAAAATTGTTTAGCCAACTGAGGCGCAGAAGGAAGACCAGGAAGAGGGATGAAATGTGCCATTTTGGAGAATCGATCAACGACCACCCAAATAACAGTGTTGCCACGGGAAGGGGGTAAATCAGTAATAAAATCCATACCAATCAGAGACCAAGGCTGTTCGGGGACAGGCAGAGGATGAAGAAAACCAGCGGGCTTCTGGCGAGGAGTCTTATCCCGGGCACAGATAGTGCAGGCTCGCACAAAGTCCACAACATCCGTCTCCAGAGTCGGCCACCAATAGAAGCGGGAGATGAGTTGCACAGATTTCTTGATACCCGCATGACCCGCGAGATGGGAGGAGTGACCCCATTTGAGGATTCCGAGGCGTTGGCGAGGAGAAACAAAGGTCTTTCCTGGAGGAGTCTGCCTGATGGAGGCAGGAGAAGTGGAGATCAGGCAGTCAGGTGGAATGATGTGTTGCGGAGAGAGTTCAACTTCTGAGGCATCCGAGGAACGAGAGAGAGCATCGGCCCTAATGTTCTTATCGGCAGGACGAAAGTGAATCTCAAAATTAAATCGGGCAAAGAACAGAGACCACCGGGCCTGGCGAGGATTCAGCCGTTGGGCAGACTGGAGGTAGGAGAGGTTCTTGTGGTCGGTGTAGATAATAACAGGAGAACTTGATCCCTCCAACAGATGCCTCCATTCCTCAAGTGCTAATTTAATGGCTAGAAGCTCTCGATCCCCGATGGAGTAGTTCCTCTCCGCTGGAGAGAAGGTCCTAGAGAAAAAAACACAAGTGACAGCATGCCCGGAAGAATTTTTTTGTAGAAGAACAGCTCCAGCTCCCACTGAGGAGGCATCAACCTCCAATAGGAAGGGTTTGGAAGGGTCAGGTCTGGAGAGGACGGGAGCTGAAGAAAAGGCAGACTTGAGTCGTTTAAAGGCGTCTTCTGCTTGAGGAGGCCAGGACTTGGGATCAGCATTTTTTTTGGTTAAAGCCACGATAGGAGCCACAATGGTAGAAAAATGTGGAATAAATTGCCTGTAATAATTGGCGAACCCCAAAAAGCGTTGGATAGCACGGAGTCCGGAGGGGCGTGGCCAATCTAAGACGGCAGAAAGTTTGTCTGGATCCATCTGTAGTCCCTGGCCAGAGACCAAATATCCTAGAAAAGGAAGAGATTGGCATTCAAACAGACATTTCTCAATTTTGGCATAGAGTTGGTTGTCACGAAGTCTCTGAAGAACCATACGGACATGCTGGCGGTGTTCTTCTAGATTGGCAGAAAAAATTAGGATATCGTCCAGATATACAACAACACAAGAGTATAACAGATCACGAAAAATTTCATTGACAAAGTCTTGGAAGACGGCAGGGGCGTTGCACAGGCCAAAGGGCATGACCAGATACTCAAAGTGTCCATCTCTGGTGTTAAATGCCGTTTTCCACTCGTCCCCCTCTCTGATGCGGATGAGGTTATAGGCGCCTCTTAAGTCCAATTTAGTAAAGATGTGGGCACCTTGGAGGCGATCAAAGAGTTCAGAGATGAGGGGTAAGGGGTAGCGGTTCTTAACCGTGATTTTATTAAGACCGCGGTAGTCAATGCAAGGACGTAGGGAGCCATCTTTTTTGGACACAAAGAAAAATCCGGCTCCGGCAGGAGAGGAGGATTTACGGATAAAGCCCTTTTTAAGATTCTCCTGGACGTATTCGGACATGGCAAGAGTCTCTGGGGCAGAGAGAGGATAAATTCTGCCCCGGGGTGGAGTAGTGCCCGGGAGGAGGTCGATAGGGCAATCATAAGGCCTGTGAGGAGGTAGAGTCTCAGCTTGTTTTTTGCAGAAAACATCCGCGAAGTCCATATAGGCCTTAGGGAGACCGGTTACTGGAGGAACCACAGAGTTACGGCAAGGGTTACTGGGAACCGGTTTTAGACAGTTCTTGGAACAAGAGGACCCCCAAGTCTTGATCTCCCCAGTGGACCAATCCAGGGTTGGGGAATGAAGTTGAAGCCAGGGAAGTCCAAGGAGAATTTCCGAGGTGCAATTGGGGAGGACCAAAAGTTCAATCCTCTCATGATGAGATCCGATGCTCATAAGAAGGGGCTCCGTGCGGAAACGTATGGTACAGTCCAATCTTTCATTATTTACACAATTGATGTAGAGGGGTCTGGCGAGACTGGTCACGGGGATGTTGAACCTGTTGACGAGAGAGGCCAAAATAAAATTTCCTGCAGATCCAGAGTCCAAGAAGGCCACTGTAGAGAAGGAGAAGGCAGAGGCAGACATCCGCACAGGCACAGTAAGACGTGGAGAAGCAGAGTAGACATCAAGGACTGTCTCACCTTTGTGCGGAGTCAGCGTACGTCTTTCCAGGCGGGGAGGACGGATAGGACAATCCCTCAGGAAGTGTTCGGTACTAGCACAGTACAGGCAGAGGTTCTCCATACGGCGTCGTGTCCTCTCTTGAGGTGTCAGGCGAGACCGGTCGACCTGCATAGCCTCCACGGCGGGAGGCACAGGAACAGATTGCAGGGGACCAGAGGAGAGAGGAGCCGAGGAGAAGAAACGCCTCGTGCGAACAGAGTCCATATCTTGGCGGAGTTCCTGACGCCTTTCGGAAAAACGCATGTCAATGCGAGTGGCTAGGTGAATAAGTTCATGTAGATTAGCAGGAATTTCTCGTGCGGCCAGAACATCTTTAATGTTGCTGGATAGGCCTTTTTTGAAGGTCGCGCAGAGGGCCTCATTATTCCAGGACAATTCTGAAGCAAGAGTACGGAATTGTACGGCATACTCGCCAACGGAAGAATTACCCTGGACCAGGTTCAACAGGGCAGTCTCAGCAGAAGAGGCTCGGGCAGGTTCCTCAAAGACACTTCGGATTTCCGAGAAGAAGGAGTGTACAGAGGCAGTGACGGGGTCATTGCGGTCCCAGAGCGGTGTGGCCCATGACAGGGCTTTTCCGGACAGAAGGCTGACTACAAAAGCCACCTTAGACCTTTCAGTGGGAAACAGGTCCGACATCATCTCCAGATGCAGGGAACATTGGGAAAGAAAGCCACGGCAAAACTTAGAGTCCCCATCAAATTTATCCGGCAAGGATAAGCGTATCCCAGGAGCGGCCACTCGCTGCGGAGGAGGTGCAGGAGCTGGCGGAGGAGATGACTGCTGAAGCTGTGGTAGTAACTGTTGTAGCATAACGGTCAGTTGAGACAGCTGTTGGCCTTGTTGCGCTATCTGTTGTGACTGCTGGGCGACCACCGTGGTGAGGTCAGCGACAACTGGCAGAGGAACTTCAGCGGGATCCATGGCCGGATCTACTGTCACGATGCCGGCTGGCAGGTAGTGGATCCTCTGTGCCAGAGAGGCATTGGCGTGGACCGTGCTAGTGGACCGGTTCTAAGCCACTACTGGTTTTCACCAGAGCCCGCCGCAAAGCGGGATGGTCTTGCTGCGGCGGTAGTGACCAGGTCGTATCCACTAGCAACGGCTCACCTCTCTGGCTGCTGAAGATAGGCGCGGTACAAGGGAGTAGGCAGAAGCAAGGTCGGACGTAGCAGAAGGTCGGGGCAGGCAGCAAGGATCGTAGTCAGGGGCAACGGCAGAAGGTCTGGAACACAGGCTAGGAACACACAAGGAACGCTTTCACTGGCACAATGGCAACAAGATCCGGCAAGGGAGTGCAGGGGAAGTGAGGTGATATAGGGAAGTGCACAGGTGAACACACTAATTGGAACCACTGCGCCAATCAGCGGCGCAGTGGCCCTTTAAATCGCAGAGACCCGGCGCGCGCGCCCTAGGGAGCGGGGCCGCGCGCGCCGGGACAGAACAGACGGGGAGCGAGTCAGGTACGGGAGCCGGGGTGCGCATCGCGAGCGGGCGCTACCCGCATCGCGAATCGCATCCTGGCTGGCAGCGGAATCGCAGCGCCCCGGGTCAGAGGATGTGACCGGAGCGCTGCAGCGGGGAGAGTGAAGCGAGCGCTCCGGGGAGGAGCGGGGACCCGGAGCGCTCGGCGTAACACTAGTGTGAAATCTAATACTCACTACAAGCTTCTGAAGCATATCAGGGTGCATCTTTCTGCATGCATCTATCTCTGTCAATTCACCCCCCCCCCTTTCCGTCAACTTTAAACGACAGCTGTAATACAACCCCTCTGTATGCTGATCTGCCTTAACCCCTTAAGGACCAGACGATTTTACACCTTAGGACCAGAGCGTTTTTTGCACATCTGACCACTGTCACTTTAAACATTAATAACTCTGGAATGCTTTTAGTTATCATTCTGATTCTGAGACTGTTTTTTCATGACATATTCTACTTTAACATAGTGGTAAAATTTTATGGTAACTTGCATCCTTTCTTGGTGAAAAATCACCAAATTTTATGAAAATTTTGAAGATTTTGAATTTTTCTAACTTTGAAGCTCTCTGCTTGTAAGGAAAATGGATATTCCAAATAAAAAAAAAATTGATTCACATATACAATATGTCTACTTTATGTTTGCATCATAAAATTGACGTGTTTTAACTTTTGGAAGACACCAGAGGGCTTCAAAGTTCAGCAGCAGTTTTCCAATTTTTCACAAAATTTTCAAACTCACTATTTTTCAGGGACCAGTTCAGGTTTGAAGTGGATTTGAAGGGTCTTCATCTTAGAAATACCCCACAAATGACCCCATTATAGAAACTGAACCCCCCATAGTATTCAAAATTACATTCAGTCAGCGTTTTAACCCTTTAGGTGTTTCACAGGAATAGCAGCAAAGTGAAGGAGAAAATTCACAATCTTCATTTTTTACACTTGCATGTTCTTGTAGACCCAATTTTTTTATTTTTACAAGGGGTAAAAGGAGAAAATTTATACTTATTTTTGTAGCCAAATTTCTCTCGAGTAAGCACATACCTCATATGTCTATGTAAATTGTTCGGTGGGCGCAGTAGAGGGCTCAGAAGCGAAAGAGCGACAAGGGGATTTTGGAGAGTACGTTTTTCTGAAATGGTTTTTGGGGGGCATGTTGCATTTAGGAAGCCCCTATGGTGCCAGAACAGCAAAAAAAAAAAACACATGGCATACCATTTTGGAAACTAGACCCCTTGAGGAACGTAACAAGGAATTAAGTGAGCCTTAATACCCCACAGGTGTTTCACGACTTTTGCATATTTAAAAAAAATAAAAAAAATTTTCACTAAAATGTGTGTTTCCCCCCAAATTTCACATTTTTGCAAGGGTTAATAGCAGCAAAGACCCCCCGCAATTTGTAAATCCATCTCTTCTGAGTATGGAGGTACCCCATAAGTTGACCTGAAGTGCACTACGGGCGAACTACAATGCTCAGAAGAGAAAGAGTCATATTTGGCTTTTTGAGAGCAAATTTTGCTCAGGGGGCATATCGCATTTAGGAAGCCCCTATGGTGCCAGAACAGCAAAAAAAAACAAAAAAAAACACATGGCATACCATTTTGGAAACTAGACCCCTTGAGGAACGTAACAAGGAATAAAGCGAGCCTTAATACCCCACAGGGGTTTCACGACTTTTGCATATGTAAAAAAAATATAAAAAATTTCACTAAAATGTGTGTTTCCCCCCAAATTTCACATTTTTACAAGGGTTAATAGCAAAAAAGACCCCCCAAAATTTGTAACCCCATCTCTTCTGAGTATGGAAATACCCCATGTGTGGACGTCAAGTGCTCTGCTGGCGCACTACAATGCTCAGAAGAGAAGGAGCGCCATTGAGCTTTTGGGAAAAAAAATAGTTTGGAATGGAAGTCAGGGGCCATGTGCGTTTGCAAAGCTCCCCGTGGTGCCAGAACAGTGGAACCCCCCCCCCACATGTGACCCTATTTTGGAAACTACACCCCTCACAGAATTTAATAAGGGGTGCAGTGAGTATTTACACCCCACTGGCATTTGACAGATCTTTGGAACAGTGGGCTGTGCAAATGAAAAATAAAATTTTTCATTTTCAAGGACCACTGTTCCAAAAATCTGTCAGACACCTGTGGGGCGTAAATGCTTACTGTACCCCTTATTACATTACGTGAGGGGTGTAGTTTCCAAAATGGGATCACATGTGGGTATTTATGTTTTTTGCGTTTATGTCAGAACCGCTGTAAAATCAGCCACCCCTGTGCAAATCACCAATTTAGACCTCAAATGTACATGGTGCGCTCTCACTCCTGAGCCTTGTTGTGTGCCCGCAGAGCATTTTACGCCCACATATGGGGTATTTCTGTACTCAGGAGAAATTGTGTTACAAATTTTTGGGGTCTTTTTTTCCTTTTAACGCTTGTGAAAATAAAAAGTAAAGGGCAACACCAGCATGTTAGTGTCATTTTTTTTTTTTTTTACACTAACAGGCTGGTGCAGCCCCAACTTTTCCTTTTCATAAGGGGTAAAAGGAGAAAAAGCCCCCCAAAATTTGTAGTGCAATTTCTCCCGAGTACGGAGATACCCCATATGTGGCCCTAAATTGTTTCCTTGAAATACGACAGGGTTCCGAAGTGAGAGAGCGCCATGCGCATTTGAGGACTAAATTAGGGATCGCATAGGGGTGGACATAGGGGTATTCTATGCCAGTGATTACCAAACAGGGTGCCTCCAGCTGTTGCTAAATTCCCAGCATGCCTGGACAGTCAGTGGCTGTCCGGAAATGCTGGGAGTTGTTGTTATGCAACAGCTGGAGGCTCCGTTTTGGAAACACTGCCATACAATACGATTTTCATTTTTATTGGGGGGGGGACAGTGTAAGGGGATTTATATGTAGTGTTTTACCCTTTATTATGTGTTAGTGTAGTGAAGTGTAGTGTTTTTAGGGTACATTCGCACTGACGTGTTACGGTGAGTTTCTCGCTAGAAGTTTGAGCTGCGGCAAAAAATTTGAAGCAGGAAACTTATTGTAAGCCTGCCCGTATGAATGTACCCTGTACGTTCACGTGGGGGGGCAAACCTCCAGGTCTTTCAAAACTACAACTCCCAGCATGTACTGACAGACCGTGCATGCTGGGAGTTGTACTTTTGCAACAGCTGGAGACACACTGGTTGGAAAACCTTAGGTTAGGTTCTGTTACCTAACAGTATTTTCCAACCAGTGTGCCTCCAGCTGTTGCAAAACTACAACTCCTAGCATGTACTGATCGGCGAAGGGCATGCTGGGAGATGTAGTTATGCAATAGCTGGATGTACGCAACTACAACTCCCAGCATGCCGAGACAGCTGATTGCTGTTTGGACATGCTGGGATTTGCAGTTTTGCAACATCTGGAGGGCTACAGTTTTAGAGAACACTGCAAAGTGATCTCCAAACTGTGGTCCTCTAGCTGTTGCAAAACTACAATTCCCAGCATGCCCTGACAGCAAACAGTTGTTTGAGCATGCTAGGAGTTGTAGTTTTGCAAGATCTGGAGGGCTACAGTTTAGGGACCACTATATAGTGGTCTCAAACTGTAGCCCTCCAGCTGTTGCAAAACTGCATATTCCAGCATGCCCAAACAGCTGTCTGGGCATGCTGGGAGTTGTAGTTTTGCAACATCTGGAGGGCTACAGTTAGAGAACACTGTATAATGGTCTCAAACTGTACCCTCCAGATGTTGCTAGCCAACTCACCGGCTTCCGTCGGATCCAGCCGCACGTCATCGCCGCCCGCCGATCTCCGTCGTCCGCAGCCTCCGTCGCCCGCCCGGATCGGTAAGTGAATCTTCGGCGCCGGTCCCTGTCGTTTCCCCGTCCTGCTCCGCCTATTGTGGGAGGGCAGGACGGGGAAAACGAAAGTAAACCCCCCCGCCCCCGATCTGCTATTGGTGGTCGCGTCTAGACCACCAATAGCAGGGATAGGAGGGGTGGCAACCCTGCCACCTCACTCCTATCGCTTCAGGGGGATCCTGGGTGAATTAGACACCCGCGATCCCCCTTCTATCTATCACTATAGACCCATAATGACCCGGAATCGCGCAAATCGCAAGTGTGAATTCACTTGCGATTTGCCGCGATCGCCGACATGGGGGGGTCTAATGACCCCCCTGGGCATTTGCACGGGATGCCTGCTGAATGATTTCAGCAGGCATCCCGCTCCGATCCCCGCCCGGCGCACGGCGGGGACTAGAACTGCCCATGACGTAAATGTACGTCCCTGGTCCTTAAGACCCAGGGTGTCGGGACGTACCGTTACGTCATGGGTCCTGTAGGGGTTAAAGGGGTACTCCGGTGCTTAGACATCTTATCTAAGGGGTACAGCCACACCTCCCCTCCCAGTGTGAGGAGCTTGTGAGAGAAAAAGCAGTGAAGATTCTTAGTCACAACTGAGCACATACCGTAGCTGCTGTTTTTCTTTTGAATATGCTGCCATTCAGAACACAGAAAAATTCATAGCAGGAGGTGGCCCGGATTTATCAAACTGTGTGAGAGAAAAAGTGGAGAGATTTCCCCATATGCAGCCAATCACAGTTCGGCTTTCACTTTACCTTAGTTTGTTAACTGGTTGCTGTGGGAAAATCCCTCCACTTTTTCCCTTCTCTCACACAGTTTGATAAATCTCCCCCAGTGTGTGCGGTGCGGTGCGGTGCAAGCCTGCACACAGATAGTGAAAGCAGTTGGCTGGCAGCCATTACACAGAGCTGAATTCTGGGAGTTGTAGTCTATGCTGCAGATAAGGAAAAAAAAGTATTTAGGAGACATCAGGGGCCAAAGGAACTGCCAAAATCACATGAATAACTACAGGGGACACAGAACAGGTATTGTGATGGCTTTGGGCCATTTTTATTTTTCTTAACTTCCCCGGAGTACCCCTTTAAGTCAGACACTAAAAAAGTGACTAGAATGCTGTAAACAAGTGGGGACTTTATCATACTGTACAGCTGAAGTCATTCCCTGGGAGCAGTGAGTCCCCTTTCCAAGCAGCTGAAATATGTATACTTGTGTCCCTAGCCAGCACTCAGCATAGAGGCATGTGGCTTGGACATACAATCCTTCTCATTCTGCACTGATTCATTTACCACATTTAGCAGTTGCTTCAGATACTTTAAATGTGTAAGCGGAATGTGGCATCTCACCCACAGGGGCTTGGGGGAAATCTGTAAGTTTATCCAAGCTGTATGAAGAATCTGAGAGCAATGAAGAATGGGGATGGACGGAGGACTGGATTTCTATATCATACATAGTCAGGATATTATTTACCTGAGATGTTGAGAACCAGCTCCTGTCTGTAATGTTGAGAAGCCTTTCTAAATATGAACATTCTAAATTGTGCCAGCAATGATATACAGTAAAGTGTGGGGCTCGATCTTTCACATACCAACACTTCATTCCTTATGAGAAACTCGAAATATCATGTTATTCTTGTATACTAAATTAGAATTTAGAAAAGAACATGCTTTTTAATGTGTAACCTGAAAGGGATATTTCAGGATTTTTTTTTCTCTTCAGCCTTTGAGCCCTTGATGCAAAGTTATGATACAATGTATTATGCCTCTAATACCTCTGTGCGTCTTTTTTTTTTTTTTTTTTTTTACTGTTGTCTCTGACCTTTCCCACATTTCATGCGGTCAGAGAAAATATGTCATAAGTCACATGGTCTTCGGTGGGCGTGGTTTTGCTATGGTGGGTGGGCAGATAGCAAGGTGGAAGGGATTAACTATAGTAATGCTATCCACCCACAGCAGCATTTCCACGCTCCCCTGAAACCGTATGACTTATGACATATGGTCTGCTGCCACAGGGAATGCTGGGAAAGGTCAGAGACAACAGTAAAATAAAAGCCCTACGGCTAAGTTTCAACTTTTTTTGGGTGGGGGGGAAATGCCAAGAAAAATGCCAATTCTGCCGCATGGCATTTTTTCGGCCAAAAAACGCTTCGGCCAGATGTTAGCTGTAAATCAATCGCAAAATTCTTATCACACTTGCCGTTTTTGTCTTTGGCGTTTTTTTTTAATCCTTTTTGCGTTTTTTCACTTATTTGGCGTCTTTCAGCTCCTTGGCAATTTTACAAAATCGCAACATGTTGAGCCACTGGCGTTTTTTCCCCTGAAATCGTGGTGTTTTTCTCCCATAGAAGTCTAAGGGAGTAAACAAACGCCAAGAAAAATGCCATGTGGGTTTTAACTTTGGCATTTTTTCAGGTGGTTTTTATTCTTTTTTGTAGGGTACCATTAAAAAATAATAATAAAAAAGACACAGTAGTGATGGAAAAAATTGTATTTAATGAAATGTATCTTTTTTATAACAACATTTTTATTAATTTTTAAACAGGGATCAATTTATGTGGGTGGGTGGGGACCTAAAAATGTAGCCGACAATAACAAAAATATAGTGTTTGTGTGTTTTTCCCTTTTTATTCTTAATTTTTTTTGGTGGTACTACTACTCCCAGCATGGAACACACACTGTTCCATGATGGGAGTAGTATTACCTGTACTAATTGACAGATCGCCCCGGGTTCTGTTGCGATCTTTCTGTATAATGTATAGATGTGGGCAGCCGCTCTTCTATGGTCCCCTGCACTGCCGTATATATACATCTATTCATATTTCCAGCAGAGAGCTGTGATTGGCCAGATGGTTCCAGTCAATCACAGCTTTCTGCAGGAAATATGAATAGGTATATATACGGCAGTGCAGGAGACCATAGAAGAGCGGATGGCCGCATCTATACATTATACAGGAGGATCACAGCGGGTGTCAGGAGCGACATTTGCTGTGATCTTTCCTTAACTGCAGGAACTACAGCTCCCAACATGGTACAGAGTGTTCTCCATGATGGGAGCAGTAGTACCTGCAGTTAAGGAAACATTACAGCGGGTATCACTACTGACATCCGCTGTGTCCGTCCTTTCTATTGCGGCTCTATTCAGCGCTCGCATCTCTGCACTGTACTCCGTCCAGTGATGTGAATAGAACATCACTCATTCATATTTCCCTCTGAGAGCAGTGATTGGCTGCAACCATCCTGCCAATCACCACTCTGGACGGAAAATGTGAAGTTCTATTCACATCACTGGACCGAGTACAGTGCAGAGATGCGAGCGCTGTATAGAGCCGCTCCACATCTCTGCTATATTATGGACAATCGCATCGGGTGTTAGGACTGAGACCCAAGGCGATATGTCTATTAGTACAGGTACTACTACTCCCAGCATGGAACAGTCTGTTCCATTCTGGGAGTAGTAGTACTACCTAAAAAATGTCAAAAAATTTAGAAAAAAAAGGGAAACACACACACTTTATTAAAAATTAATTCAAATTTCGTTTTTCCATCACTTCTGCATCCTTTTTTTTTTGTACCCAACAAATTTTGGGTACCAAAAAAAAAAAAAACGCCAAAGGGGCCAAAAATGCAATTTCCACACAAATGAAAAAACGCCAGATGCAGGAAATTGCACTGGCGTTTTTTTAGGCGTCTTTTCTTGCGTTTTTTTTTCCAAACCAAAAAACGAAGGACAAAAAAACTAAGTAGAAACTTAGCCTACAGCGCTTCCCTGTGCGGCTCCCGTGCATGAAAAGGGACAAAGAAGCGCACAGAGGTAATAGAATCATATTCCACAGTATTATAACTTAATGGCATTATGGCATTATGCTCAACTCAAAGGCTAAAAAAACAACAACCCTGGAACACCCCTTCAAAGGGAACCTGTCAGCCGTTTTATGCTGTCCGAATGTCAGACAAAATGAAACTCAGATGAGGAGTGCGATCCTGACACTCTATAATTTATTTTAAAATGAGTGAGGGTTTAAAAGTAATCATAGGGAAAAAAAGCAGCAAGGAACAGAGCAATTATCATAATTTTTTAATGTTTCATTTTAATATTTTTTTTTCTGATATATAGCTCCAAATCCAAAAATCACCACTAGGGGGAGCTTAAGGGCTGTACACATATTGTATGAAGAAAAAAAATACAGAATTTTCCCAAGTTCTACTTTGCAATACTTACACATGAAGTACAGGTAGATAAAGTGAGCCTGATGATATGTCTGACATAAGAGAATTATAACAATCTACATTTAGTCTTAGCATGCAACTAGAGATGAGCGAACTTTTGAAAAATTTCATTTGGACGATTCGTCTAATTTTTCGGAAAAATTTGTATTGATCCGAATTTATTTGTGGTGAGTCTATATTAAAAATGGCTATTTCTGGCCTACAGAGAGCCTCAATAGGGGTGTAGAACACTTTGCTGTGTTCTAACACGCATATGGAGTGTACTGGGGTAGTGAAATAATACTGTTATTCAGAATAACATGCAGATTCCCGGCATTGCTTTTAGAATCACTGCCGCAGAGCGGCACAATAGCAGAGCCTGGCAGTGGCATCAGTGTCAGGAGACCATATAGTGGCTGAATGACAAAGCGTGGAGGTGTTGGCAGTATGAGGAGACCATATAGTGACTGAATGACACAGCATGGAGGTGTTGGCAGCAGGAGGAGACCATATAGTGGCTGAATGACACAGCATGGAGGTGTTGGCAGCATGAGAAGACCATATTGTGGCTGAATGACACAGTGTGGAGGTGTTGGCAGCATGAGGAGACCTTAAAGTGGCTGAATGACAGTGTGGAGATGTTGGCAGCATAAGGAGACCATATAGTGGCTGAATGACACAGCGTGGAGGTGTTGGCAGCATGAGGAGACCATATAGTGGCTGAATGACACAGTGTGGATGAGCCTAAAGCATGAGGACACCATATAGTGGCTGAATGACACAGCATGGAGGTGTTGGCAGCATGAGGAGACCATAAAGTGGCTGAATGACACAGTGTGGAGATGTTGGCAGCATGAGGAGACCATATAGTGGCTTAATGACACAGCGTGGAGGTGTTGGCAGCATGAGGAGAACATATAGTGGCTGAATGACACAGCGTGGATGAGCCTGAAGCATGAGGACACCATATAGTGGCTGAATGACACAGCGTGGAGGTGTTGGCAGCATGAGGAGACCATATAGTGGCTCAATTGCACAGCCTGGAGTTGGCGGCAGATGAAGAGATAATAGGGCCTCACAATCTCTAAGAATAAAAGATGAATTTTGAAATTTCAATTGAAGATGTATGGTACCTAGTGCTACCATAAACATATATAGGTAATGTCCTAGTCCGGCAGCATCACAAAACCATGTAGTTGCTGAATGACACATATAGGAGCAGGCAGCAGCATGAGTACACAAGAGGGATTCACAACCCATAACATTAAAAGGTGAATGTTGAAATCTCTATTGAAGATGCATGTTAGCTAGTGCTACCATCCAAAAATTTAAGGCCCAAGCCCAGCAGCATCACTAAACCATGTAGTTGCTGAATGACATAGACAGGAGCAGTCAGCAGCAGGAGTACACAAGAGGGTTTCATAACCCCTAAGATTGAAAGATCAATGTTGAAATCTCTATTAAGCATGTATGTAAGCTAGTGCTACCATCCAAGAATTTAAGGCCCAAGCTCAGCAGCATCACTAAACCATGTAGTTGATGAATGACACAGACAGGAGCAGTCAGCAGCAGTACACAAGAGGGTTTCATGACCCCTAAGATTGAAAGATCAATGTTGAAATCTCTATTAAGCATGTATGTAAGCTAGTGCTAACATCCAAAAATTTAAGGCCCAAGCCCAGCAGCATCAGTGAGCCAAGTAGTTCATGAAACACACAGTCAGGAGCAGGCATCAGCAGTAAACAAGAGGGTTTCATAAACCCTTACATTGAAAGATCAATGTTGAAATCTCAATTAAGCATGTATGTAAGCTAGTGCTAACATCCAAAAATTGAATTGGGCACTGTCACCAATTTTTTTTTTTGATATGTAGTAGTACTTATGTACTACAACATATCTCTAATATAGTTTAATATTTTTTTTTTATTAAAATGTTTTAATTTACATTTGAAAACCGGCCACTAGGGGTCTCCTTCCTAGTGGCCGGCTGCAGCCTGGTGTGACATCATGCCTGAATTCAATCAGACAGGCAGGAGCGAGCACTGACAACACTGAGGATTGCAGAGTGCATTGACTCGCAAGCCCGACCCACCTCCCTGCATACACGCGCCGTCGCTGAAGTCCTGCACTCCACGGGTATGTCTTTTTTGGGGTGGGGAGCGCAGTGGGGAGCAGGTTGTGGGTTTTGGGAGAGCGGGTGTTGCGGGGAGGGGGTTTGGGGGGGCAGGTTGTGGGGTTCGGGGGAGCGGGTTGCCTGGCCGTAACTCAGATACTGTTATCACCAAAGGGTGCCTCCAGCTGTTTCACCACTACAACTCCCAGCATGTCCTGACAGCCAATAGATGTCAGGGCAAGCTGGGAGTTGTAGTGGGGAAACAGCTGGAGGCACTCAGTGTAGGTAAACTAAGGGCGGAAGTCATCCCCCCCAACAGGCATCAGTGACGTTGTGCCTGCTGGGGAAGTCTGCCTGGTAGTGAGCACACTATCAGGCAGACAAAATGGCATTTCTAGGATTATAAAAAAAAAATTTAAGGCAGAAAAGGAGTTAGGGATAGATTGGCAATAGGCAGGGACAGAAAGAAAAATAAAAAAGGATGGTGGGAGCTCCTCTTTAAGGCCCAAGCCCAGCAGCATCAGTAAGCCAAGTAGTTCCTGAAACACACAGTCAGGAGCAGGCATCAGCAGTACACAAGAGGGTTTCATGACCCCTTACATTGAATGATCAATGTTGAAATCTCAATTAAGCATGTATGAAAGCTAGTGCTAACATAAAAAATGTAAGGACCAAGCCCAGCAGTATATGTAAGCCAAGTAGTTCCTGAAAGACACAGTCAGGAGCAGGCAGCAGCAGTACTCAAGAGGGTTTCATATCCCCTAAGATTGAAAGATCAATGTTAACTCGTGCTATCATCAAAGAATTTAAGACAGAAGCCCAGCGGCATCACTAAGCACAGTAGTTCCTGAAACACACAGCCTGGGGCAGGCATCAGCATGAGTTTATAAGAGGGCCTCACAACCCCTAACATTAAAATGTTAATGTTGAAATCTGTTTAGAAAATGTATGTTAGCTAGTGCTAACATAAAAAAATTTTAGGCACAGGCCCAGCAGCATCACTAAACCATATAGTTGCTGAAACACACTGCCTGGATCAGGCAGCAGCAGAAGTACACAAGAGGGCTTAATAACTCCTAACATGAAAAGGTTAATATTGAAATCTGTATAGAAGATATATGTTAGCTAGCGCTAACATTAAAAAAAATTAGGCAAAGGCCCAGCAGCATCAGTAAGCCAAGTAGTTCCTGAAACACACAGCCTGGACCAGGAAGCAGGATGCATACATAAGAGAGCTTCACAACCCCTAACATTAACCCCTTAAGGACTACGAGTTTTTCCATTTTTGCACTTAAGTTTTTTCCTCCTTACCTTTTAAAAATCATAACCTTTGAAATTTTGCACCTAAAAATCCATATGATGGCTTATTTTTTGTGCCACCAATTCTACTTTGCAGTGATATCAGTAATTTTACCCAAAAATCTACAGCGAAACGGAAAATAAAATCATTGTGCGACGAAATTGAAGAAAAAACACCATTATGTAAATTTTTGGGGGCTTCCGTTTTTACACAGTACTTTTTTCGGTAAAAATGACACATTATCTTTATTCTTTAGGTCCGTACGATTAAAATGATACCCTACTTATATAGGTTTGATTTTGTGGTACTTCTGGAAAAAAACATAACTACATGCAGGAAAATTTATACATTTAAAATTGTCATATTCTGACCCCTATAACTTTTTTATTTTACTGCGTATGGGACAGTATGAGGGCTTATTTTTTGCACCGTGATCTGAAGTTTTTAGCGTTTTTTGGGGGGGATTTTTTTTGCGAGTGCACCATTGACCGTGTGGTTTAAAGTAATGATATATTTTTAGAGTTTGGTCATTTAGGCATGCGGTGATACCACATATGTTTATATTTATTTTTATTTACATGGTTTTTTTTATGGGTAAAGGGGGGTGATTTGGACTTTTATTAGGGAAAGGGTTAAACCACATTTATTAACTTTTTTTTTTACACTTTTTTTTTGCAGTGTTATAGCTCCCATAGGGGAGCTATAACACTGGCAGAAGCATAAGGAGACAAAATAGAGGCTTAATGAAACAGCCTGGAGGTGGCAGCAGCAGCATCAGGAGTCCTGAAAGTGACCCGGTGACAGAGTGGTACGGTGGGTGACAACACCAGTACCCGGGGATGAAGGTGGCTGGAATGATTGCAAATGGGGAGCAGTGCCTTAAATCTTTTTGGCACTGTCCATATTTGTAAGTGTTGGTGTAGCACCATGGTCAATCTACTCTGATGCGTCTGGCATTGGTGGGTGGAAATCCTGGCTGATCCATGCCTGATTCATCATAACAAAGGTCAGTCTCTCCACATTTTTCGTGGACGGACGAGTTCTCCTTGGGGTGACTATGGCCCCCGCCGTACAAAACACCCGCTCTCTGATGGCACACTACTGGCCGGGCAGGACAGCTTTTCTAGGGCAAACTTTGCTAGTTGCGGCCATCAATCAAGTTTGGCTGCCTAGAAGTCCAGCGGATCTTCAAGGTTTTTTTGCATGGCTATGTCAAGGTATGCCACCACCTGTTGGTTCAGGTTCTGCTCCATGTCTACCTGCTGCTGATGAGTTGCTTCACTATGCGGTTGAAGAAAGGTACTATGTACTCATCAGCGAGTTAGACTCAGGCTGCTGCTGATGGAGCTGGTACTGCTCCTGCCACCCCACCCCTTCCCAGCAGCCATGGCAGTAGAAGGTGAGCACAGAGGGCCCCCCGAGTAAGACCTGCCAGTGGATGGACGATGGTGCTGATCACGTACGTAGGATCACTCTGTAGTAGGTCAGTTAGTCCTCCCTCTCAGTGGGTGTAAAAAAGGCCCACATTTTGTGCCGGTAGCGAGGGTCCAATAAGGTGGAGAGCCAGAAGTCCTCCTGCTGCCGAATGTTGACAATTTGGCGGTCACTATGCAAGCAACTGAGCATGTATCGTGCTATTTGTGCAAGTGACTCGGAGGGACTCCCTGTCTCCATCTCCAGTGCATACTGCCACGATGTGTCTGGGTCCTCTGTTTCGCCTTCCTCCTAACCGTCTAGCTCCTCTAGTTGATCATGCTCCTCCTCTCCTGTCAGATGAATAGAAGCAGCGCCCATCTCATGAAACCTAAACTGTGCTCTACTGCACCCCTCATCCTCCTCCTCCTCTAGTTCAGCCCCCCCAAGGCTCATGTGGCCGTGAGATGTAGGTGCCACGTCTCCATTGCCCTGACCAGCAATCATTTCCAACACTTTTTGTAGGAAATGAAGCAGTGGAATGACGGCTGAATAATAATGTGGCTTCCTCAAAGGGCCTGAGCAAACGGCAGGTGTCACGTACGAGTTGCCACTGGTTCACAATAAAGTTACACAGGAGAGTACCCCTATCCGCTTGGATCATCAAGAAATCGGTGATGGCTTTTCTCTGTTCGTACAGTCAGTCCAACATATGGAGGGTGGAATTCAAATGTGTGGCAACGTCACAAATCAGACTATGTTGAGGGATACCATTCTGACGCTGCAGCTCAAGGAGGGTGTGCTTTGCGGTGTACGAGTGGCCGAAGTGCATGCAAAGTTTCCTTACCATTCTTAGGATGTCTTGCAAATGAGGGGAACACTTCAGGAACTGCTTGACAAGCAGATTTAACACGTGTGCCATGCAGGGCGCATGGCTCCCCCCTTCCTTGTCGCAGTGCGGCCAAGATGTTCTTCCCGTTGTCAATCACCATGGTTCCCATTACCAGTTTTTGTGGAGTAAGCCATGCACCGATTTCTTTACGAATGACTTTGAGCTGTTCCTCCCCTGTGTGACTCTTTTGGCCAAGGCAAACCATGTGAAGAACAGCTTGACACCGCCATGCCCTGCACACATGGTATGCTGAAGGGCCACTGAGACTTGTCTGGGCAGTGGAGGCTGAGGACACGGTGGAGGATGAGGAGGCGGAGCCACACACTGTCACAGGACCAATGGCCTGACAGCGTGGAGGAGGAAGCGGCGTGATATGTCCAAGTTGGGGTTGTGGCTGTGCAGGAACCACATTCACCCAGGCTCAAGGACTGGACCACCTTCTCTTCCACAAAATTGTGCAGTGCTGGTACTGCCTTCTTCGCAAAGAAATGGTGGCTTGGCACTCTCCACCTCGGCTCAGCAGAAGCTAGCAGTTCTCTGAAAAGTGCAGAATCCACCACTTGAAAAGGGAGGGGCTGCAGCACCAGCAACTAAGACAGGAGCACATTCAGCTTCTGCGCCGTTGGATGAGTGGGCGCATACTGTTGTCTCTTGGACATGGCTTTGCGGATGGATTGTTGGCGGAATGGCTGACTAAAAGTGGGAGGAGCAGGAGCATCTGGAGTGACAGAAGGACGGTATGATGCACAGCTCCCTTCGGCTGAGGTGGTGGAGCCTTGGCTGGCTGAAAGAGGGAGCGGCATTCACTGGGTGATGCAGCAAGCTGGACCACTACATCAGAGCCACGGTTCTCCCAGGCCACTTTATGGTGGCAAAGCATATGTTGACGCAGGGCCGTGGTGCCAACATTGGGACCCTGGCCACGCTTCACCTTCTGCCGACATATCTTGCATGTAGCTATGTGAACCTCTTCTGGATGCTTTATGAAAAACTGCCACACCGCTGAGTAGCTGATTTTCCCAACAACAGTACGCACTAATTGAGTGCTACTACCGTAGTCTCCAGAATACCCCTATTCCACTACCTCCCGGGCAGGTAGGCTGCCGCAAAGCAGGTGGTCTCCCCCGGGCATGTTTGGCTCCAGAATTTCCACTTCTGCCACAACTCTGACAGCCAGCCAAGCTACCGCCTTGCTGGCTCAGCTGCTACCTCACGGACAATCTGCAACCCTCTTCTCCTGATGATGATGATGATGAAGCCCCTTCTGCACCCGGCTCCAAATTGCAATTGGCTTCATCCTCCTCAGGTTCCTCAACAGTGTCTGCCTCAGGACCCAGAACCCTGGCAACACAGCCTCCCACGTCACTCTCCTCATCACTACTTGCTCACCTAGCGGAGGAAGCGGTTGCTGACTGTCCTCTATTAGATCGTCCTTAGTAAATAGTGGATCTGAACCCACAGCATAAGATAGGAGAGGGAACAGCATAGGAAAGAGGAAATGGGAGGACAGTGACTGCTTCCGGCCATGCCAACTGAGGGTTGTGTCTGAGGAACCCACCGACTGTTTACTGGGGGTGTCAGATGTCACTTGTGATGAAGTGAATGACCGTGTTAACCAATCGATGACAGCAGATGGGTTGCTGGTCGAGACACGACCGCTAGCTGATAACAGGAGCTCAGGCCTCTCGCTGCGACTCCTGCAGCCACTCACCCCTAGTCTGCTGCGACCTCTGCCTGAAGGATTTAGGCCTCTGCCACTCCTCTTTGCACGTCCTGGCACTTCTCTGCCTGACATACTTAGTGCGCATATGAGGGGAGTACAATACGCTTCACTACGCTTAAAACAGTATTTGTCTAGAACAGCAGGTGTGCACTTTTGGCTGGCCTTTCACAGTATCTAGGCCCATCTAATTAGATGTAGGTATGCACTGATGAGTGCAGAAAAATGCTCTACAGTACACTTAAAAATGTATCTGAGTACAACACCAGCCGATGAATACTTTTACCTGGACTTACATAGTATGTAGACCCTTGACAGATTAACAGGTAAAAAATAGTTCAGTACTTAATGTACATATGCGGTATGCACTTATGAGGGCAGAAAATGTGCTAAAATGCGCCAAAAAACTCTGTATTTTGTAAAACACCAGCCAGTGATTACTTTTGTCTGTCCTTTCACAGTATGTATGCCCATGACAGATTAACAAGTACTAAATAGTACAGTACTTAGATGTAGGTATGTGGTATGCACTGATGAGGGCAGAAAAATGCTCTACGGTACACTTAAAAAAGTATCTGAGTACAACAGCCAATGAGTACTTTTATCTGGGCTTTCACAGTATGTAGGCCCTTGACAGATTAACCGGTAAAAAATAGTACAGTACTAAGATGTACATATGCGGTATGCACTTGTGAGGGCAGAAAAATGCCCTACAATGTGCCTAAAAACTCTGTAAATTTTTTAAAACACCAGCCAGTGATTACTTTTGGCTGTCCTTTCACAATATTTAGGCTCTTGACAGAATAACAGGTACAAAATAATACACTACTTAGATGTATATATGCATTATGCACTGATGAGGGCAGAACATTTTGCTACAGTACCCTTAAAAAATATATATTTTTGTAAAACACCAGCAGTACACAACAGTGCTGCAGCCAAAAAAAGCTGTGTACTAAGCACAAAATTGCACACTGTCACAGACTATTAGGAATGGACTGCTGGTTATTATACCATCTACAGACCATTATAACCAGTAGATTTTTTGTGGAACAAAGACATGGGCCCTCATTTACTATTGCAAACCTGACATGTTTTGTTGGGTTGTGCACCAGATTCTGTCGCATTGCGCCAGAAATTCTGTTTGCGCCAGATTTTGCGCCAGAATTGAAAAAAAAACAGACTAACTCTCCATTTAGCTTAAAAAACCTGAAAAAGTGGCATGGCCACTGGGAAAAGGCGGCGTGTTCTCAGAAAAGGGGCGTGTTCCCGATATTTTCACAAAAAAACAACATATTTACTAAGGTTTCCACATAAAATGTGATGGATTTGAGCTGAGAAAAACCCCACAAATCAGAGCATGTGTAAAAAAAAGCAAACTGTAGGGAAAGTGGAAAATGTAGGGAAACCTTAGTAAATACCGTGGAAAATAAATTGTAGGGAATTAAAACCCACAAAGAAACCTACACTCCACTCTTAGTAAATGAGGGTCACTGAATTGCGCTGAAAAATTATTCCTGCCTCCTCTGCTAAGGTTTATGAAGTTGATGCAGCTTGTTGAAATGTATGAGGCAACACACAGCTATCTGCCCCTCTCTGTAATACTATGCCGAAGAAAGTGACTGGAGGTTAATGGCTGCAGCTGCAGTAAAATTCCTTTTCAGTGAAAAAAACAATGCTCTCCGTCCACGAGAACACTGATGTGACTAGGAGGATGTTGAATGCTGCTGGAATGCGCTTTCCTCTGCTGTAACACACACACACACAGGGTGTCCTTCCTATCTCTCTGCAGTGTAATGAATGAAGTGACTGGCCGCAATATGGCTGCCGATTATTTAGGGCTGTGACATCACAGGGGTGACTGGCTGCTGATAGGCTGCATCCTGCATGTGATTCAGGGTCATACCATCTGCTTCCCTTCCTGCCTTGCCTTCCTGGCTTCCTGGCATCCCTTGTACTGACATGTGGATCCACCATTTTAGATTCCCTGGAGCCTGGAATGCTGTAAAATGGAGTATAATAAAGCGATTCATGTGATAGAATTGCGGCAATATTCGCATTCGTTTTGAATCGAATATTTCCTGAAATTCGTAACGAATTTGGGTTCGTCAGCTTCGATTCGCTCATCTCTACATGCAACCAATAAATATTTACACAACCAATTTTAGAAAATGTTATATATTTTTATTTAATAACAGATCACTGTATGTTAAAGCATTGCTTGTCTCTCTATTTCTCCATATTTTTTGCAGGTGCCAAATATTTAATGAAGGTTTTAGACTATGCAGTGTTGGTTAGCTTGGTACAGTTCTGTAATATGAGACACTAGAATGCAGATGTCACACGACAATCAACATGAGGTAACCTAGCTGGAGACACATTTCTATGTATGCGTATTTATGGCCTATATATGTCACAGCTTCTATTTTAATACATGCTTATTAACATAGTTGGAACCCATCTATATTCTTACATGATGTACTTTCTGACCCTGAGATGCTCTGCATTATGAATTTTCAGTTACACCATAGCATACGTGGCATTCATTATTAGACTAGGGTCATTGGCCCAATGGTAGGACTGCCTACTCTTATTTATACAGAGCATATGTCCACCCATTGTATTGTAAACTTTCTTATTATCATTGCTCAAGAAGGTCATATAGATTATTTGTGAATCATGCCTCAAGAAATAGACACTAGGGTTGTTTTCTGGCGGACCTTTGGGGTCGATTAAAGGACAACTGCAGTGGCATTACACTTATCCCCTATCCACAGGATAGGGGATAAGTGTTTGATCGCGGGGAGTCCAACCGCTGAGACCCCCCCAGATCTCCCTAACGGTGAGCGCTAAGGCGCGTAGTGTCGACCTAGAGATCGACGGTGACGCCCCGTCTCCTCCCAGTCCCCATACAGTTCTATGGGGGATGCGGGGAGGCACGAATGCTGCCTCCCTGCCTCTCCCATAGAGATGTATGGAGGAGGCGTGCCGGCCGCAAAGTCATGCACGGGAGAGCCGCGGCCCTGTTCAGGAGATCGCTGGGGGCCCCAGCGTTCGGACCCCCCGCGATCAAACACTTATCCCCTATCTTGAGGATAGGGAATAAGTGTTTGTAACGCGGCAGATGTCCTTTAACCCCTTAAGGCCCATTTTGGCCTTAAGGACTCAGACAATTTAATTTTTATGTTTTCGTTTTTTCCTCCTCGCCTTCTAAAAATTTTTCACTTTTTTTTTACTTTTACATTTTTTTAAATTTTTTATTACACTTGAATAGTCCCTATAGGGGACTATTCATAGCATTACCATGATTGCTAATACTGATCTGTTCTATGTATAGGACATAGAACAGATCAGTGTTATCGGTCATCTTCTGTTCTGGTCTGCTCGATCTCAGACCAGAACAGAAGATGC
Organism: Hyla sarda; assembly: GCF_029499605.1. Classification (NCBI taxonomy): domain Eukaryota; kingdom Metazoa; phylum Chordata; class Amphibia; order Anura; family Hylidae; genus Hyla; species Hyla sarda. The sequence continues at coordinate 390,663,893 of NC_079189.1, read as the reverse complement.
CGCAAGCCGGAAGGAGGAAGGTGAGGGGACCTCCGTGCGGCGTTATGAATGATCGGATCCCCGCAGCAGCGCTGCGGGCGATCCGATCATTCATTGAAATCGCGCACTGCCGCAGATGCCGGGATCTGTATTGATCCCAGCACCTGAGGGGTTAATGGCGGACGCCCGCGAGATCGCGGGCGTCGGCCATTGCCGGCGGGTCCCTGGCTGCGATCAGCAGCCGGGATCAATCGCGCATGACACAGGCATCGCTCCGATGCCTGCGGTTATGCACAGGACGTAAATGTACGTCCTGGTGCGTTAAGTACCACCGCACCAGGACGTACATTTACGTCCTGCGTCCTTAAGGGGTTAATGTTTCACAGCATGTGCCCACTGGAGGATCTACCGGCTGGACCAATTCCATTCTGGTGGCAATAATTTTTGGACAATATTTCTCTAAACCATTTATTTAGTTTCAAATGAAGTTTCACTTTCAAATTTTCTCTTTCATAATTGCTCAAAAATAAAAAGGAGACACACAATGGATTCTGGAATTGGAGGTCCGTGCTGCTGATTGGACGATATATTGAAACTTGGCCAGCAAAAAGGTAAGGTTTTATTATGAACACACAACCCGTTTCTAGGCGCAGACAAAAAGGCCAGACTGAACCTGGCTCCTGACGAAAAGGCCATCTTGGTCTAGAAACGCATTGTGTGTTCATAATAGAACAGTAACCTTACCTTTTTGCTGGTCAAGTTTCAAGATATCGTCCTATCGTCAGCACGGACATCCACTTCCAGAATCCATTGTGTGTCTCCTTGCATCAGCTGAATGCCAGATTGGCGCGAGAAACCTGCGGCAGCCAGAATTATCATCATTGTGATCTGCTATTATGAGTTTTGTGCCTTGCTCTGCACAACCTGAGAAGGTTAGTGTATATTCATAGGCGTGCGCACGGGGTGTTCCTGGGCACACCCTAATCAAGCCTCAAACTTAAGGCTCTATCCAGGGGCGGACTGACCGACTGGTCCAATCAGACGTTGTCCGATGGCCCGGCCGGATTAAGAGCCCGCCGCCGCCGCTATTGAGGATCCGGGACACTCCTCCCAGATACCCAGCAGACAGCACTGCCTTCTCCTCCGGTATGTGCGATACATGCACATTACAGGAGAAGGCGTCTCCTCTGTCTGAGCCGCATCTGCAGCTTACACAGAGGAGACATGACCTCCGCCCCCACGAAGCGCGCAGTACAGGCACCGATTACGTCACTCATCAGCACCTGTGGAGGGGAGAAGATGGGGGCCCCTGCTGCTGAGGAGATCACTGCGTGGGCCCCGAGTGTTTTCAGTCCGCCCCTGGCTCTATCCACCTCCATGCTGCACTGCCTTGCCGTGCATTTGTTTCCCTGCCGATCCAATCCTCCTACACTATGCGAGCGATATCACCGCAGTGTAGGACGGACATGCTCCTCCTCCAGACCTCCCCTGTAGCACATGTGGCGCGTTCCATGACATCATGCAGAGGTGGAGTCACGGCAACACAAGGGTGAGGCACGGCCAGGTGATTACTTCGCAATACCAGCGGCATTACTCTTGGTATCCCACTCTACCAGAATGGCTTACGGCAGCCAATATCTGCTAGAGGTGATTTTTTCATTTTTAAATCATAAGTTTGTAATAAATTGTGTAATTTATTGGTAATATAATTCTTATTCTTGTTATTATTATTATTATGATAGTGTACGCTAGCATTACCATCTTTCTATGTATTTTCTAGTTAGTTAGTCACCCTAATGTTTTAGTTTAACAGCTTTAATGATAACAGCTATTGTTTATATATTTTATATATATTTTTCAGATTTTATTTTTTTCCTCAGCCATGTATAATAAGAGTTTATTTCTTCTTCCTTCATGCTGAATTTGTATTTCATTTACTCATTCATTCAGCCTCAGTCAGACCCATCTGTGTCACATATTAACTTCTTAAGGACCCAGCCATTTTACACCTTAGGACCCGGCCATTTTTTGCACATCTGACCACTGTCACTTTGAACATTAACAATTCTGGAATGCTTTTAGTTATCATTCTGATTCCGAGATTGTTTTTTCGTGACATATTTTACTTTAACATAGTGGTAAAAAATTTGGGTAACTTGCATCCTTTCTTGGTGAAAAATCCCAAAATTTTATGAAAAAATTTAAAATTTTACATTTTGCTAAATTTGAAGCTCTCTGCTTGTATGGAAAATGCATATTCCAAATATTTTTTTTAATTCACATATACAATATGTCTACTTTATATTTGCATCATAAAATTGACGTGTTTTTACTTTTGGAAGACACCAGAGGGCTTCAAAGTTCAGCAGCAATTTTCCAATTTTTCACAAAATTTCCAAAATCACAATTTTTCAGGGACCAGTTCAGGTTTGAAGTGGATTTGAAGGGTCTTCATCTTAGAAATACCCAACAAATGACCCCATTATAAAAACTGCACCCCCCAAAGTATTCAAAATGACATTCAGTCAGCATTTTAACCATTTAGGTGTTTCACAGGAATAGCAGCAAAGAAAATTCACAATCTTCATTTTTTACACTCGCATGTTCTTGTAGACCCAATTTTTTAATTTTTACAAGGGGTAAAAGGAGAACATTTTTAAATCTATTTGTAGCCCAATTGCTCTCGAGTAAGCACATACCTGATATGTCTATGTAAAGTGTTCGGCGGGCACAGTAGAGGGCTCAGAAGGGAAGGAGCGACAAGGGGATTTTGGAGCGTACGTTTTTCTGAAATGGTTTTTGGGGGGCATGTTGCATTTAGGAAGCCCCTATGGTGCCAGAACAGGAAAAAAAAAACACATGGCATACCATTTTGGAAACTAGACCCCTTGAGGAACGTAACAAGGAATAAAGTGAGCCTTAATACCCCACAGGTGTTTCACGACTTTTGCATATGTAAAAAAAATTTAAAAAAATTTCAATAAAATGTGTGTTTCCCCCCAAATTTCAAATTTTTGCAAGGGTTAATAGCAGAAAATACCCCCCAAAATTTGTAACCCCATCTCTTCTGAGTATGGAGGTACCCCATAAGTTGACCTGAAGTGCACTATGGGCGAACTACAATGCTAAGAAGAGAAGGAGTCATATATGGCTTTTTGAGAGCAAATTTTGCTCGGGGGCATGTCGCATTTAGGAAGCCCCTATGGTGCCAGGACAGCAAAAAATACCCACATGCCATACAATTTTGGAAACTAGACCCCTTGAGGAACGTAACAAGTAATAAAGTGAGCCTTAATACCCCACAGGGGTTTCGCGACTTTTGCATACATAAAAAAAAAAAAAAATTCACTAAAATGTGTGTTTCCCCCCCAAATTTCTAATTTTTGCAAGGGTTAATAGCAGAACATACCCCCAAAATTTGTAACCCCATCTCTTCTGAGTATGGAGGTACCCTATAAGTTGACCTGAAGCGCACTACGGGTGAACTACAATGCTCAGAAGAGAAGGAGTCATATTTGGCTTTTTGAGAGCAAATTTTGCTCGGGGGGCATGTCACATTTAGGAAGCCCCTATGGTGCCAGAACAGGAAAATAACCCCCACATGGCATACCATTTTGGAAACTAGACCCCTTGAGGAACATAACAAGGGGTACAGTGAGCATTGACCCCCCACTGGTGTCTGTCAGATCTTTGGAACAGTGGGCTGTACAAAATTTTTAATTTGCACAGCCCACTGTTCCAAAGATCTGTCAGACACCAGTGGGGTGTAAATTCTCACTGCACCCTTCATTACATTCCGTGAGGGGTGTAGTTTCCGAAATGGGGTCACATGTGGGGTTTTGTTTTTTTTGCGTTTGTCAAAACAGCTGTAACAATCAGCCACCCCTGTGCAAATCACCTCAAATGTACATGGTGCACTCTCCCTTCTGGGCCTTGTTGTGCGCCCCCAGAGCACTTTGCGCCCACATATGGGGTATCTCCGTAGTCGGGAGAAATTGCATTACAAATTTTTGGGGGCTTTTTTCCCTTTTACCTCTTGTCAAAATGAAAAGTATAGGGCAACACCAGCATCTTAGTGTAAAAAAATTTTTTTTTTACACTAACATGCTGGTGTAGACCCCAACTTCACCTTTTCATAAGGGGTGAAAGGAGAAAAATCCCCCCAAAATTTGTAAGGCAATTTCTCCCGAGTACGGCGATACCCCATATGTGACCCTAAACTGTTGCCTTGAAATACGACAGGGCTCCAAAGTGAGAGCGCCATGCGCATTTGAGGCCTAAATTAGGAATTTGCATAGGGGTGGACATAGGGGTATTCTACGCCAGTGATTCCCAAACAGGGTGCTTCCAGCTGTTGCAAAACTCCCAGCATGCTTGGACAGTCAACGGCTGTCCGGCAATACTGGGAGTTGTTGTTTTGCAACAGCTGGAGGCTCCATTTTGAAAACAGTGGCGTACCAGATGTTTTTCATTTTTATTGGGGAGGGGGGCTGTGTAGGGGTATGTGTATATGTAGTGTTTTTTACTTTTTATTTTATTTTGTGTTAGTGTAGTGTAGTGTTTTTAGGGTACAGTCACAGGGGCGGGGGGTTACAGTGAGTTTTTCGCTGCGAGTTTGAGCTGCCGTGCAAAATTTGCTGCATCGCAAACTTGCAGCCTGATACTCACTGTAAGCCCCTGCCCATGTGAATGTACCCTGTACATTCATGGGGGGGGGGGACCTCCAGCCGTTGCAAAACTACAACTCCCAGCATGCACAGTCTATAAGTGCATGCTGGTAGTTATAGTTTTGCAACAGCTGGAGGCACACGAGTTAGGAAACAGACAATGTTTCCCAACCAGTGTGCCTCCTGTTGTTGCAAAACCACAACTCCCAAACATTCTAAGGCATGCTGGGAGTAGTAGTTCGGCAACATCTTTAGAGACAGATGTTGCCGAACTACAACTCCCAGCATGCTTGGAGTTGTAGTTTGCAACATCTGGAGGACTACAGTTTGCAAACCACTAATACAGTGGTTCCCAATCTGTGCCCTTCCAGATGTTGCAAAACTACAATTCCCAGTATGCCAAAACTGTCCAGGCATGCTGGGAGTTGTAGTTCTGCAACATTTGAAGGGCCAGATGTTACAGAACTACAACTCCCAGCATGCCTGGACAGTAAGGGCATGCTGAGGATGTGTAGTTTTGCAACATCTGGAAGGGCACAGTGGTCCCAAAACTGCGGACCTCCAGATGTTGCTAAACTGCAACTCCCAGCATGCCCAGATGCCAAGGGCTGTGTGGGCATGCTGGGAGTTGTAGTATACAGGGTCCCAATACAGCAATGCATGTCGCTTTACGGCGACGCGCATTGTTGTAAAGGGCCCGACCGCGGCTGAAGATCCACTCACCTGTTGTCTCACCTTCATCGCCGGGATCTGGGTCTTCAGGGACGAGGTAAGTACCGGGGCCGGGCCCCAGCACTCCCCCCTCCCCCACCACATCCTCCGGTCTTCCTCCCGTCCTCTCCGGACTTCCAGGTTAGAGGTTAACTAACCGAAGAATCGCAGGGGATCGGAGGAGGTGGCAGGCTTGCCACCTCGCTCCTATACTTCAGCATGGTCCTGGCTGTCTGTGACAGCCGGGATCATGCGAAATTACCGGGCGGTCGGGTCCCAGAGACCCGATCAGCCCGGTATTGCCGCAGATCGCAAGGGCCCCCCTCGGCGTTTGCCCTGGATCCCTGCTGAAGGATTTCAGCAGGGATCATCTTCCGATCTCCGCCGGGTGAGCGGCGGAGACCAGGAAAAGACCATGACGTATGAATACGTCATGGGTCCTTAAGACCCAGGGTGTGATGACGTATGCATACGTCATGGGTCCTTAAGGGGTTAACCCCTTGGGGACGGAGCCCATTATGACCCTAAGGACGGGAGCATTTTTTGCAAATCTGACCACTGTCACTTTAAGCATTAATAACTCTGGAATGCTTTTACTTATAAATTTGATTCTGAGATTGTTTTTTCGTGACATATTCTACTTTATGTTAGTGGTAAATTTTCGGCGATACTTGCATCCTTTCTTGGTGAAAAATTTGAAAATTTCATGAAAAATTAGAAAATTTTGCATTTTTCTAATTTTGAAGCTCTCTGCTTATAAGGAATATGGATATTCCAAATAAATTATATATTGATTCACATATACAATATGTCTACTTTATGTTTGCATCATAAAATTGATGAGTTTTTCTTTTGGAAGACATCAGAGGGCTTCAAAGTTCAGCAACAATTTTCCAATTTTTCGCAAAATTTTCAAAATCGAAATTTTTCAGGGTTCAGTTCAGGTTTGAAGTGGATTTGAAGGGTCTTCTGGTTAGAAATACCCGATAAATGACCCCATTATAAAAACTGCACCCCTCAAATTATTCAAAATGACATTCAGTAAGTGTGTTTACCCTTTAGGTGTTTCACAGGAATAGCCGCAAAGTGAAGGAGAAAATTCAAAATCTTCATTTTTTACACTGGCATGTTCTTGTAGACCCAGTTTTTGAATTTTTACAAGGGGTAAAAGGGAAAAAAATCCTCTCAAAATTTGTAACCGAATTTCTCTCGAGTAAGAAAATACCTCATATGTGTCTGTCAAGTGTTCGGCGGGCGCAATAGAGGGCTCAGAAGCGAAGGAGCAACAATGGGATTTAGGAGAGTGAGTTTTTCTGAAATGGTTTTTGGGGGGCATGTCCCATTTAGGAAGCCCCTATGGTGCCAGGACAGCAAAAAACCCCACATCGCACACTATTATGGAAACAACACCCCTCAAGGGACGTAACAAGGTATCCAGTGAGCCTTAACACCCCACAGGTGTTTGACAACTTTTTGCTAAAGTCGGATGTGTAAATGAAAAAAAAATATTTTTCCACTAAAATGCTGGTTTTTCCCCAAATTTTACTTTTTTACAAAGGGTAATAGGAGAAAATGCCCCCCAAAATTTGTAACCCCATTTCTTCTGAGTATGGAAATACCCCATGTTTGGACGTCAAGTGCACTGCGAGCGAACTACAACGCTCAGAAGAGAAGGAGCGCCATTGAGCTTTTAGAGAGATAATTTGTTTGGAATGGAAGTCGGGGGCCATGTGCATTTACAAAGCCCCCCGTGGTGCCAGAACAGTGGACCCCCCCACATGTGACCCCATTTTGGAAACTACACCCCTCACGGAATGTAATAAGGGGTACAGTGAGCATTTACACCCCACTGGTGTTTGACAGATCTTTGGAACAGTGGGCTGTGCAAACAAAAAAATAAAAATTTTCATTTTCACGTACCACTGTCCCAAAATTCTGTCAGACCCCTGTGGGGCGTAAATGCTCACTGCACCCCTTATTACATTCCGTGAGGGGTGTAGTCTCCAAAATGGTGTCACATGTGGGTATTTATTTTTTTGCATTTATGTCAGAACCGCTGTAAAATCAGCCACCCCTGTGCAAATCACCAATTTCGGCCTCAAATGTACATAGTGCGCTCTCACTCCTGAGCCTTGTTATGCGCCCCCAGAGCATTTTACGCCCACAAATGGGGTATTTCCGTAATTGCGTTACAAATTTTGCAGGTATTTTTTTCCTTTTACCTCTTGTGAAAATAAAAAGTAAAGGGCAACACCAGCATGTTAGTGTAAAAAATTTTTTATTTACACTAACAGGCTGGTGTAGACCCCAACTTTTCCTTTTCATAAGGGGTAAAAGGAGAAAAAGCCCCCAAAAATTTGTAGTGCAATTTCTCCCGAGTACGGAAATACCCCATATATGGCCCTAAACTGTTTCCTTGCAATACGACAGGGCTCCAAAGTGAGAGAGCTCCATGCGCATTTGAGGACTAAATTAGGGATTGCATAGGGGTGGACATAGGGGTATTCTACGCCAGTGATTCCCAAACAGGGTGCCTCCAGCTGTTGCTAAATTCCCAGCATGCCTGGACAATCAGTGGCTGTCCGGAAATGCTGGGAGTTGTTGTTTTGCAACAGCTGGAGGCTCCGTTTTGGAAACACTGCTGTACAATACGTTTTTCATTTTTATTGGGGGGGACAGTGTAAGGGGGTGTTTATGTAGTGTTTTACTCTTTATTATGTGTTAGTGTAGTGTAGTGTTTTTAGGGTACATTCACACTGGCGGGTTACGGTGAGTTTCCCGCTAGGAATTTGCGCATTGGTGAAAAATTTGCCGCAGCTCATACTTGAAGCAGGAAACTTGCTGTAAACCCGCCCGTGTGAATGTACTCTGTACGTTCACATGGGGGGGGGGGGGGGCAAACCTCCAGCTGTTTCAAAACTACAACTCCCAGCATGCACGGTCTGTCAGTACATGCTGGGAGTTGTAGTTTTGCAACAGCTGGAGGCACACTGGTTGGAAAACCTTCAGTTAGGTTCTGTTACCTAACTCAGTATTTTCCAACCAGTGAGCCTCCAGCTGTTGCAAAATTACAACTCCCAGCATGCACGGTCTGTCAGTACATGCTGGGAGTTGTAGTTTTGCAACAGCTAGAGGCACACTGGTTGGAAAACCTTCAGTTAGGTTCTGTTACCTAACTCAGTATTTTCCAACCAGTGAGCCTCCAGCTGTTGCAAAACTACAACTCCCAGCATGCACGGTCTGTCAGTACATGCTGGGAGTTGTAGTTTTGAAACAGCTGGAGGCACACTGGTTGGAAAATACTGAGTTGGGTTCTGTTACCTAACTCAGTATTTTCCAACCAGTGTGCCTCCAGCTGTTGCAAAACTACAATTCCCAGCATGTCTGATCATGGAAGGGCATGCTGGGAGATGTAGTTATGCAACAGCTGGAGGTACGCAACTACAACTCCCAGCATGCTGAGACAGCTGTTTTCTGTGTGGGCATGCTGGAATTTGTAGTTTTGCAACATCTGGAGTGCTACAATTTAGAGACCACTGAACAGTGATCTCCAAACTGTGGACCTCCAGATGTTGCAAAACTACAACTCCCAGCATGCCCAGACAGCAAACAGCTGTGTGGGCATGCTAGGAGTTGTAGTTTTGCAAGATCTAGAGGGCAGTATAGAGATCACTGTGCAGTGGTCTCTAAACTGCAGACCTCCAGCTGTTGCAAAACTACAAATTCCAGCATGCCCACACAGCAAACAGCTGTCTGGGCATGCTGGGAGTTGTAGTTTTGCAACATCTGGAGGGCTACAGTCTAGAGACCACTATAGTGGTCTCAGACTGTAGCCCTCTAGATGTTGCTAGGCAACTACTCATCGACTTCTGTCGCATCCGGGAGCCGTCCTCTTCTGCCGCACGCCGCCGCAGATCTCCGTCGCCGACCGCCGATCCCCGTCGCTCCGCTGCCTCCGGAGGGGTAAGAAGACTCCGGCGCCGCTCCTCTTCGTTTTCCCCGTTCTGCCCCGCCTATTGTGGGAGGGCAGGTCGGGGAAAACGAAAGTAAACCCCTCCGCCCCAGATCTGCTATTGGTGGTCGCGTCTAGACCACCAATAGCAGAGATAGGAGGGGTGGCAACTCTGCCACCTCACTCCTATCACTTTAGGGGGATCGTGGGTGTCTTAGACACCCGCGATCCCCCTTCTATTCCGGGTCACCGGGTCACCATAGACCCGTAATGACCCGGAATCGGCGCAAATCGCAAGTGTGAATTCACTTGCGTTTTGTGCCGATCGCCGACATGGGGGGGTCTAATGACCCCCCTGGGCATTTGCACGGGGTGCCTGCTGATAGATATCAGCAGTCACCCCGGTCCGCGCCCGGCGCGCGGAGGGGGCCGAAATTCCCACGGGCCTATGGATACGCCCTTCGTCCTTAAGTACCAGGACGCAAGGGCGTATGCATACGCCCTTCCTCCCCAACAGGTTAAAGGGGCAAATGGCTACCTACTGATTGTTTAGATTCAAATACAGATTGTTCTGATTTATTGTTTTAAACTTGCATGATACTACATAATATTCAGACAGAGCACCTGACCTGGGCTGGTTTACTGAGCACAATTCACATAGAGATCATGAGGGGTGGCACACGGGTGGCGTGAGTTTGTGCTTTAGGGTGCACACCCTAATGCAATAGGCTAGGCATGCCTATGCGTATATTGTAGCTACACAACACTGGTATTGTAATAACTTGTTCTGCACATAGGAGCGCTCTGTGTTGTTTTTTCTTTTCCAAAAAAAATTAATAAATTGTCCCTTAAAGGGAACCTGTCAAGATGCTAATGTAATCTATCTATTTAAATAGGTAAAATAGAAGCAGCACACCACGTTGTAGAATAAAGTAGTGGATTTATTCCAAAATGTGCAGCAGACTACATTTCACCAGTCTCACACTGGCTTTCCGGGTGCGTTCACACGTTCCGGATATGCGGGCACCCCAACACATTGGTTTGATTTACCTGGATGTGCTGCTTCTATTTGGGATCTATCTATCTATATATCTATCTGCTCAGTACTTTCTACTCTATAGCATTATGCTGATGGATTAAATAGTTTTTTCTTGGTGACAGGTTCCCAATAAATCAAGGGTTTGTTTCTGCTGAATCTTTTGGGGTCTATTATTGTGTCACGTTCTGGGCCCATTTGAGGATATACTGGTGGACCAGACTGAACCTGGTAATAATTTATGGTGACCTGTGATAATTTATAGACAATATATCTCCAAAGCTTTGATTTAAGTTCTGACTCTCAACTGCATTTTTCAAAATTTGATTCCTTTTTTGGTGCATATTTTTTTCTAGGTGGGAATGTCCTACGAAAGTCTTGCAAAACAACAGTAAACATTCAGTAAACACTAATCTTAGACCTAATTGTCGGTATGCTGACATATACCCCAAATGTAGTGAACTTTTAAGTTGCAAAGATGCCTAATATGCAAATTATTGAAGAATTTCAGCTTACAGCAAAAAAAAAAAAAAAAAAATGATAATAATAAAAAAAAAAAAAAATAATTAAAAACCATCACAATTAGAGATGAGCGAACTTTTCAAAAATTTATTCCGGCCGATTCGCCGAATTTTCCGATAAAGTTTGTTTCGATCCGAAATTTTTTGCGGCGAATCTATATTAACCACTTAAGGACCAATGACGTCCTGGGAAGTCATGGCACCCTGGGCCTTGAGGACCAATGACGTCCCAGGACGTCATGGCGTTTTACGGTCCCTGCCGCTCGCTGGGCAGAGATCGGAACCGGATGCCTGCTGAAATGCTTCAGCAGGCATCCAGGGCAAACGCCAAGGGGGGCCATGTAAAAGGGAAATCGCCCTTGCGATCTGCGGCGATACCGGGCTGATCGGGTCTCTGGGACCCGACCGCCCGGTAATTTTGCATGATCCTGCCACCTCCTCCTATCCCCTGTGATTCTTCGGTTAGCTAACCGACCAATCGCAGGGGGGAGGCGGTTACTTCCTCCTGCCCTGCCCGGCCCCTGGAAGTCTGGAGAGGACAGGAGGAAGACCGGAGGACGCGGCGGGGGAGTGCTGGGGCCCGGCCCCGGTACTTACCTCGTCCCTGAAGACCCGTATCCCGGCGATGAAGACGGCGGCGACAGGTGAGTGGATCTTCAGCCGAGGTCGGGCCCTTTACAGCAATGCACGTCGCCGTAAAGCGACATGCATTGCTGTATTGGGACCCTGTATACTACAACTCCCAGCATGCCCAGACAGCCCTTGGCGTCTGGGCATGCTAGGAGTTGTAGTTTTGCAACATCTGGAGGTCCGCAGTTTTGGGACCACTGTGCCCTTCCAGATGTTGCAAAACTACACATCCTCAGCATGCCCTTACTGTCCAGGCATGCTGGGAGTTGTAGTTCTGTAACATCTGGCCCTTCAGATGTTGCAGAACTACAACTCCCAGCATGCCTGGACAGTTTTGGCATACTGGGAGTTGTAGTTTTGCAACATCTGGAAGGGCACAGATTGGGAACCACTGTATTAGTGGTCTGCAAACTGTAGTCCTCCAGATGTTGCAAAACTACAACTCCAAGCATGCTGGGAGTTGTAGTTCAGCAACATCTGGCTCTAAAGATGTTGCCGAACTACTACTTCCAGCATGCCTGAGAATGCTTGGGAGTTGTGGTTTTGCAACAACTGGAGGCACACTGGTTGGGAAACATTGTCTGTTTCCTAACTCAGTGTTTCCCAACCCATGTGCCTCCAGCTGTTGCAAAACTATGACTACCAGCATGCACTGATAGACTGTGCATGCTGGGAGTTGTAGTTTTGCAACAGCTGGAGGTCCCCCCCTGTGAATGTACAGGGTACATTCACATGGGCAGGGGACTTACAGTGAGTATCAGGCTGCAAGTTTGCAATGCAGCAAATTTTGCGCGGCAGCTCAAACTCGCAGCGGGAAACTCGCTGTAATCCTCCGCCCGTGTAACTGTACCCTAAAAACACTACGCTACACTAACACAAAATAAAATAAAAAGTAAAAAACACTACATATACACATACCCCTACACAGCCCCCCTCCCCTCCCCAATAAAAATGAAAAACGTCTGGTACGCCACTGTTTTCAAAATGGAGCCTCCAGCTGTTGCAAAACAAAAACTCCCAGTATTGCCGGACAGCCGTTGACTGTCCAGGCATGCTGGGAGTTTTGCAACAGCTGGAGGCACCCTGTTTGGGAATCAATGGTGTAGAATACCCCTATGCAAATCCCTAATTCAGGCCTCAAATGCACATGGCGCTCTCACTTCGGAGCCCTGTCGTATTTCAAGGCAACAGTTTAGGGTCACATATGGGGTATCGCCGTACTCGGGAGAAATTGCCTAACAAATTTTAGGGGGCTTTTTCTCCTTTTTCTCCTTTCACCCTTTATGAAGTTGGGGTCTACACCAGCATGTTAGTGTAAAAAAATAAATTTTTTACAGGTGTTGCCCTATACTTTTCATTTAGATAAGAGGTAAAAGGGAAAAAAGTCCTCCAAAATTTGTAATGCAATTTCTCCCGACTACGGTGATACCCCATATGTGGGCGCAAAGTGCTCTGGGGGCGCACAACAAGGCCCAGAAGGGAGAGTGCACCATGTACATTTGAGGTGATTTGCACAGGGGTGGCTGATTGTTACAGCGGTTTTGACAAACGCAAAAAAAAAAACCACATGTGACCCCATTTCGGAAACTACACCCCTCACGGAATGTAATGAGGGGTGCAGTGAGAATTTACACCCCACTGGTGTCTGACAGATCTTTGGAACAGTGGGCTGTGCAAATTAAAAATTTTGTACAGCCCACTGTTCCAAAGATCTGACAGACACCAGTGGGGAGTAAATGCTTACTGTACCCCTTGTTACGTTCCTCAAGGGGTCTAGTTTCCAAAATGTTATGCTATGTGGGTATTTTTTGCTGTCCTGGCACCATAGGGGCTTCCTAAATGCGACATGCCCCCGAGCAAAATTTTCTCTCAAAAAGCCAAATATGACTCCTTCTCTTCTGAGCATTGTAGTTCGCCCGTAGTGCACTTCTGGTCAATTTATGGGGTACCTCCATACTCAGAAGAGATGGGGTTACAAATTTTGGGGGGTATGTTCTGCTATTAACCCTTGCATAAATGTGAAATTTGGGGGGAAACACACATTTTAGTGAATTTTTTTACATTTTTTTTTACATATGCAAAAGTCGTGAAACACCTGTGGGGTATTAAGGCTCACTTTATTCCTTGTTACGTTCCTCAAGGGGTCTAGTTTCCAAAATGGTATGCCATGTGTTTTTTTTTCCTGTTCTGGCACCATAGGGGTTTCCTAAATGCAACATGCCCCCCAAAAACCATTTCAGAAAAACGTACGCTCCAAAATCCCCTTGTCGCTCCTTCGCTTCTGAGCCCTCTACTGCGCCCGCCGAACAATTTACGTAGACACATGAGGTATGTGCTTACTCAAGAGAAAATGGGCTACAAAAATAACAATACATTTTCCCCTTTTACCCCTTGTAAAAATGCAAAAATTGGGTCTACAAGAACATGCAAGTGTAAAAAATGAAGATTGTGAATTTTCTCCTTCACTTTGCTGCTATTCCTGTGAAACACCTAAAGGGTTAAAATGCTGACTGAATGTCATTTTGAATACTTTTGGGGGTGCAGTTTTTATAATGGGGTCATTTGTGGGGTATTTCTAAGATGAAGACCCTTCAAATCCACTTGGACTGGTCCCTGAAAAATTGTGATTTTGGAAATTTTGAGAAAAATTGGAAAATTGCTGCTGAACTTTGAAGCCCTCTGGTGTCTTCCAAAAGTAAAAACACATAAATTTTATGATGCAAACATAAAGTGGATATATTGTATATGTGAATTAAAAAAAATGATTTGGAATATCCATTTTCCTTGCAAGCAGAGAGCTTCAAAGTTAGAAAAATGCTAAATTTTCAATTTTTTCATCAAATTTTGGAATTTTTCACTAAGAAACGATACAAGTATTGACAACATTTTACCAATAACATAAAGTAGAATATGTCACGAAAAAACAATCTCGGAATCAGAATGATAGGTAAAATCATCCCAGAGTTATTAATGTTTAAAGTGACAGTGGTCAGATGTTCAAAAAACGTCCTGGTCCTAAGGTGTAAAATGGCCTGGTCCTTAAGGGGTTAAAAGAGGCTATTTCTAGCCTACATACAGCCTCTATAGGGGTATAGAACACCTTGCTGTGTTCTAAAACGCATATGGAGTGTGCTGGGGTAGTGAAATAATACTGTTCAGAATAACATACAGATTACCCGCATCGCTTTTAGAATCACTGCCGCACAGCAGCACAATGACAGAGCCTGGTGGTGGCATCAGTGTCAGGAGACCATATAGTGACTGAATGACATAGCGTGGAGGTGTTGGCCGCATGAGGAGACCATATAGTGGCTGGATGGCACAGCGTGGAGGTGTTGGCAGCATGACACAGCTTGGATGAGGCTGAAGCATGAAGACACCATATAGTGGCTGAATGACACAGTGTGGAGGTGTTGACAGCATGAGGAGACCATATAGTGGCTGAATGGCACAGCGTGGAGGTGTTGGCAGCATGAGGACACCATATAGTTGCTGAATGGCACAGTGTGGAGGTGTTGGCAGCATGAGGACACCATATAGTGGCTGAATGACACAGCTTGGATGAGGCTGAAGCATGAGGACACCATATAGTGGCTGAATGACACAGCGTGGAGGTGTTGGCAGTATGAGGACACCATATAGTGGCTGAATGACACAGCGTGGAGGTGTTGGCAGTATGAGGACACCATATAGTGGCTGAATGACACAGCGTAGAGGTGTTGGCAGCATGAGGGCACCATATAGTGGCTGAATGCCACAGTGTGGAGGTGTTGGCAGCATGAGGACACCATATAGTGGCTGAATGACACAGCGTGGAGTTGTTGGCAGCATGAGGAGACCATATAGTGGCTGAATGGCACAGCGTGGAGGTGTTGGCAGCATGAGGACACCATATAGTGGCTGAATGACACAGCTTGGAGGTGTTGGCAGCATGAGAAGACCATATAGTGGCTGAATGACACAGCGTGGAGGTGTTGGCAGCATGAGGAAACCATATAGTGGCTGAATGACACAGCGTGGAGGTGTTGGCAGCATGAGGAGACCATATAGTGGCTGACTGACACAGCGTGGAGGTGTTGGCAGCATGAGGAGACCATATAGTGGCTGAATGACACAGCGTGGAGGTGTTGGCAGCATGAGGAGACCATATAGTGGCTGAATGGCACAGCGTGGAGGTGTTGGCAGCATGAGGACACCATATAGTGGCTGAATGACACAGCATGGACATGTTGTCAGCAGGAGGAGACCATATAGTGGCTGAATGACACAGCATGGAGGTGTTGGCAGCATGAGGGCACCATATAGTGGCTGAATGACACAGCGTAGAGGTGTTGGCAGCATGAGGGCACCATATAGTGGCTGAATGCCACAGTGTGGAGGTGTTGGCAGCATGAGGACACCATATAGTGGCTGAATGACACAGCGTGGAGTTGTTGGCAGCATGAGGAGACCATATAGTGGCTGAATGGCACAGCGTGGAGGTGTTGGCAGCATGAGGACACCATATAGTGGCTGAATGACACAGCTTGGAGGTGTTGGCAGCATGAGAAGACCATATAGTGGCTGAATGACACAGCGTGGAGGTGTTGGCAGCATGAGGAAACCATATAGTGGCTGAATGACACAGCGTGGAGGTGTTGGCAGCATGAGGAGACCATATAGTGGCTGAATGACACAGCGTGGAGGTGTTGGCAGCATGAGGAGACCATATAGTGGCTGAATGACACAGCGTGGAGGTGTTGGCAGCATGAGGAGACCATATAGTGGCTGAATGGCACAGCGTGGAGGTGTTGGCAGCATGAGGACACCATATAGTGGCTGAATGACACAGCATGGACATGTTGTCAGCAGGAGGAGACCATATAGTGGCTGAATGACACAGCATGGAGGTGTTGGCAGCATGAGGAGACCATATAGTGGATGAATGGCACAGCCCGGAGTTGCCAGCAGCATGAGTAGGCACAAGGCCTTCACAATCCATAAGATTAAAAGATGAATTAAGAAATTTAAAACGAAGATTTTGGATAGCGGGTGCTACCTATGAGAAAATTTGAAATTCCCAGACCCAGGCCCAACAGCGGCATCAGTAACCCATATATTGCCTGAATGACACAGCCTGGAGTTGGCTGATGCACAAGTACACAGCAGGGCTTCACAATCCCCCCCCAAAAAAAACATCACAATTTGGGAAATTTTTGAAAAAGATTTTGGATAGCGGGTGCTACCTATGAGAAAATTTGAAATTCCCAGACCCAGGCCCCACAGCGGAATCAGTAACCCATATATTGCCTGATTGACACAGCCTGGAGTTGGCTGATGCAAAAGTACACACCAGGGCTTCACAATCCCCCCAAAAAACACAGCAATTTTAGAAATTTTTGAAAACAGATTTTGGATAGTGGGTGCTACCTATGAGAAAATTTTTAATTACCAGACCCAGGCCCCACAGTGGCATAAGTAACCCATATATTGCCTGAATGACACAGCCTGGAGTTGGCTGATGCACGAGTACACACCAGGGTTTCACAATCCCCCCCAAAAAACACTACAATTTTAGAAATTTTTGAAAAAGATTTTGGATAGCGGGTGCTACCTATGAGAAAATTTGAAATTCCCAGACCCAGGCCCAGCAGCGCCATCATTTTTTGATTTGAAATTTAAAACAACCTTTGCATGTCCCAGACCCCAGCATGTGGGTACAAAGGACCAAATCCAACAAGCCCCCACAGGGCTCATGTGGCCGTGAGATTTAGGTGCAACGTCTCCATTGCCCTGACCGGCCATTGTTTCCAAGACTTCTCGCCAAGGCAAACCATGTGAAGAACAGTGGGACACCGCCGTGACCTGCACACATGGTATGCTGAAGGGCCACTGAGACTTGTCCGGGCAGTGGAGGATGTGGAGCCGGAGTAGCACACTGTCGCAGGACCAACGGGCTGACAGAGTGTAGTAGGAAGCAGCATTGATTACACACCAGGGCTTCAGAATCCCAAAGAAAAAACAACCATTTTTTAAAATAATTTTAAGAATATTTAGGACAGCGGGTGCTACCTATATATTGCCTGGAGTTGGCTGATGCATGAGTAGACACTATGGCTTCACAATCCCTCCAAAAAAAAACACAATTGTAGAAATTTATGAAGAAGACTTTTGGATAACGGGTGCTACCTATGAGAAAATTTGAAATTACCAGACCCAGGCCCAGCAGCAAACCATATATTGCCTGAATGACACAGGCTGGAGTTGGCTGATGCATGATTAGGCACCAAAGCTTCACAATCCCTAATAAAAAAGACAAACATTTTTGACGAAAAATGTTAACGAAAATTTAGGACAGCGAGTGCTCTCTATATATTACCAGAATGACGCAGCCTGGAGTTGGCTGCAGCATGAGGAGACCATTGAAATGTGTGATTTTTTTATTTGAAATTTAAATCAAAATTTGTGTCCCGGACCACGCCGTGTGGGTACAAAGGACCTAATCTCACAAGCACCCACAGGGCTCATGTGGCCGTAAGATGTAGGTGCAACGTCTCCATAGCCCTGACTGGCCATTTTTGTTTTTTGTACCTTTGTTTACCTTGATTTCGTGGAGTAAGCCATACTCGGATTTCTTTACGAATGAACTTTAGCAGTTCCTCCCCTGTGTGACATCGTTCGCCAAGGCAAACCATGTGAAGAACAGCTTGACACCGACATGCCATACACACATGGTACGATGAAGGGCCACCGAGATTTGGATGTGCAGTGGAGGCCGAGAACACGGTGGAGGATGAGAAGGCGGGGTCGCACACCAACTGCCTGGGAGCGAGAGCGTGGAGGAGGAAGCGGTGTGACCTGTTCAAGTTGCTGTTGTGGCTGTGCAGGAATCACATTTACCCAGTGGGCTGTAAAAGACAAGTATTGTCCCTGCCCGTAGTTACAGCTCCACACGTCGGCGCTGCCGTGCACTTTTGAACACACCGACAGGCTCAAGGACTGGCCCACCTTCTCTTGTACAAACTTATGCAGGGCTGGTACTGCCTTCTTCGCAAAGAAATGACGGCTTGGGACTCTCCACCTCGGCTTGGCACAAGCCATCAATTCTCTGAAAGGTGCAGAGTCCACCACTTGAAAAGGGAGGGACTGCAATACCAGCAACTTGGACAGGAGCACATTCAACTTTTGCGCCGTTGGATGAGTGGGCGCATACTGTTGTCTCTTGGACATGGCTTCGCCGATGGATTGTTGGCGGAATGGCTGACTAAAAGCGGGAGAAGCAGGAGCGACAGAAGGAGGGTTTGACACACAGCTCCCTTCGGCTGAGGTGGTGGAGCCTTGGCTGGATGAAGGAGGGAGCGGATGGCCACTGGGTGATGCAGCAGGCTGGACCACTACCTCGGAGCCACGGTTCTCCCAGGCCGCTTTATGGTGGCGAAGCATGTGTTGACGCAGGGCCGTGGTGCTGACATTGGGACCCTGGCCACGCTTCACCTTCTGCCGACAGATCATGCATGTGGCTACGTGAACCTCCTTCGGATGACTTATGAAAAACTTCCACACCGCCGTGTAGCTGATTTTCCCACCCGCAGTCCGCACTAATTGACTGCTACTGGTGCCGTCTCCAGGAACCCCTATTCCACTACCTCCTGGAAAGGTAGGCTGTCGCGAAGCAGGTGGTCTCCCCCTTGCACGTCTGGCTCCTGAGATTCCGCTACTCCACCACGCTGACTGAAAACCGTGCTACCGCCTTGATGCCTCAAGGGAAACCTGCAACTCTCTTCTCCTGATGATGATGAAGCACCTTCTGCACCCGGCTCCCAGTTGCGATCGGCCTCATCATCATCCACAGGTGTGTGCACGTCACTGATGTCCTCCTCAGGTTCCCCAACAGTGTCTGTTTCAGGACCCTGAACCCTTGCAACACAGCCACCCATGTCACTCTCCGCATCCCTACTTGGTAGCCTAGTGGAACAAGCGGCGCATGTCTCCTCCTCTTCTTGGCTGTCCAGTAGCTGCTGACTGTCCTCTATTAGATCGTCCTCAGTAAATAGTGGAGCTGAACCCACAGCATAAGATACTTCTTTAGGAGAGGGAACAGCATAGGACAAAGGCAATGGGAGGACAGGGACTGCTCCCGGGGCAAAGCCAACTGAGGGTTGTGTCTGAGGAACCCACCGACTGTTGATTGGGGGTATCAGATGTCACTTGTGATGATGTGGATGAGCGTGTTAACCAATTGACGACGGCAGATGGGTTGCTGGTGGAGATATGACCGCTGGCTGATAACGGGAGCTCAGGCCTCTCGCTGCGACTCCTGCTGCCACTTGCCCCAAGTCTGCTGCCAACTCTGCCTGAAGTATTTAGGCCTCTGCCCCTCCTCTGTGCACATCCTGGCACTTCTCTGCCTGACATACTTAGTGCGTTCATGAGGGTATTACAATAAGCTACACTACTCTTTAAACAGTATTTGTCTAGAACAGCAGCAGGTGATTACTTACGGCTTTTCACAGTATGTAGGCCCAGATTAACAGGCACTAGATGGTACAATACTTGGATATACCTATGCGGTATGCACTGATGAGGGCAGTAATATGCCTAACTATTAGCAGAAAAAATTCTGTATTTTTGTAAAACACCAGCCGGTGGATACTATTGTTTGGACTTTGACGGTATGGAGCACCTTGACAGCTTAACAGGTACTAAATGGTACAATACTTGGATGTACCTATGCGGTATGCACTGATGAGGGCAATAATATGCGTAACTATATGCAGAAAAAACTCTGTACTTTTGTATAACACCAGCCGGTGAATACTATTGTTTGGACTTTGACGGTTTGGAGCACCTTGACAGATTAACAGGTAGTAAATGGTACAATACTTGGATGTACCTATGCGGTATGCACTAATGAGGGCAGTAATATGCCTAACCATAAGCAGAAAAAGCTCTATATTTTTGTAAAACACCAGCCGGTGAATACTATTGTTTGGACTTTGACGGTTTGGAGCACCTTGACAGCTTAACAGGTACTAGATGGTACAATACTTGGATGTACCTATGCGGTATGCACTGATGAGGGCAGTAATATGCCTAACTATTAGCAGAAAAAACTCTGTATTTTTGTAAAACACCAGCCGGTGGATACTATTGTTTGGACTTTGACAGTGTGAAGCACCTTGACAGCTTAACAGGTACTAAATGGTACAATACTTGGATGTACGTATGCGGTATGCACTGATGAGGGCAGTAATATGCCTAACTATTAGCAGAAAAAACTCTGTATTTTTGTAAAACACCAGCCGGTGGATACTATTGTTTGGACTTTGACGGTGTGAAGCACCTTGACAGCTTAACAGGTCCTAAATGGTACAATACTTGGATGTACCTATGCGGTATACACTGATGAGGGCAGTAATATGCATAACTATACGCAGAAAAAACTATTTACAAAAAAAAAAAGCAGCCTATGAATGCTATTGTTTCGACTTGCACAGTATGTAGCCCCTTGACAGATTAACAGGTACAAAATGGTACAAATGCACTACAGTCCACTGAACAATCACGTATTTCTGAACAGCAGCAGGACCCAACAGTGCAGCACCACAAAAAAATAATAATCCAGGGATTAAACCCTAAATTGCACTCTGTCACACCATTCTGAGCAGCAGAAGATTTGTAGAGCAAAAAAAATAAACTCAATTGGGCTGAAAAATCAGGAGATAAGATGCTTCAGAAAGTTCAGGCAGCTTGGAGATCTGTATGAGGCAGCTGACAGCTATCTGCCCCTCTCTGCGGCAATGCTCAATAACGTGAATAGGAGGTTTAGCTATCAATGATCCTTCTCAGAGTAACACCAAAGCACTGAAGTGACTAGCAGTTGCAGTGTAATGCTGTGGTATGAGCTATTCACACACAGGCAGTCCCGTCCTCTCTATCTGAGTGCATAGATGAAATGAAGAGAGGCAAGATGGCCGCCGATTATATAGGGGCTGTGACATCACAGGGGTCAGTCAACACTGATAGGCTGCATTTCACATGTGATTCAGGGTCAGCCCGCCTACCTTCATTCCCGCTGCTGTGTCCCGCCCTCCCATAATCCCCTGCCCCATGTACTCATATGTGGATCCGCCATCTTAGGTCTCCAATAGCCTGGAACGCTGTAAAATGGAGATTAATGAAGTGATTCGCGCGATCAAATCGCGGCGATATTCACATTCATTGCGAATCAAATTTTTCATGAAATTCGTAACGAATTCGAGTTCGTCAACTTCGATTCGCTTATCTCTAATGACAATGACTACTTGGTTGTTATACCCAAAATACAATATATATATAAGCTTCAGGCAAAGCTGAGGTCTCATTTTACCTTGGTTAAAATCCCTGCACCCTTCCATATTTGTGACTACATATAAGCTTCTCATTTTTAACGAGTGACCTGCCACTGAGTAAAAGAGAGTGCACAACACATGCACAACTTAAATTTAGGTCATCAGCTATCACAACAGCTGCAGTATCCCCTCCGGAGCAGGTGCTCTCTACAGTATGCACATTTATTTGTGCTAAGCATAGCAGGGAGATACTTCTTCAATGACATAGCTGCTTCATCAGAGGAAAGCAGAAACGGTTCCAAGAGACAAGTCACATCTAATACTTTCTGCCATTACCAGCTATAGCTTGCATGTGCAATGTAAATTATTTACAGGCTACTGTTTACATTTTAGCTCATGTTCTATTTACTGCCTGTTGTAACCATATCATATTGGAGACTCTGCTTTGACAGAGTGACAGTGCATGCGTATACTTCCTTGAGATCTGTACATATGCTTATGTCAGAAATAAAAAAAATATTTTTAAATCTGTAAGCCAGGGGGATTTTTTTTTACTATACATTTATTTAATTTGGTAAAGTTGCTTTTAATTTCAAATGTCAAATTTTTTTTACATATATTTGCACCACAAAAAGGTTTTTTAAACAAAATAAATAAATAAATAAATGAAATTTGTCCTAGATTAGAAAGCCAGACAAGTTATGTTTAGCTTGAATACAGCCTCCTTTTACCACCTGACTTGTGACATATTTCCTGGGGCCGCAGAGGTTGTGAGACAAAATTAATGTTGTCCAAATTCTGAAGACAAACAAAGCAAAGGCTAGGAAGCCCAACACTAAGCTAAAACATGTCTGTTGATGATTTAAAACTTTGCTACAGGGGCTAAAAATCTCCAAAACACTAAAAAAGCAAAATATCCCTCTTTTTTTAAATTTAGTTATTTTTTTAATTTCATTTTTCAACTTACAAAAGGGAAGGGTCCCTGTGACCTGAGGAAACGCCAATCGGAGTGAAACAGCATCTGTCGTCCAGGTGAACGCTCCTGCCTCGCACCTCTTGCTCGTGTCTGTGGGGAAGATGTCATGCCGATGTTCCACATGAACTTTGAATACAGCCGTGGCAGCAGGATATTACAGGTGTGTGCTCCGTTTTTCCGTATCTTTCTTTGTGAAATTTTCATATACAGACATCAGACCAGAACCC
Source organism: Hyla sarda (assembly GCF_029499605.1). Classification (NCBI taxonomy): domain Eukaryota; kingdom Metazoa; phylum Chordata; class Amphibia; order Anura; family Hylidae; genus Hyla; species Hyla sarda. The sequence continues at coordinate 390,640,884 of NC_079189.1, read as the reverse complement.
CCCCCCCCCTCCTTGTGTTCAGATCCCAGACCTCTTCTATCTATCAATCTTAGTTCAGAACCCCTGTAAGTGCGCTCACTGTTGCTGAGCCGCAGTTCCCACTATGGTGTGCAGGCCTTTAGGTCAATTGTGACATGACACATCTTTAGGCCTGGCCTGAACCTATTGACGGTCCCAGAATCTTCCTTAATGCTATTTAATGTACTAGTGTGGATTTATAGCTTATCTCTCTCACAGTCAGATGGCGTGTAATGTTGACTCTTAAGGTAGTGTGACTATAGTGAGAGTTTGTGATGCCGGGAGTGTTAACGTACCACACTACAATGGTTAGCAGTTGTTGGTGCCAAGAGCTGGGTAAAGAATACCTCAAATGCAAGGTTAGCAAAACCACTTGTAACTTTACTTCAGGAATTACAGCAAGATGGTACAGACAGTACAATTGAATTATAGGGCAATTGGCTAAATGATGCAGAAGGGAGCTACAGTTGCTTTAGTGACACACTGGGACTTGTGTAGGAAACACAGACTTCAGAGAAAGGGATGGCTGTTATCAACACAGTCTTTAACACAAAAGGTCCCTGGTTTGGTGCTTACCACCAGGGTGGACTTGTATGGACAGGAGTGGCCGGAGGAACTTCACCCATTCTTCCTTTGCTATGAAGCCTGACAGCTCTTTGATGCATTACCTGAAAGATGACTTGTACTTGACTGATGACCTGGTCGACGGGATCCGTGTGTGGGCGGACAGCCACCCTGGAAAGTAGACTAAAGGACAGACATGGAACCTGTCCCCATTAGAGATATGGGGCAGGTATGCTACAGGGATTCTTTACTTTTTCCTCTGACTAAACTCACTAACTCCTTGCCATCTAGACAGACCTGGGTGGAGCCGGGAGGGTAATGGTGTCTAGGGTGTTGTGGTAATAGTGTAGGGTCCTGTGGTATTAACCCTTGAATGTCATGACGCCAGGATACGTTTTCCTCAATAGTAATGTTCACAAAGCCAACCGTCCCACAAGCGGCAAGGAGAAATAACGGAATGTCCACAGCAGATTTCATGAAGTAAACTGAAGAAACTTTACTTGCGGAATTTATGCAAGGGTATTGAACATAACAGTCTTTTCAAGAGTGATCCGGGATACAGGTTCCTCACAGGTTTGCTGGGACTTGGAAGCAATGAGCTTTTGATGCTAGCCACTGTGCTACTATTTTAGAATTTTTGAGTTGAAAGTAGTCACACAGGATTTAGTAGTTTGAGCTTTGGTTAACTCACGTTTAGTGGCTGCGGAATGTTAGGCTTCAGGCCTAGCTTTAATTGATGCTTATGCTTAGATTTTGGTCTTGATTTTGTGTCCAGGAGATAAGAGAAAGAATTGATTGACTACAGCCCTTTATATAATAAGGGGCTGGACAAAGCTCATTGGTCAGCAAACCTGTAAGTTATGAACACAGTGAACTCTGGGTACATTACAAGACCTCCAAAGGTCCTTAAGCATATCATACATTGCAACTGCGTATCAAGTTCCCACTAAGGTCCTATACATATATATTTTCTACACATTAAATATATATTAAACAACAGATTTATATGAGGCGACTAGGGGTAAGTCCTACAGAAGAGCCCTATGACATGGAGGGACTCTAGCTGCAGGGACTTTAGACAAGGGACAGGACAAGATCCTGTACCGGGACACCACACAAAGATACAGTTAACTCTTAACAAAAATATGAGTTGTTACGCCGAGCGCTCCGGGTCCCTGCTCCTCCCCGGAGCGCTCACGGCGTCTCTCTCTCTGCAGCACCCCGGTCAGACCCGCTGACCGGGAGCACTGCACTGACATTGCCGGCGGGGATGCGATTCGCATAGCGGGACGCACCCGCTCGCGAATCGCATCCCAAGTCACTTACCCGTCCCGGTCCCCGGCTGTCATGTGCTGGCATGCGCGGCTCCGCTCTCTAGGGCGCGCACGCGCCAGCTCTCTGAGACTTAAAGGGCCAGTGCACCAATGATTGGTGCCTGGCCCAATTAGCCTAATTAGCTTCCACCTGCTCCCTGGCTATATTACCTCACTTCCCCTGCACTTCCTTGCCGGATCTTGTTTCCATTGTGCCAGTGAAAGTGTTTCCTTGTGTGTTCCTAGCCTGTGTTCCAGACCTGCTGCCGTTGCCCCTGACTACGATCCTTGCTGCCTGCCCTGACCTTCTGCTATGTCCGACCTTGCTCTTGTCTACTCCCTTGTACCGCGCTTATCTCAGCAGTCAGAGAGGTTGAGCCGTTGCCGGTGTATACGATCTGGTTGCTACCGCCGCTGCAAGACCATCCCGCTTTGCGGCGGGCTCTGGTGAATACCAGTAGCAACTTAGAACCGGTCCACCGACACGGTCCACGCCAATCCCTCTCTGGCACAGAGGATCCACCTCCAGCCAGCCGAATCGTGACATGAGTACATCAAACAAACAAAAATACATTAGAATAAATCACAAAATACATGACACTTGAACCTGGAGCTGTGGGCAAGAGCAAACACCATAACGTGATTGACAGTGCAGGTAGACAAGAGTGTTCCACACTGGGCTAGCACAAAAGTACATAACAGTATAGTGTAGCTACACAGGATCATTATATATGAATGGTAAATAATATAGCATCTACAAAACTTATCTTACAACCAGCATTCTTGTCCTACAGGGCCATGTAGTGGCACACTGCACATATGAACCCTACAATAGTCTATTTTACATTTCTGGTGTCTAAGGTGTAAGATTTTTGTATTACATTGAGTGTCTGCTATATTTAATATCATGCCTTCTTTCGTACTTAAAAAACAAAATGTTTCAAAAACCTATATAAACCTAAGTGACCTGATATTTCCCTTTCAGTGTAGGGTGCTACCAAAACTCCTAGGGAGCATGATCACTGTCATATAAGACTCACAATTTTTCTATGCCCTATATTAAATCACATGGACACTTATGCCATCTGCAGCTCAAAACATCTTTAGAATTTGCCCTTTTTTTTACTGTGGGAACAGCCAAAACCAGCCATTGTTGCTCTGACTCATTGTCATCCTGACTGTGACTCTTTACTTATAAGTCTTTCCTTCGCCATACCCTGATCTTTTCTCAGTGTAACAGAGAATGCTCTCTGCTACACCGACACCTCTACCATGCCCCAGCAACTGCACTGGTTTTCCATTCACTTTAGAGTACAATATACTACAAACTCTTCACTCTCACCCACAAAGCTCTCTATAGGGCTCCTTCCCTATATTTCCTCTCTCGTCTTTGTTTTCTAACAGCCACAATGCTCTTGCTGATTAAACTAAGTCTAGTGGACCTAGGTTTGCTAAAGTCAGGCATACCTTACACATACCGAAGCTTATCGGTTCAGCTCGCCTGCCATTCTTCACTGCGACATGGAGGAGGCCAGACCCACGTCTCATGCGATATATGGAAGAAGAAGACAAAGTCCAGCACAGTCTCAGAGCAATGTGTGTTTCTTTATTCAGCAATTACCCAACATAGAGAAAAGGTGACGCCTTTCACCGTAGCCGAAACGCATCACCTGTTCTCTATGTTGGCTAATTTCTGAATAAAGAAACACGCATTGCTCTGGACTTTGTTTTCTTCTTGCATATACCTTACACATAGGTCACACATTTGTCATGTCCCCAGTCTAGTCTACAATCAAGTGGTTCCAGTTCACGTTGCATACGTTCTACTACATTTTAGCCCCAAGAGGGAGAATTTAGTCTTTCATGAGTGAAGAAGTTGCACAATGATCTCTCTGTCTTACACTTATCTATCATGTGCCTACATTCGGATCGAAGCTGAATGTCAATGCTGTCAGAAGAACTGCACAGGATATGCCTTTATGAGTGTCAAAGATGGCAGCCAAAGTCCATGGTAAATCAACCTGTGAAGATTCTTATTCAGTTGTTTCAGTAATTTGAACTGTGAACAAGAGTGACAGTGAACATCTGCACATATAATATATTAGCGCTAGATATTTCACATTCAGTTCTAAAAGTACCTCAAGCTTCCTAAAATTCAGCTACATTTCTAAAACAGCCTTAATATAAGGGACAGTGATTACATTTCTATTCCTATCTTACTTACATAGTTACATAGTTACATAGTTAGTACGGTCGAAAAAAGACATATGTTTTTCAAGTTCAACCAGGGAATTAAGGGGTAGGGGTGTGGCGCGATATTGGGGAAGGGATGAGATTTTATATTTCTTCATAAGCATTAATCTTATTTTGTTCCAGGAATGTATCTAATCCTGTTTTAAAGCTGTTAATTGTTCCTGCTGTGACCAGTTCCTGAGGTAGACCGTTCCATAAATTCACAGTCCTCACGGTAAAGAAGGCGTGTCGCCCCTTGAGACTAAACTTTTTTTTCTCCAGACGGAGGGAGTGCCCCCTCGTCCTTTGGGGGGGTTTAACCTGGAACAGTTTTTCTCCATATTTTTTGTATGGGCCATTAATATACTTATATACGTTTATCATATCCCCCCTTAAACGTCTCTTCTCAAGACTAAACAATTGTAACTCCTTTAATCGCTCCTCATAGCTAAGATGTTCCATGCCCCATATTAGTTTAGTCGCGCGTCTCTGCACCCTTTCCAACTCCGCAGTGTCCCTTTTATGGACAGGTGACCAAAACTGAACAGCATATTCCAGGTGAGGCCGTACCAATGCTTTATAAAGGGGGAGTATTATGTCCCTGTCCCTTGAGTCCATGCCTCTTTTGATACATGACAATATCCTGCCGGCTTTGGAAGCAGCAGCCTGACATTGCATGCTATTCTGTAGTCTGTGATCTACAAGTACACCCAGATCCTTCTCTACCAGTGACTCTGCCAGTTTAATCCCCCCTAAGACATACGATGCATGCAGGTTATTAGTACCCAGATGCATAACTTTACATTTATCCACATTGAACCTCATTTGCCAAGTGGATGCCCAGACAAGCTGTTTTCCTATTTTTTGCCGGCTTAATTGCCTGGCCTTGACCGGCTATTGTTCATACTCACCTGTTTGTACTGTGATTCTTAATGAAACTTCTGAATAAACATTTACTGTTCAAAAAAAAAAAAAAAAAAAAACATTAAAAATAAGAATTTTTCAGGGACCAGTTCAGTTTTGAAGTGAATATGTGGGTCTTTATGATGGAAATGCCCTATAATGGACCCCATTATGAAAACTGCACCCCTCAAAGTATTCAAAATGACATTCAAAAAGTTGGAGGAAAATCTAAATCTCAATTTTTGACGCTAACATGTTCTTGTTGCCCCATTTTTTTTTTCATTTTATCAAGGGGTAAAAGGTAAAAAGGCCCCCCCAAAACTTGTAATTCATTTTCTCTCGAGTAAGGAAATACCTCATAAGTGGATGTAAAGTGCTCTGCGGGTGCACTAGAGGGCTCAGAAGGGAAGGAGCGACACTGGGCTTTTGGACAGCGAATTTTGCTGAAATGGTTTTTGGGGGGGCACGCTATTTTGGAAACTACACCCCCACAAGGAACGTAACAAGGGGCAAAATTAGTCTTTATACCCTACAGGTAATTGACAATCTTTCGTTAAAGTGGGATGTGAAAATGAAAAATGTTAATTTTAACACTAAAATGCTGGTGTTACCCCAAACTTTCAGGGGCGGACTGACAACACTCAGGGCCCCCAGTCCAAATTAAGCAAGGGCCCCCAGTTAGCCCCTGGCCACACCTCTGCCCCGTCCCTTTTCTACCCAAATCAGTCCTCATGTACCACTTCTACATACAAAATAAAATGAAATATATATATATATATATATATATATATATATATTTATATATATTTATATATTTAACGTAGGTAAGAATTTTCCATTACTAATAATACCTGTATATAAGGAGTAAATATATATACCACCACACAATAACTGGATAATACCAACATACTGTACTGAATTAAACAATTATGCACACACCAGTTTTCCCCATTCAGTTCCCATATAGTGGTTGATGGCAAGCTGTACACATGATCTGTATACCATATAAGTTATATACAGGGCCATATAGAGATAGACACCAGCTGTACACAGGATCTGTATACCATATACGTTATTATATACAGGGCCATATAGAGATAGACACCAGCTGTACACAGGTTTTGTATACCATATAAATGATTGCAGTTACATTTGAGGACTCACAATCAACATTTTTTCTGATCAGTGTTGTCCTTTTTCGTTTTCTTCTGTTTACATCAGACCGCCATGTCAACTTCTTCAAGACAAAACATATGTAAGAAAAACATGTTACACATTTTACAGTGCTTTCCCCTCCTCTACACAATCTCCCCATCTATAGACCCTGAACTGTTATAATGTCCAGTAAAAGGGCACGTAGGTAGGTAGCCAGGTAGGTAGCTAACTAGGTAGTCAGGTATGTAGGTAGGTAGCCAGCAGCCAGGTATGTAGGTAGGTGTGTAATTAGGTAGCCAGGTATATAAGTAACCAGGTAACTAGCTAGGTAGTTTGTCATTACATCACTCATTTTACCATAAAATCTATGGCAAAAGCAAATAACAATATTTGTGGGTCAAATTTTCTTTTAAAAAACAGAGCAGTTTGCAAATTGTGGTGGGGTTTGTTACTGTACAAAAATGACAAATGACACAGATTTATCAAACTGTGTGAGAGAAAAAGTGGCTGTGATTGGTTGCTGTGGAAAAATCACTCTATTTTTTTCTCTCACACAGGTTGATAAATCTGGGCCATTATCTTTATAATAATACTAGCTGAGTTCCCGACGTTGCCCGGTTTTTCCTTCCTATTCCTTTTTGGGGAGGAACATAAACAAAGGAGGAAGCTTTTAACTTCATATCCCGTCCTCATAAATTGTTGCCATATCCCAACCCCATATCCCATCCTCATATCCTGACCTCCTATCCCGTCCTCCTATCCCGACTTCCTTTCCCGACCTCCTATCCTGTCCACATATCCCATCCTCCTATCTCGACCACCTATCTCGACCTCCTATCTCGTCCTCCTATCCCGACCTCCTATCCCGACCTCCTATCCCGTCCTCCTATCCCGACCTCCTATCCTGTCCTCATATCCCATCCTCATATCCCGTCCTCCTATGTCGACCTTCTATCTTGACCTCCTATCTCGACCTCCTTTCGGGACCTCCTTTCCCACCCTCCTATCACGTCCTCCTATCCCGACCTCCTATCCCGTCCTCATATCCCATCCTCCTGTCTCGACCTCATATCCCATCCTCCTATCTTGATCTCCTATCTCAACCTCATATCCCGTCCTCCTATCCCGACCTTCTATCTTGACCTCCTATCTCGACCTCCTATCGGGACCTCCTTTCCCACCCTCCTATCACGTCCTCCCATCCCGACCTCCTATCCCGTCCTCCTATCCCGACCTCCTATCCCGTCCTCATATCCCATCCTCATATCCCGTCCTCCTATTTCGACCTCATATCCCGTCCTCCTATCCCGACCTTCTATCTTGACCTCCTATCTCGACCTCCTATCGGGGCCTCCTTTCCCACCCTTCTATCACGTCCTCCTATCCCGACCTCCTATCCCGTCCTCATATCCCATCCTCCTATCTCGACCTCATATCCCATCCTCCTATCTTGATCTCCTATCTTGACCTCCTATCCCGTAATATGTGTACCAGGTATTGAAATATCTCCAGTCATACGGAAGTTATGTGGGAACATACATTTCCCATTGATTTGCATGGGACTTCAAATAAAAACCCCAACCCTCACAAATGGGGGTAGTTAAGGATTAAATTAACTATCCTACATTTTAAGTGCAGGCAGAATATGGACTGATCAGCTAGCACCGGACCATCCTCCCAAAACCAACGCACGGCAGATGTATGGCGGCACAGAATGCAGGAACAAAGAAAGAAGATGCCAGCGAGGTGTAGCGGATCCTAGGTTTATTAAATGGATAAAACAGGAACGGTAAACAAAGGGTTACGCATTCAGGTGTGTAGCAGAATGCCCTTAGTCATACAAAGTAAGATAAAAAATGCCCAACTTATATAGGGGAAGTGATGTAGGAAAGGGAGGAACTCCCCATCCCACAAAACTTTAACCCTAACATAGATACAAGTGGGAAGGAAATTTACCAACTGTAAATTAAAAACCTTTTTCATCATGATCAAAGCACAAAGATGTAACAAACCCCACATATGACATGATGTAACATTGAGTACAAATACAGCTATAGATATCCTAAATAAAAGGAACATCAAAAATATATAGCATAAAAGTATCCATAGCAATAAATATACATATAAAAGATAAAAAATATAGAATAGAAATACGGGGGATGAACGAGAACAAGATAGCCTAAAGAGAGATGGTTAATATACAAAAAAATATTTTTTAGAAAGAAACCATATAACTCAAGGAAAGGACCAGAGACATATTAATAATGTAAAAGAATATCTTGTCTCTTGTTCAAACCTTTAGGCCAACGGGAATCTAAGGTCATGATCCAGAAAACCTCCCGGGACAGGAGTTTCTTTCTGTGATCACCTCCTCATAAAGGGGCAGTGACACACTCGATGCTCTGAACATGCAGGGTAGACGTTTCACCTGCATGTTTTTGGGCACAGTGAGAGGAAACAGCAGAAATGTGACGTGAGTTAAAATATACAACATTGGATAAATGTTTCCTAATTCTCACTTCAAGGGGTGTCGATGTGCACCCCACGTACTGGGTTTTACATTCTCTGCATGAAATGAGATAAACGACAAAAGTCGTATTGCAGTTAATATACTGCTTAATCTTGTAGTCAGACCCAGTTGTGTAAGAAGTGAACGTGTCACCGACTTTCATCCTGGTGCGACAGGTGCAGACAGAATGTCCGCATCTGTATGACCCTGGATGACGAAGCCAGGTGGTGGTGGCTTTAGGGGTACTCAAAAAAAGACTAGGGGACAGTAGTTGTCCCAGGGTGGGGGCATGACGACATATGCATTTATAGCCCCCTGTCATAGACGTGGCGAATGCAGGATCAGAAAGAACAATAGGCATAAATTTATGTATGATGCCGCAGACATCACGAAAGTCATTACTATATTGAGTACAGAACATCACCGGTTTATAGTGAGGATTAGAGAAAGACTGATTTCTACGTGCTGAATTGGATTCTCTAGGTTGAATCATTTGAGATCTGTTTTTATGGGATACTATGTTAGTGGCCCGTTTTAGAGTCCAATCAGGATAACCTCTGTTTTTCAGCCTGATCGTCATGTCACTCATTTCCATGACAAAGTCCTCCATACGGGTACAATTCCTATGGGCACGTATAGCCTCCCCTATGGGTAAATTCTTGATGACATGGAACGGGTGACATGATGACGCGTGTAATGTGGAATTAACAGAGGTATCCTTACGAAATGTCTTAGAAATAATTTTAGACTGTACAGGGTCACCTATTAAGGTGAGATCCAAAAATGACACCTCTCTATTAAATAGAGTGACAGTAAAGGACAAGTTATCTGCATTAGAATTTAAATAGGAAAGAAATGATGGTAAATGTTGTTCATCTGATTTCCAAATAAAAATGAAGTCATCAATATAGCGACCATAGTGGGAGATGGATTTCTTAAAAAGATTATTATCCGTAAAAAGGTATTTCATTTCCCACCAACTCATGTACACATTCGCCAATGAGGGTTATAATTTAGCCCCCATGGCCGCCCCTTCTGTTCTGCAGGTAAAAAGTATGATCAAACATAAAAAAATTATGAGAAAGTAAGTAGTCAATGACCTGAATGATGTACTCCTGCAGACCACGGGGGTATGACGAGTATGTGCACAAGAACCACTAAAAGGCAATTAGAGCCCTATCATTATCTCATTTCATGCAGAGAATGTAAAACCCAGTACGTGGGGTGCACGTCGACACCCCTTAAAGTGAGAATTAGGAAGCATTTATCCAATGTTGTGCATTTTAACTCACGCCACATTTTTGCTGTTTCCTCTCACTGTGCCCAAAAACATGCGGGTGAAACGTCTACCCTGCATGTTCAGGGCATCGAGCGTGTCACTGCCCCTTTACGAGGAGGTGATCACAGAAAGAAACTCCTGTCCCGGGAGGTTTTCTGGATCATGACCTTAGATTCCCGTTGGCCTAAAGGTTTGAAAAAGAGACAAGATATTCTTTTACATTATTAATATGGCTCAGGTCCTTTCCTTGAGTTATATGGTTTCTTTCTAAAAAATATTTTTATGTATATGTATATTAACCATCTCTCTTTAGGCTATCTTGTTCTTGTTCATCCCCCGTATTTCTATTCTATATTTTTTATCTTTTATATGTATATTTCTTGGTATGGATACTTTATGCTATATATTTTTGATGTTCCTTTTATTTAGGATATCTATAGCTGTATTTGTACTCAATGTTACATCATGTCATATGTGGGGATTGTTACCTCTTTGTGCTTTTATCATGATAAAAAATGTTTTTAATTTACAGTTGGTAAATTTCCTTCCCACTTGTATCTATGTTAGGGTTAAAGTTTTGTGGGATGGGGAGTTCCTCCCTTTGCTACATCCCTTTCCCTATATAAGTTCAGCATTTTTTATCTTACTTTGTATGACTAAGGGCGTTCTGCTACACGCCTGAAATGCGTAACCCTTTGTTTACCGTTCCTGTTTTTATCCATTTAATAAACCTGGGATCCGTTACACCTCGCCGGCATCTTCTTTCTTTGTTCCTATATTTTAAGTGGACATATAAGTAACATGTGACCAAGTATTATGGAAATATCTCCAGTTGTTTGGAAGTTATGCAGTAACATATATTTCCCATAGACTTGTATGGGACTTTAAACAAAAAACCCACCCCTGGCAAATGGGGGTGAGTAAGGGTTAAATCTCCTATCCTATGTTTGTTGATGACATATAAGTAACATGTGTGCCAAGTTTCATGTTAATATGTTTAGCCATTTGGACGTGATGCTGGAACATACACACACACGTACACACACACACACACATTGGCCCTTATTAACTAAGAGTGTTGTATAGGTTTCTTTGTGGGTTTTAATTCCATACAATTTATTTTCCGGTATTTTCTAAGGTTTCCCTAGATTTTTCACTTTCCCTACACTTCTGGCGCAAATTCCGGAGCACAATCTGGCACAGAAAGAATTTCTGGCGCAATGCGACAGAATCTGGCGCACAACCCGACAAAACATGCCGGGTTTGCAATAGTAAATGAGGGCCATTGAGTTTTATATCTATATCTCATTTATATCTATATTTCATCTATATATAGATGAAATTATTACAACGATGCCCACTGTATATAGGTTTTGTATTATTTTACTACTTTTAAAAAATTATAGCTTTTTGTAGGAAAATGTGTAAGTTTCAAATCATCCTCTTACCCCTATAACTCTTATTTTTTCCATATATGGGCATGTATGAGGGCTCATAATCTGTAGTTTTTATCTGTACCATTCTTGTCCAGATTGGACTTTTTGATCTTTTTTTAATACATTTTTATATAGGAAGGTATATGAAGTGACCAAAAGTCAGTCATTCTGGACAAATTATTGATACCATTCCAAAGCAAAATTGGTTGGACAAAATACAAGCCTTCATATAGTTCTGTAGGTAGAAAATTGAAAGTGTTAAGATTTTTAGAAGATGAAGGGGAAGAAAAAAACAAAGTGCAAAAATGAAAAAGCCCTGAGTCCTATATTAAAGTTTTTTCACCATTTTTAGTCCCTTTAGTGAACTGTCACATGAAACCTTTGGTTTGCAAACACTGAACAATGCTGTACTATAGCACTGCATTGATTTGTGTTATTGGCGTATCCCGTGTTTCCCCGAAAATACACCCTACCCCGAAAATAAGCCCTAGCTGGATTATCGGGGTGGGCTGCAATATGAGCCCTACCCCTAAAATAAGACCTAGGCAATGTCCGGGCTGCAAATATTAAAAAAACAAACTTTAACTTACCTTCGTCCTCCGTTCCCCCGTTGCTAAGGAATCGGCGTCACTGTTCTCCACTGCTCTTGCTGCTTCCTGGTGTTGGGACGTCTCAGAGCCTCCAGCCTATCACCCGCCGCAGCAATGTCCCGCCTTTGCCGATGATAGGCTGAGCCGGCTGGCTTCTCACAGGACACATCGGCACAGGCGGGAAATCGCTGCGGCTGGTGATAGGCTGAAGGCTCTGTGACGTTACCATCCCCAGGAAGCAGCAAGAACAGCAGAGGGACCATGAGGCCGGTTCCTTAGCAGCGGGGGAATGGAGGACGAAGGTAAGTTAAAGTTTGTTTTTTAATATTTGCAGCCCGGGCACAGGAATACAGAGTACAGCGCAGCGGATGATAATTATTTGGCAGGTGGGGGAGACATACGCTCGCGGGTGACATACGGTTTGATTAGTCCCCCGATGTGGGGGGCCGTGCTGGGCTGATAAACCGGCGAAGGGGGGGGGGGACACGTTGGGGGCAATGTATGTTGTTCAATGTACATGCCGTAAATAAATAAGCCCTACCCTAAAAATAAGCCCTGGTGTGTTTTTTTGTGACTAAAACTAATATAAGACCCGGTCTTATTTTCAGAGAAACACTGGGGGAGATTTATCAAAGGATTTAGACTGGTTTTTCTTGTCTAAATTTGTCGCACAGAAAGTCGCAGTCTAAATATGTGCGACTTTTCTGCGACTTTTGCTCTAGAGGATTTTTAGAACATGATGCATGCAAGTCTATTTTAGACTGAAATGCATTGAAAAATCCATTGGTGCTGAATTTATCAAAAGCGACTTTTCAGCGACAAGTCGCATAGGCTGAAAGTACGCCGAAATGTCAGACCATGTTGGAGCAGGTTTAAATATAGACTAAAGCATAGATCATGCAGTCTGTGCACAGAATTTATCAAGAGCTGTGCGCCATTTGATAAATTAGGTGCACAATAGACCAGACTAACCCTCTGTAGTTTGGTCTATATTGATGCGGGACATAGACAACTTTGATAAATATCCCCCACTGTATTTATACAGGCAGCCTATATTCTTGGAGCAACGATCTGACAGCACTGATCCAGGTAGGGCCTCTTCAGCCTTCCTCTCAGCTGATTGGGACTTTGCGATTTTGTCGCTGTTGTCCAGATCAGCTTCCCTAACTGACTAGCACATGCGTTTTAACACTTTTAGACATTGCTATAAAGGGTTAATGTCGGACATCAGCCGAGGGTTCCAGCTAATGATTTATACAACACGGGGAGCAGGCACTGTGCGTACATAAACGCCTTGCGTCCTTAGGGATCATTCACACAGACAGATCCACAGCGTATTTTACAGGGCAGATTCGCCGACAATGGACCCTACAGTGCTGCCTCCATCTGTGCCTGCTCATAGCGGCAGTCCGCCGATACAAGCAGACATGCTGCGATGTGCGAGTTACAGCACACATTGCGGCTACTCTCGGCCTAGCTCAGGGAGCAAGGGGAGTGGCCACGATGTGTTCGAGTCACCACAGGCATGCACAGTATACTTGCACACATCATGGCCGCTCCCCCTGCTCGCTTAGCTAGGCCCGAGAGTAGCCAAGAGTAGCCGCGATGTATGCGAGTATACTACGAATGCGTGCGGCAACTCGCACATCGCAGAGTGTCTGCTCGTATCAGCAGACTGCCGCTATGAGCAGGCACAGATTGAGGCACAGATTGAGGCAGCACTATAGGGTCCATTGTCGGCGGATCCGCACAGTAAAACACGCTGTGGATCCATCCGTGTGAATGAGCCCTTAGGGTGCATTCACACATGCAAGATCTGGTGTATATTTTCTGCAACTGATTTTGCTACCCATTGAAGCTAATGGGTTGCAAAATCAGCTGCACAAAATCTGCAGCAAAAATATGCACCAGATCCTAAACATGTGAATTACCCTTAAAGGGTTAATGATAAATGAACAAGCAGTCTGTTCACATGTTGTCGCCCGAGTGGGATCATTTTCCCTCCTCCAGTGTCCACAGGTCACTAACAGGTCACATTACCATAACAATATATATTTGTTTTAAATCTTGGCAAAAGTGGCACAGTTTTAACGCAAGTTCGAAAAATCGCTGTAAAACCGGGCCATTTTGCTGCAATTTTTTCCAAAAAGAAATTCTGGTAATGTAACCTGTTTGTGCCCTGTGGACACTGGAGGAGGGAAAGTGACCCCACTGGGCTGCTACTTTATGCCCCCCCCCCAACAGCCCCAGGTTATACTGCTGAGCAGAGGGGAGAAAGGCAGGACACAGGGATATCACTCACCCTCACATGACGCGGCCGCTCTGTGTTCTTGGGAGGCCTGTCAGCTCCTGCCCCATTCTCCTCCTGAGCTGGGGGGCGGAGCCAACAATCAGGTTCCCTTCATCCCTGCTATTTATATAGAGAAAGGCATCACCTGAAAGTAGTGCTTGTCTGACAGGGGATCCGGGACAAGTGTTCTGAATCCTCAGCAGATGCAGCAGGCCCTTTACCCTTCTGGGCTACATCTGAATGGACCGGCTGGTCAGCCCGGCCCTGCAAACTTTTCATTTTCACAAGGAGTAATAGGAGAAAAAGACCCCCAAAATATGTAACCCAATTTCTCTTGGGTAAGGAAATACCTCATATGTGGATGTAAAGTGCTCTGTGGGTGCAATAGAGGGCTCAGAAGGGAAGGAGCGACAATGGGCTTTTGGAGAGCGAATTTTGCGAATTTCCCCTCAAGGAACATAACAAGGGGTAAAATGAGCCTTAACACCCCACAAGTGATTGACGAACTTTCGCTAAATTGGGACGTAAAAAAAAAATAAAAAAAAAGAATTTTTCCACTAAAATGCTGGTGTTACCCCAAATTTTTCATTTTCACAAGGGGTAAAAGGAAAAAAAGCCTCCATTTGTAACCCCATTTCATCTGAGTGTGGAAATACCCCATATGTGGATGGAAAGTGCTCTGTGGGTGAACTACAATGCTAAGAAGAGAATGAGTGCCATTGGGCTTTTGGAGAGGGAATTTGGTTTGAATAGAAGTCAGGGGCCATGTGCGTTTACAAAGCCCCCGTGGTGCAAGCACAGTGGACCCCCCACATCTGATCCCAGAAAACTACACCCCTCACAGAATTGAATAAGGGCTGCAGTCAGCATTTACACCCCATTGGCGTTTGACAGATCTTTGGAACAGTGGGCTGTGCAAATGAAAAATTAAATTTTTCATTTTTACGGACGACTTCAAAAAATCTGTCGGACACCAGTGGGGTTGTTACATTTCATGATGGGTGTAGTTTCCAAAATGGGGTAACATGTGGAGGGGGGTCCATTGTTCTGGCACTATGGGGGCTTTGTAAACGCACATGGCCTTCAATTCCAGTCTAATTCTCTCTCCAAGAGCCCAATGGCGTTCCTTCTCTTCTGAGCATTGTAGTTCCCCCGAAAAGCACTTTACATCCACATATGGAGTATTTCCTTACTCAGAAGAAATTGGGTTACAAATTTTGGCAGGCTTTTTTCCTATTACCCCTTGTGAAAATGAAAAATGTAGGGTAACACCAGCATTTCAGGAAAAAAAACTAATTTTAAATTTTCACGTCCAACTTTAATGAAAATTCGTCAAAGACCTGTGGGGTGTTAAGGCTCACTATACCCCTTGTTACTTTCTTTGAGGGGTGTAGTTTACAAAATGGGGTCACATGTGGGTGTTTTTTATTTATTTTTTTGCATTCATGTCAGAACTGCTGTAACTATCAGCCACCTCTGTGCAAATCACAAATTTAGGCCTTAAAGGGTACCTCTCATCAAATAAACTTTTGATATATTTTAGATAAATGAATGTTAAATAACTTTCCAATAGCATGTTAATGAAAAATATGCTTCTTTCTATTGTATTTTTCCCGATCAGTCCTGTCAGCAAGCATTTCTGACTCATGCTGGAGTCCTAAACACTCAGAGCTGCCAGCCTGCTTTGTTCACAGCCAAACAGGCTGTGAACAAAGCAGACTGGCAGCTCTGAGTGTTCTCCTTTGTGAACAAAGCAGACTGGCAGCTCGTAGTGTTTAGGACTCCAGCATGAGTCCCCTAGTGGTCATTTCTTCAAAGTGGAAAATTAAATAGAAAGAAGCATATTTTTTAATAACATGCAATTGTGAAGTTATTCTGCATACATTAATCTATAATATATCAAAAGTTTTTTTGATGAGAGATACCCTTTAAATATACATGGCGCTCTTTCACTCCTGAGCCTTGTTGTGCGTCCGCAGAGCATTTCACGTCCACATATGGGGTATTTCCGTATTCAGAAGAAATTGTGTTACAAATTTTGAGGGTCTTTTTCTCCTTTTACCTCTTGTGAAAATGAAAAGTATGGGGCAACACCAGCATGTTAGTGTAAAATGTTTTATTTTTTTACACTAACAGGCTGGTGTAGCCCCTAACTTTTCCTTTTCATAAGGGGTAAAAGGAGTAAAAATCCCCCCAAAATTTCAATCACAATTTCTCCTGAGTACGGAAATACCCCATATGTGGCACCAAACTGTTGCCTTGAAATACGACAGGGCTCTGAAGTTAAAGAACGCCATGCGCATTTGAGGCCTAAATTAGAAATTTGCAATAGGGGCATATAGTGGTCTCTAAACTGTGCCACTACAGATGTTGGAAAACCACAACTCCCAGCATGCCCAGACAGTCAGTTCATACTGAAAGTTGTAGTTTTGCAACATCTGGAGGACCACAGTTTGGAGACCACTACAATGACATATAGTGGTCTCCAAACTGTGCCACTTCAGATGTTGCAAAACTACAACTCCCAGCATGCCTAGACAGCCTTTGGCTGTCTGGGCATGCTGGGAGTTGTAGTTTTGCAACTTTTAGATGGCCACAGTGAAGATAACTTATCAGCGATCTTCACTGCAGCTTCCTCCACCGTCGCACCTACCAGCCTTCCTCCTCCGTCTTCCTGCTCGATGTCTCTGCCGCCGCTCAGATGCCGCCACTGCTGTGGTAAGCCGGCCATGTTCCTCCCGACTCTGCCCGGACTTCAATCGGTGGGCAGAGCGGGGGAAAAGAACTTTAACCCCCCCCCCCCCTGCCCCCAACTACCATTGGTCAGTCATTCCTGATCAACCAATGGCAGGGGATAGGAGAAGGTGGCACCCCTACCACCTCACTCCTATCCTTTAGAATGGCAGGCCGATCACTCTTACTTATAGGGCGATCGGGTCACTAGTGACCTGATTGCCCTGGAATCGCCGAAAATCGCCGGTCTGAATCGCCGGCAAATTGCGTCGATCGCTGACATGGGGGGGGTGACCAGTCATCCCGGTCCGATAACCGCAAGGCGAGTGATGGTGATAGGAAATATGCCGGGCGTTAAGAGTAGGGTCACAGGAAGAGGCATCTGCAGCATATTTCACTCTTTGAATGCGCCGATGGCAGTCATAAGAGGGACTATAGAGTGAGCTCCCAGCTGCGGCTGTGTAGCTCTGTGTTTCCACTTGTAGTGGTGGATTTCCCGCTGTAGAAATCTGCAGCTACAAGCAGACACACAGAGCTACCCGCACAGAGCAAGCGGACACTTATGACTGTCGTCGGCGCATCCGCAGCGTGAAATATGCTATGGATGCACCCCGTGTGAACCTACCCTCATAAGTACTACCACATTTATAAAAGACGACTGTACCAATGTACAGAACTAGCACATTTACATCTTGTGTCACCCTTTTTTCCTCATAGATTGTAAGCTCATGTGAGCAGGCCCATCACTCATCATAGTTTATCACTAATGTCTGATCTTTGTCTGTGTAGGTATAGATATTTCCGGTAATGTAAATTGCTGTGGAGTATGTCAGTGCTATATCAATAAAGATTATTATCATCAAGATTATCACTAGAGCCTTGTTTTGCATAGTTGGTAGGAAAATCTGTTGGTATTAATGCTTCAGGTGTTATTTCTGAGAGTTGGATGTAGTTTTCAGCCTTAAATGTCATGTTCAGATTCAGGAGCATGAAGTAGGCAGGTTTCCTATGGATTGGCAAAGACTTCTGGAAAGCTGTTTCTAGGAAACCTAATCAAGTACATGGAGAGTATGGAGACAATGGTTCTCAGTATAATAAATTATAAAATAATAGTTTTCCAGGGAAATCAATTAGAAACCTTATCCAAGAAAAAGTTGTAAAGAACGTCATGCTCCCTCCCATAGACTTTATTAAGGGGGCGGGCCATGATATCACGATGGGGCGGAGACGTGATGTCACAATGCTCCGGTCTTTGTATCGCCCATCATTATGCACAGAGCGAGTTTGCACTGTGCAGTGATGACAGTGGGGTGCCGCAGCTGAGATCACGGGGGTCCCCAGTGGCGGGACCCCGTGATCAGACATCCTATCTCTTAGGATAAGGGATAAGATGTCTAGGGGCAGAGTACCTTTAAGGGTTTTTCATGGCTTTTTTTTTTTTATTAAATTGCTGTAGGGCTGGAATGTTGCTGCTGGTTGGAAATATGAGTGAATAAATCACAACATCTTTTTTTCACAAATGTAGGAGTGTTGCAACTCTCATTTGCACAATTTATGTTTATATGTTCATGTGAACTTTTTGATCTAGGTCTGGTTGTTTGCACTCAAAAATTTGTTGGTCTGCTTTATATTGCAAAAAAAAGAAAATACAGTAAGTGAAAGCAATAAAATAAATAAATATGTTGCCTAATTTAAATATAACTGTCACGATTCGGCTGGCAGGAGGTGGATCCTCTGTGCCAGAGAGGGATTGGCGTGGACCGTGCTAGTGGACCGGTTCTAAGTTACTACTGGTATTCACCAGAGCCCGCCGCAAAGCGGGATGGTCTTGCAGCGGCGGTAGTAACCAGGTCGTATCCACTAGCAACGGCTCAACCTCTCTGACTGCTGAAGATAGGCGCGGTACAAGGGAGTAGACAAGAGCAAGGTCGGACGTAGCAGAAGGTCGGGGCAGGCAGCAAGGATCGTAGTCAGGGGCAACGGCAGGAGGTCTGGAACACAGGCTAGGAACACACTAGGAAACGCTTTCACTGGCACAATGGCAACAAGATCCGGCGAGGGAGTGCAGGGGAAGTGAGGTATACATAGGGAGTGCACAGGTGAACACACTAATTAGACCAACTGCGCCAATCAGTGGCGCAGTGGCCCTTTAAATCGCAGAGACCCGGCGCGCGCGCGCCCTAGGGAGCGGGGCCGCGCGCGCCGGGACAGGACCAACGGAGAGCGAGTCAGGTACGGGAGCCGGGGTGCGCATCGCGAGCGGGCGCCACCCGCATCGCGAATCGCATCCCGGCTGGGGGCGGTATCGCAGCGCACCCGGTCAGTAGATCTGACCGGGGCGCTGCAGTAGCGAGGATGTTGCGAGCGCTCTGGGGAGGAGCGGGGACCCGGAGCGCTCGGCGTAACAGTACCCCCCCCTTGGGTCTCCCCCTCTTCTTGGAGCCTGAGAACCTGAGGACCAGACTTTTGTCTAGGATGTTGTCCTCAGGTTCCCAGGATCTCTCTTCAGGACCACAGCCCTCCCAATCAACCAAAAAAAATGTTTTCCCTCTGACCGTCTTGGAGGCCAGTATCTCCTTCACGGAGAAGATGTCAGAAGAACCGGAAACAGGAGTGGGAGAAACAAGTTTGGGAGAGAAACGGTTGATGATGATGAGTGGTTTAAGGAGAGAGACATGAAAGGCATTGGGAATACGAAGAGAAGGAAGAAGAAGAAGTTTGTAAGAGACAGGATTAATTTGGCACAAGATTTTGAAAGGACCCAGATAGCGTGGTCCCAGTTTGTAACTGGGGACACGGAAGCGGACATATTTAGCGGAGAGCCATACCTTGTCTCCGGGAGCAAAAATGGGGGGAGCTCTTCTTTTCTTATCGGCAAACTTTTTCATGCGAGATGAAGCCTGTAAAAGAGAATTTTGGGTCTCTTTCCATATGGTGGAAAGATCACGAGTCACTTCATCCACAGCAGGCAAACCAGAGGGCAAGGGAGTAGGGAGGGGGGGAAGAGGGTGACGGCCGTACACCACGAAAAATGGGGATTTAGCAGAAGATTCAGAGACTCTGAAGTTGTACGAGAATTCGGCCCATGGTAGAAGATCTGCCCAGTCATCCTGGCGGGAGGAAACAAAATGCCGTAAATAGTCACCCAGGACCTGGTTAATTCTTTCTACTTGCCCATTGGATTGAGGATGATAAGCAGAAGAGAAGTTTAATTTAATCTTGAGTTGTTTACAGAGAGCCCTCCAGAATTTTGACACGAATTGGACGCCTCTATCCGAGACGATCTGCGTGGGCAAACCGTGAAGACGAAAAATGTGTACAAAAAATTGTTTTGCCAACTGAGGCGCTGAAGGAAGACCAGGAAGAGGAATAAAATGTGCCATCTTGGAAAATCGATCAACGACCACCCAAACAACAGTGTTGCCACGGGATGGGGGTAAGTCTGTAATAAAGTCCATACCAATCAGAGACCAAGGCTGTTCGGGGACAGGCAGAGGATGAAGGAGACCAGCAGGCTTCTGGCGAGGAGTCTTATCCCAGGCACAGACAGTACAGGCCCGCACAAAATCAACAACATCCGTCTCCAGAGTCGGCCACCAATAGAAACGAGAGATGAGTTGCAAGGACTTTTTGATGCCCGCATGGCCTGCGAGGTGGAAGGAGTGACCCCATTTGAGAATCCCGAGACGTTGGCGTGGAGAAACGAAGGTCTTCCCTGGAGGAGTTTGCCTGATGGAGACTGGAGAAGTGGAGATCAGACAGTCAGGAGGAATGATGTGTTGCGGAGAGACCTCTACTTCCGAGGCATCCGAGGAACGAGAGAGAGCATCGGCCCTAATGTTCTTGTCGGCAGGGCGAAAATGAATTTCAAAGTTAAAACGGGCAAAGAACAACGACCACCTGGCCTGGCGAGGATTCAGCCGTTGGGCAGACTGGAGATAGGAGAGATTCTTGTGATCGGTGTAAATGATAACTGGAAATTTTGATCCCTCCAGCAGATGCCTCCATTCCTCAAGTGCCAATTTAATGGCCAGTAGTTCTCGATCCCCGATGGAGTAGTTCCTCTCCGCCGGAGAGAAGGTCCTAGAAAAAAAACCACAAGTAACAGCATGCCCGGAAGAATTTTTTTGTAGAAGGACCGCTCCAGCTCCCACTGAAGAGGCATCAACCTCCAATAGGAAGGGTTTAGATGGGTCAGGTCTGGAGAGCACGGGAGCAGAAGAAAAGGCAGACTTGAGCCGTTTAAATGCGTCTTCCGCTTGGGGAGACCAGGACTTAGGATTGGCATTCTTCTTGGTTAAAGCCACGATAGGAGCCACAATAGTGGAAAAATGTGGAATAAATTGTCTGTAATAATTGGCGAACCCCAAAAAACGTTGGATAGCACGGAGTCCGGAGGGGCGTGCACAATCTAAGACGGCAGAGAGTTTATCTGGGTCCATTTGTAGTCCCTGGCCAGAGACCAAGTATCCTAGGAAAGGAAGAGATTGACATTCAAACAGACATTTCTCCATTTTGGCATAAAGTTGATTGTCTCGAAGTCTCTGAAGAACCATGCGGACATGCTGGCGATGTTCTTCTAAGTTGGCAGAAAAATCAGAATATCGTCCAGATACACAACAACACAGGAATATAAGAGATCACGAAAAATGTCATTAACAAAGTCTTGGAAGACGGCAGGGGCGTTGCACAGGCCAAAGGGCATGACTAGATACTCAAAGTGTCCATCTCTGGTGTTAAATGCAGTTTTCCATTCGTCCCCCTCCCTGATGCGGATGAGATTATAAGCACCTCTTAAGTCCAGTTTGGTAAAGATGTGGGCACCTTGAAGGCGATCAAAGAGTTCTGAGATAAGAGGTAGGGGGTAGCGGTTCTTTACCGTGATTTTATTAAGTCCGCGGTAATCAATGCAAGGACGTAGGGAGCCATCTTTTTTGGACACAAAGAAAAATCCAGCTCCGGCAGGAGAGGAGGATTTGCGGATAAACCCCTTTTTTAAATTTTCCTGGATGTATTCAGACATAGCAAGAGTCTCTGGGGCGGACAGAGGATAAATTCTGCCCCGGGGTGGAGTAGTGCCCGGGAGGAGGTCAATAGGACAGTCATAAGGCCTGTGAGGAGGTAAAGTCTCAGCTTGTTTTTTGCAAAATACGTCAGCATAGTCCATATAAGCCTTCGGGAGACCGGTTACAGGGGGACCCACAGGGTCACGGCAGGGAGTACTGGGAACCGGTTTAAGACAGTCCTTGAAACAAGAAGTACCCCAGCTCTTGATCTCTCCTGTGGACCAATCAAGGGTTGGGGAATGGCGTTGAAGCCACGGTAGTCCAAGGAGAATTTCGGAAGTGCAATTGGAGAGGACCAAAAATTCAATTTTTTCGTGATGAGGTCCGATGCACATTAGGAGGGGCTCCGTGCGGTAACGCACGGTACAGTCCAATCTTTCATTGTTAACACAATTGATGTAGAGGGGTCTGGCGAGACTGGTCACCGGGATGTTGAACCTGTTGATGAGAGAGGCCAAAATAAAATTTCCTGCAGATCCGAAATCCAAGAAGGCCATAGTAGAGAAGGAGAAGGTAGAGGCAGATATCCGCACAGGCACAGTAAGGCGTGGAGAAGCAGAGTTGACATCAAGAACTGTGTCACTTTTGTGCGGAGTCAGCGTATGTCTTTCCAGGCGGGGAGGACGGATAGGACAATCCTTCAGGAAGTGTTCGGTACCGGCACAGTACAGGCAAAGATTCTCCATGCGGCGTCGTGTCCTCTCTTGAGGTGTCAAGCGAGACCGGTCAACTTGCATAGCCTCCACGGCGGGAGGCACAGGAACGGATTGCAGAGGACCAGAGGAGAGAGGAGCCGGGGAGAAAAAACGCCTCGTGCGAACAAAGTCCCTATCCTGGCGGAGCTCCTGACGCCTTTCGGAAAAACGCATGTCAATGTGAGTGGCTAGATGAATGAGTTCATGCAGGTTAGCAGGAATTTCTCGTGCGGCCAGAACATCTTTAATGTTGCTGGATAGGCCTTTTTTAAAGGTCGCGCAGAGGGCCTCATTATTCCAGGATAATTCGGAAGCAAGAGTACGGAATTGGATGGCGTACTCGCCAACGGAAGAATTACCCTGGACCAGGTTCAGCAGGGCAGTCTCAGCAGAAGAGGCTCGGGCAGGTTCCTCAAAGACACTTCGAATTTCCGAGAAGAAGGAGTGTACAGAGGCAGTGACGGGGTCATTGCGGTCCCAGAGCGGTGTGGCCCATGACAGAGCTTTCCCAGACAGAAGGCTGACTACGAAAGCCACCTTAGACCTTTCAGTAGGAAACTGGTCCGACATCATCTCCAAGTGCAGGGAACATTGCGAAAGAAAGCCACGGCAAAACTTAGAGTCCCCATCAAATTTATCCGGCAAGGATAGTCGTAGGCCGGAAGCGGCCACTCGCTGCGGAGGAGGTGCAGGAGCTGGCGGAGGAGATGATTGCTGGAGCTGTGGTAGTAGCTGCTGTAGCATCACGGTCAGTTGAGACAGCTGGTGGCCTTGTTGCGCTATCTGTTGCGACTGCTGGGCGACCACCGTGGTGAGGTCGGCGACAACTGGCAGTGGAACTTCAGCGGGATCCATGGCCGGATCTACTGTCACGATTCGGCTGGCAGGAGGTGGATCCTCTGTGCCAGAGAGGGATTGGCGTGGACCGTGCTAGTGGACCGGTTCTAAGTTACTACTGGTATTCACCAGAGCCCGCCGCAAAGCGGGATGGTCTTGCAGCGGCGGTAGTAACCAGGTCGTATCCACTAGCAACGGCTCAACCTCTCTGACTGCTGAAGATAGGCGCGGTACAAGGGAGTAGACAAGAGCAAGGTCGGACGTAGCAGAAGGTCGGGGCAGGCAGCAAGGATCGTAGTCAGGGGCAACGGCAGGAGGTCTGGAACACAGGCTAGGAACACACTAGGAAACGCTTTCACTGGCACAATGGCAACAAGATCCGGCGAGGGAGTGCAGGGGAAGTGAGGTATACATAGGGAGTGCACAGGTGAACACACTAATTAGACCAACTGCGCCAATCAGTGGCGCAGTGGCCCTTTAAATCGCAGAGACCCGGCGCGCGCGCGCCCTAGGGAGCGGGGCCGCGCGCGCCGGGACAGGACCGACGGAGAGCGAGTCAGGTACGGGAGCCGGGGTGCGCATCGCGAGCGGGCGCCACCCGCATCGCGAATCGCATCCCGGCTGGGGGCGGTATCGCAGCGCACCCGGTCAGTAGATCTGACCGGGGCGCTGCAGTAGCGAGGATGTTGCGAGCGCTCCGGGGAGGAGCGGGGACCCGGAGCGCTCGGCGTAACAATAACCAAATATATAGCAAAATTAGAATGATTACCTTCCGAGCAGTGCACACACAGCTGGGACATGGGGTAGGCAGGGGTAGGCACCCACCGAGGGCACCACTGCCTACCCAGCTTGGAGTAGCACAATTCCTGGCAACGGGAATTAGGGCCACTAGTCCTGGATCCCCAGGCCTGTGAGCAACACTTTCAACTGCAAGCACACCTTGAGGATGCACATGCAAGTGAAAGCTGATGGAGCAAAGAGCCACTAACTCCTTGTCTAATTACTTAGGCCACAACCTGTTGCCTTTCTTAGGGCCGTGGTCTACAAGGGGCTGAGAGCAGTGCAAAACCTCTGTTCTCTGCCTCTGGGGGATCAGAAGACAACCCTGTTGGAAAGAAAGTAGAGAAAAGGTTAACATGCAGTATAGTGGAAATTGTGTGCCTAATCTACAATGGGGCCAACTACTTCTGGGGGGCACCTGTCTACCCTTGGGACAATTATCTACCTACTGGAAGGCACCTATCTACAGAATGGGCAACTATATACCTACCGGGGAGAACCTATCTACACTGGGGGAGCAACTATCTAAGATGTTAGGATCAGTACTGTGGTGTCCCGATACAGAATATGGTTCTATACAGTCTTAAAGTCCCCTCAGGTAGAGTCCCTCAAGTCCACAGGGCTCTCCTGCAGGGTCCCCCCCTAAGTCATTATATGGTATTGTCTTGTATATTAAGTATGTACATCTATTGTATGTATTGTACAGTGAATGTAAATAATATATGAAGGTTGTTAGGATATTTACCCTATATAGGACCTTCCTAAGGTCATGTGGTATGTCATGTGCTATGTGATGATATGATATACCCAGAGTTCCAGAGGCACAGGTAACCACAGGCAACCAGCTACCAATGTGCTTTAGTCCAGCCCCCTGATATATAAGGGTCTGTAGTCTCCACATTCTCTCTTGGTTCCTGTAAGCAAAGCAAGCACATGTCCTGTACCAGTCAAGTCCAGAATATCTAGGCCAAAGACTATAAATCTGCAGCCACATCAAATCTGTGAGTACAAGTCAAGTCTCTACTGTCCCTACCAAAGTCATAACAGTAGTACAGTGGCCAGCATCGTTATTATTGAAACTACAAGTCCAAGCAAGGCTGAGAGGTTCCCTGTGTCCCGGTCACCTC